>NC_090285.1:34400000-34715000 GCF_037392515.1 Haliotis asinina
TATAAAGTGGGTTTTTTATTATTATTTGCACAGTGACTGTATAAAGTCTTCACATTGTATCCTTTTAGAAATGCATAGTTCTTAAATTCTGATAGTTCTGACATCTTAAAAGGTAGTGAATAACATCTTTTTTATAATGACCACATGAACTCTGATGTTTCTGAAATATGTTGATATGTCTGTGTTTAGATCATTATAGCCAAGCTACAGGACACATACGCACACTGTTGTCTTATTTTAATCATTAGTATGCAAGTTAATGATTAATGTTGCACATCAGCATTTTTGCTTCCTTGGTCCAGCTGTCACTTTCTGCAAAGCTGAAAGATTTTTTGTCAAAGTTCACTACCAGTGATTTGTAACTTGAAAGGAAAAGGTTCCATGTACATTACACTTACCTTTTCCATGTACATTAGACTTACCTTAGATTATGTAAATGCCTGTTAGTGACATGTTTCTGTTCCTACCTGCAGTGTGTTTGACGGGATGAGCATTCCCTATCCAAAACGTGAGTTCATCTCAGATGACGACAACGACGACAAGGCCGATACAGGGAAGATGGCTGACAAGGTACATTTACAGAAATCCCTTTGAATGTTTTACACATATAGGGCGACTGCTTATGTATTTCCTGATGCTTGTTTGCATCCTTGGTACTCACTCACTTGGGGCTTTTATGAATCCTGACTCAGAGTACGTACCAGCATACACTGCTAGGTGGGGCTTCAGTTGGACTGGCCTTATCACAGTCACATGAGGCATAAAACAACATACATTCACTTATGCTGAATATGAATGAATCTTTGAGCTCATTTGTGGTACAGATCTTTGATTAAACCTTAATACCTGAATGTGCTAAACAAATCTTTAAAATGGTTATTTTAGTTCCGAATGATAGAAATGAAAACAGTGTATATCACATTGAGCCTGCTGATAGACCCTAAAGTAGTGTGAAAATGCTCCATCAAAGTATATTTCCCAGAGAGATCAGTATGTTATTTGGATGCACACTTTTCTGTTCACTTTAATGCTATTACTAGCATTTGATCCTTGTGTATTGATATTACATTCTCAGAAGGTGATTACAGGAGATTAACATACAAAAGATCTTGTCATTACGACTTGCTTAATCAAATCTGCATTTTTGTCCTTGATCTACATTGTTAAAAATCTAAAAGTTTAAAAAAGTGTTAGTGAATCATACAACTCTTGCCTTACATTTCACAGTCAGTTTTCAAAGGTGTCCCCAGTTTTGATTTTTCCAAATATACTTTCTTTCATGACATTGCCTTATCATAAATTATTCCAACATTCCAACCCTGCTTTGAACTGTAAAGGACAGCTGTGTAACTGTACTGTAAAGGACAGCTGTGTAACTGTACTGTATAGGACAGCTGTGTAACTGTACTGTATAGGACAGCTGTGTAACTGAATTCAGTAGTGGTGTATTGATAATGCCAATATAGTATTGTATCACCATGGGAAGCAAACAGTACAACTACTTTTACAACTCTTGTATGACCTGTGAATATCTGGGGTAGAATAGGTCTTCAGCAACCCATGCTAGCCATAAGAGGCATCTATACTTGTCGTGACTAACTAACAGGATCGGGTGGTCAGACTAGCTGACTTGGTTGTATGTCATCAGTTCCCAGTTGCGCAGATTGATGCTGATGCTGTTGATCACTGGATTGTCTAGTCCAGTCTCGATTATTTACAGACTGCTGCCATATAGCTGGAATATTGCTGAGTGTTGCATAAAACTAAACTCACTCACTCACAACTCCTGGGTAGCAGTTCATACAATACATGACAACCTACATTGTTGTGAAGGCGTAAAAAACAAAAGAATTGTTCTGCAAACAGTGTATACAGATTCTCTACTATTTCCTTACTGGCTGCAGATAGCAGAATCTTTACAGTGCCCCAAGCTTATATATGTCTGCCCTACAATATGCTATCTTCACTTTATCTTGTTTAAAACGAGTGATTTACCTGTAGAAACGTCGATAATGCAAACTTTTGAATCGCGATATGAATCATATTGCACACACGTCAGCATGGGTATCATATCGCAACCTCGTCATGCCATTACACCTCTAACAATTTTGGGCTCCTTTCTCAAGGCCCAAAGGCGATCAAAAGTCACTAAGGTAACCTTTGTGGAATGTTAACCTTAGGAAGGGTTGCTTCATGACAATTAATGTGAATAGGCATGCCCCTTTAAGTAATAGTGGTGTGTGCCAATACCTTACAGTTATCCCCTATATGTCAGCACAATAATGATTTCCCTTAAAACTTGTGCCACCTGTAATTTCCCCTACACAAGTCTGACAGTTTGTGATAATGCTGAAATACTGCCTAGGTGAGTCATTGGTGTCAATGCAGAAAGGATTTTTGTAAACAAGTCGGTCTTGGAGCTCAATCCAAATTTTGATTTTGCGAAGAAGGCGGTTCTATTGTAGCCTGTTTATATTGAAGAAGAATGATTACAATTTTTATGGATATATAACTTCTTTTATTCTTTCACAGAATAAAAGACGTTGTATATTCATAAAAATAGTAATCATTCTTCTTCAACTCAGCTTCTAAAATGCCCATCAAAGAAGTCATACATTTATATTATTTAATTTTCCAGCCTTAATTTTGTGAACTATTGAAAGCACAATTGATCTAACCTCTGACTTTGAAACATTGATGTTTATTCCAACAGCTGATGATGTTGCTTGTGATGCAGGCAGTGCATGTATTATGTGTGTGTGTAATATGTGTTATTCAGGTGAAGCTTGGTGCTGGGCAGAAAGTGAGTATGAAGCTGTTAGCTTTTCCTCCCTCATCAGCCGCTGTAGTAACACTCATGTACTGTGTGCTCTCTTAGCAGCTCAAGACCATTTCACTTCGAAAACGGCAACAAAATTGTCAATTTCCATTTCGGTTTTAATTGAATTTTAAGTAAGTAAACATTAATTTGAGGCTGTATTGATTCATTGCAAGGTTTCTTAAATTGATGATGGGTGATGGTTTTAGGAAGTTTGTATGGATTCTTGACCTTGTATTCTGAGGTGTTAATCTTGTTAATTGAGTCATGACATGGAGGTGTCATTCATTAATGTGTAAGAGCTCCTGATTTGCCCTGAATGTCAGTGGAATATCAATACAATAGATGTACTTTCTGTTTCACCTGGCGACAAAGTAAACTTTCAAGCAGGTGCACTTGAGGTATCATATGTGTCAGCAAAGATTCTGTTGGTGTACGCTGAAATGCTTCTGTTCTGGTCTGACTGGAACTTGAAGGTCAGGACCTATGCTTTTATTAGTGTTTGGTGGATGCAGGTTTTGCATAGATTCTTCATGAATGGCATTGGGAAATACCATCTCTCTACATACACCTATGGGATTGTCCAAAGATTCAACAGGCAGTTGGGATGTCGACATATGCTAATGAGCTTGTCCCAAAATTCGGCAAAGTTGGATGTGGCTCTTGTAAGCATGAGTTGGTTTCAGCAACATTCTAGTTGTACAGGTTACCATGGTTACAGTGGTGGGCAAGATGGTGCCATAATTCACAGTGCACAATTGTATCATTTGGTTATGCACAGTTTCACTCATTGTGGGTTTGAGTCATCAGGTTTAAACTTGATGAATTTGTCTGCAATCATTGTTTTGGGGATTCAGTAATTCTTGGTTTGTACAAATGTGACAAAATCTGCCTCCATCATCACTTTGAGTTTTATATAATGTTAAGTTGATAAACCTTCATATAGCAGTAATAGTTCCACATTGATCTCAGCTTATCTATTTGTTCTTGATCATAGGATGGGGACTTAGTTTAACTTAAAGAGTGTGGGTAAAATCATGTAGGTATAGAGAGAAAACCTTGGACTGGATTTATCCTTGCCTCCTTCAAACCATTTAATGGATGAATTTATTGTAAAGTAAACTAAATCTGTGGCTGATGCATGAAACACTCTCAGTGAAACAAGTACCTAAAAGGCATCTGTGTTCCCACAACACCCTCACAACCTGAAATACACTGTACTTCAGTCTCATTTATAGCAAACTCTCTGTGGTATAGACATTGATGTATTGAGCAGGGATGGCAAGTTTCCTCGAATCCATGGATTTAAATGCAGATTGATCCTGGACCATTTTGGGGCCTGTGGCCCCCATTCCCTCAGCTGATTTTCCGCTGAAATCACTTGCACCTGTTGCCACTCCTGGATATCTAAAAACAACCAAGCATATTATCCCATAAACTATGACAGAAAGCGTAATATCTAAATATATGAAATGTTTTCGGGATGCCTTTTTAGCAATGTTTCACAGAAGGAAAAGCATAACAGCTTTTTGATACTTAAACTCCTCAGAGGAAGAGTTGTATTTGAAATGTCCTGGTCTATTGTCTCATTGCATTGTGTACCATACTACATATTTTGATATCATCCTTAGTATAAAATCATTTTCTGTATTCACTTTTATGTGATGTTCTCTCCATAGTATGATGTGAATAATACATGGAGATGGTGTTTTTTTCATTTAGGATGTTGTTTCAGCGTACCTATCTCACTTGAGATGTTGTTTCATCATCCCTATCTCATTTGAGATATTGTTTCAGCATTCCTTTCTCATCTGAGATGTTGTTTCATCAAGTTTTTAATTTGTTTATCACTTTTCCAGTGTAGATAGATTGTTGGTTATCTGAGACACTTTTTAACTTTAGTGGGGTCATTTCACTTAAAATTGGGCAAGGGTATTACTACCCCTATCTGTGACTTTCAACTTTGACCCCTGATTTCCTACTGTGGGTGTTGACAGATCACTCCCTAACACAAAGAATGATCGGTAGAAAGGGAGGTAAGGTTTTGGGGTAGAACTCAAGATCCCAGTGCAGCCAAGTACGTTAAACAGTGTCATGGGGTTTGACATTCAGGCACACAATTGGCCAGAGGCCTGGGTTATTTTCTTTTGTACAATGCAGACTTTAGTGTGATGCACACATTACTGCGAAGAGATACATTTCAATGTAGATTCTTACACCATTAAGAAGCTAAGGGTTTACTATATCAAGCTTAAAGTTAACTCTCAGCAGCTTGACAACAATGTCAGAACATACAGAAAGTTATATGCTTTCTTCCATGTACACAACTGTATAGCCATTTTCACAAAAAATGCACTGCACACAAGAAAGTATGGTAAATAGGAGTCAGAAGATAAAGTGTTTGCATGGTGTTTCAGCAGAAGTATGTGTATAGTAGAAGGGTAGAAAAGGGGGTCGTATAACGCCATTCTTTGACCCCCTTACCAGTGATCCAAATTATGTATGAGCTCTCACTCTTGATGTCAAGGGATTTGTTGTAAATTTTATTAAGGGATAACTGTACTGTGTATAGGAATAGGGACGATATATCGTGGCTATGTAGTCACAAATTTAGTAACGTTAAATTTGTCATCGATGTAACTACATTTGTGGGTATATAGCTATCAACATATGTTTCCAAATCGTCAAACACAGCACAGGTATAACCATTCTAATTCGAATTGTTTTAAGCTGTTATTCATGACAGAAATTGATTACTAAACCAGGTCAAAGGTCGTCGAGATCAAAGGTTAACCATGTCACTCCTTGAACTTACACAATAGCCAGAAAAAGTAGTTCCCTTTTCAAACTTCAACATCTTGTTATGTGCACACTAACTAAATCTGACAGTGATGAATAAATTATAGTTTCATAGATAAAATTGATGGAATAATGAAACCGCCCTCTAGTTATCAGAAATGAGCGTGCAAATGATAATGTCCCGTTGATTCCTTAATGACGGCAATTAACAGTTCTGTCGTCAAATGACGTCACACTCCGTGATGATGTCATAAATCTTGTTCCATGATCTAACAGTGTTAGGCTAACAGCCTGTTTCGAGTAAGTTATTTGAACGTAAATAAGTTTATGATACTGGGTTAGTTTTCTTTTTAAAGTAAATTCCATCCATTTCAGAGGGGTAGGGGTATTCATTGACGTAGGGGTTCTGAAAAACAGCACTACCAAAATAGTGTATGGATACATTCAAAGGTTTTGGTGCATCGGTTGTCAATGTGAAACTGTATGTGCTGATTATACAATCAGAGGTTTATAGCACTGACCAGTCAGAAGTCATGTTACACGCTAAGTTGAATTAGAATTCTTGTTTTATGGACTTTTGTCCTCATAAAACATATAGAAATTAAAAGCACCAGTCAAAGTAATATTCCTTCTAAATACATTGTACTAAGAGTATTTTACTTTTGGCAGTTTGTGAAGTGTAATTGGGACTTGAATACAATTTAAACCAAATTCCTGTAGGTTTATTTTTTTGGCCAGTACACAAACTAGCATTTTATTTTGTGAGTGAGGAAAATTAATTTTATTTTCTTCCAAATTTTTGAAAGAATTATGACTGGTGAATCCTTAAAGCAAGAAATAAAATAAAAATATATATGTACAGACATTGAAGCCCTTAGCCATGTTTGTATTCTCCTGTGACCCTCTCTGATGTATTTTTCATGTGTTTCCTGAAAGCTATAATTCCAAAGTCTGTCTGCAGGATCATTCAATGTCCTGTTTTCAGATGTTGATAATGAGCTTCCATACTAAATGGTAGCTTTCTGGTTTGTGTCTTAGGTGTTTTTTCAATGTTTCCACCCAAAGTCTAATGCCCAAAACCCCAATGAAATAAGGCATTCACTGATTGAAACTGCACATTTTTGCAGGTATGTACTTTCAGAAGTTATTGTTTCTTCATATTTCACAGGGTTTAAGGGTCTCTCAGAGTATCCTGCCAGTATGTGTGTGCTTGTACTGATTTAGAAATCACTAACATATTTGCTGCAGGTAGTAGTGTGAAATTTTCAGTATTATACAAAACATTTCTATAGTGTAGAAATAATATCATTTCATAATGTAACTTGCAAGTTGTAACATTATATGCTTTTACAGTGGAAGCTGTCAAACCGACATCTGTCCAATCCGGCAAGTTGTCAACACTGACACAAAATCTCACCCATCGGTGGTTTGTACATTTATCATTAGCTCTACAATCCAGCACACTGTCTAAACCAGATCATTCTGTCAATCCCAATGAGTGCCCTATTAGACAACTTCCACTGTATTTACTTTTCTCACCTACTTTTATGTCTATATTTAAAGCCATATTTTCTCCTGTGGCCTACTTGCCTGATATTTATGGTTTGTATTTCAGTGTAAGTCTGGTTTAACTTTTGCAGGAATAGGGGCCCGTAAGTAGGTCATGGCACTTCGCGAGACCTTAATACTTCCTGTGATAAACAATGTTTCAAGCCTTTTCAAATGGTCTCATTTTTGTCGGCTGACATTAAGGAACCGATAATTCTTGCATAAATAACACATTTCAGGTTTGAGCACCCCCAAATCAGCCAACTATTATGACTGTCACCATTTGTGACTGCCAAGCATGTTTGTACCCTTCGTCCGGTCTTTTAAAGTCATATTTGATGGTCATGCTATTCGGAACCAGAACTGAGTCCTTATTCTTTAAACATTTGTAGCCCTAAAAATTTGTAATTTTGATCGAAGCCAATGTGAATGGGCTTAAGAGGTTTGTAGCACTACAAACATTTGGAGAATAGCTAGCATGGTTCTTGAGTAATGGTATCTCCGCAAATCTGGTTCTTGAAGTAAGCTGGATCCCAATAGACACCACAAGTTGATGTGCACAAAGGGAGCTGTGAACCAGCTTAGTGCTAGAAGTAGCAACTCGAGAGATGGCTGAAGGGAAAGTATGAATCATATGTATCCCTTCTCCAGATAGTAGACCTACGGTGTTGAGACTGTATGTGGTAAATATTATATGTTATTTTCTATCTGAAAACTACATGACAGCAGATTTTCTAGATATTCTGAAAGTAGGAGAAAGTGGTGAACATTATTGTTCAGCTAGATTTTTGACACACTTTCATTATGTATCTCTGATGCCATGAGGCAATGTTTTGATAGGAGCCTTTACAAAACCCCTCCGTGCAAAAGTATCTATGAATGATTGATAGACTGTGTAAACTTTCAGGGTATGCTTACATATTACATTGTTATATATAGACTGTGTTTGATATGACTTAATTTTATGTGCTGATATGCATCATATAGTAGTGAGTTGATGGTAGGGTAGCCTAAAGGAGAGAGTGTCTCCAAGTCACATGGAAGACCTGGGTTCAGTTCCACATATTGGTACTATGTAATACAATGTACATGGATATTGCTGGAATATTACTGAAAGCGACATCAGAACATATGTGCTCACTCATTCACTCACTACAAAGACATGTAGTTGGGTGGCCTAGCAGTCAAAGACATGGCTGATTTAGAAGATGTACTTGTTTGCCTAGATGGTGAACCTGTGTTTGCGAAGTCCAGTCTTGATGTCTCTGTGTATTATGTTTCTGTATCACTCCTCCCTCAGACAAGACATTTAATTGTGTTAAAAAAATCAGTAAAATGTTTAGCACTGTTGCTTATTGGTGTTAATAAAGGTGAGCCACAGAACCGTATTTTGGTGCTCTCATTGGTATGTCGCCTTGGCAAAAACAGGGTTGGAATGGTTGCTTCAATCTTTGCACCTTGGCATGTGTAAAAGCATGTTTGTGACAGATTTCCCCCAAAATATCACATGTATCCAAGATTTGGTTTAGAATATTGCAGTGAAGCATTCTGTCTTAATATGTTCTGCCTTTTTTGTCAAAGAGAAAGTGAAACATGATTATAAAACTACTGAGTTTCTGTTGTTGTGACTTAGAGATGTTGCTGTTGTGCTTCAGTGTGTATGTTAGCATCCTTGGTAGTAACCCATGCATGTGTGCTTACCGTTATTCAGGTGTACAAAGTACAGGGTGGTCACAAAGTAAGTACTCTCCTCTCTGTCTCGCATTTCTTCCCCCACCCATCCCCATCACCCAACAACATCATCCAACAACATCATCGGTGTAGGCATTGCAGCACTTCAACGGTGCATCTGACAGACATAGCAACAGATGGCCCTTCACCCAACGTGATCCAACAACATCATCGCTGTAGGCATCACAACACACCACCAGTGGATCTGACAGACATAACAAGCAACACATGGTCCTCACCCAACAACATCGTCAGTATAGGCATCACAACACTCCACCAGTGGATCTGACAGATATAACAAGCAACACATGGTCCTTGCCCAACAACATTGTCAGTATAGGTATCACAACACTCCACCAGTGGATCTGACAGATATAACAAGCAACACATGGTCCTTGCCCAACAACATTATCAGTATAGGCATCACAACACTCCACCAGTGGATCTGACAGATATAACAAGCAACACATGGTCCTCGCCCAACAACATCGTCTGAGTAGGCATCACAACTCTCCACCAGTGGATCTGGCAGATATAACAAGCAACACATTGTCCTCGCCCAACAATGTCATCCAACAACATCATTGGTGTAGGCGTCGCAGTACTTCAACAGTGCATCTGACAGACATAGCAACAGATGGCCCTTCACCCAACAACGTCATCCAACAGCATCATCGCTGTAGGCATCACAACACACCACCAGTGGATCTGGCAGACATAACAAGCAACACATGGTCCTCGCCCAACAACATTGTCAGTATAGGCATCACAACACTCCACCGGTGGATCTGACAGATATAACAAGCAACACATGGTCCTCGCCCAACAACATTGTCAGTATAGGCATCACAACACTCCACCAGTGGATCTGACGGACATAACAAGCAACACATGGTCCTCGCCCAACAACATCGTCTGAGTAGGCATCACAACTCTCCACCAGTGGATCTGACAGATATAACAAGCAACACATGGTCCTCGCCCAACAACATCGTCTGAGTAGGCATCACAACTCTCCACCAGTGGATCTGGCAGATATAACAAGCAACACATTGTCCTCGCCCAACAACGTCATCCAACAACATCATTGGTGTAGGCGTCGCAGTACTTCAACAGTGCATCTGACAGACATAGCAACAGATGGCCCTTCACCCAACAACGTCATCCAACAGCATCATCGCTGTAGGCATCACAACACACCACCAGTGGATCTGGCAGACATAACAAGCAACACATGGTCCTCGCCCAACAACATTGTCAGTATAGGCATCACAACACTCCACCGGTGGATCTGACAGATATAACAAGCAACACATGGTCCTCGCCCAACAACATTGTCAGTATAGGCATCACAACACTCCACCAGTGGATCTGACGGACATAACAAGCAACACATGGTCCTCGCCCAACAACATTGTCAGTATAGGCATCACAACACTCCACCAGTGGATCTGATGGACATAACAAGCAACACATGGTCCTCGCCCAACAACATTGTCAGTATAGGCATCACAACACTCCACCAGTGGATCTGACAGACATAGCAACACATGACCCTTCACCCAGCAACATCATCCAACAACACCATCGGTGTAAGCATCACAACACTCCAGCAGTGGGTCTGACAGACAGCAATAGATGATCCTTCATGCATTCCACATTGTCTGACAAGTATGAGTCAGGGCTTTTCTTTTGTTTTCAGAAGTTATTTTATGCAGTAAACAATATTGCAATAGTATGATGGTAGTCTGTAAATAATGAACACGCCATTTCATCCGGCAATCATCATGCATGGCCCATCGGGCATTCAACATTGTCCAGGAGACATTCCACAGAGAACAGCAAACAATACATATTTCCTGATTAATGTCACATGTCACTAGACGAATCATGCATTGTCCAGAATCATACTATGACTAAGCATGACAAATGGAACAGAAAGTGTCATGCATTGCCCAGAAAGTATGACGCATGACCCATTAGGCATGACAAATGACCATTGAGGCATCACACAGGACTCCAGACAGTGATGCGTTGTTCAGCATCACTAACTGCACTGCATGCATGAACTGTAGCCCAGCAAACTTGTCCCTATCAACCTCACGCAGCCCTTCAGTTATTACACATGACTAAACAAGCCTTATGTTGCCCTAGCATGTGTCACAAATGGCCAAACACTTACACATGTCCCAGTAAGCATTATGTGAGACTATGCAAGCATTCCACTTGCAACAGAAGTACCACAAATGCCCAACAAATGCCCCATGAGCATCTACATTGATGATCAAGCATCACACAAGCCCCATCAAGCAGTATGTATAATTAACGAGCATGACATACTGCGCTTGGGGCATAAACAATTCACAATTGGCAATGCAAGTATGGCACATGAAAAAACTAAAAAACTAAAATCACAGATGGCTTGTCAAGCATTCTTCATTGCCTGACAAGCATTGCAAATACCTTAACAACTGTTATGCTTTGTCATTCAAGCATGAAACCAGCCCAAGCAAGTATCATGCACTCTCCACCATGTACACATGACATAGCAATCATCAAACAACCCAACAGGCATGGTCCAGGAAACATCATACATGACCCAGCAAGCATTGTCCTGCAGGCATCACATGACCCAGCAAGCATTGTCCTGCAGGCGTCACATGACTCAGCAAGCATTTTCCAGAAGGCAACATCTGAGCCAACAAGCATTGTCCAGCAGGCATCACATGACCCAGCAAGCATTGTCCAGAAGGCAACATCTGAGCCAACAAGCATTGTCCAGCAGGCATCACATGACCCAGCAAGCATTGTCCAGAAGGCAACTTCTGAGCCAACAAGCATTGTCCAGCAGGCATCACATGACCCAACAAGCGTTGTCCTGCAGGCATCACATGACCCAACAAGCGTTGTCCAGCAGGCATCACATGACCCAGCAAGCACTGTCCTGCAGGCATCACATGACCCAACAAGCATTGTCCAGCAGGCATCACATGACCCAGCCAGCACTGTCCAGCAGGCATCACATGACCCAACAAGCATTGTCCAGCAGGCATCACATGACCCAACAAGCATTGTCCCGCAGGCATCACATGACCCAACAAGCGTTGTCCCGCAGGCATACATGACCCAACAAGCGTTGTCCCGCAGGCATCACATGACCCAACAAGCATTGTCCAGCAAACATCACTTGGCCCAGAAAGCAACACACATTGCCCAACAAACAGAACATATAAAGTATATGGCCAAGCAGGTATTCCACATTGCCGAGCAAACATTCCACATTGCCAAGCAAGCATCACCCTTGGGTTCACAAGCATTCCACATTATCCATCAAGCACTAATATCAACTTCTATGGAACATGGCTTTACAATCATCACAACCATCACTAGATCACCCATCATTCTATCATCTAATCAAGCCATTGTCTCGCTGACTCCCACACACTGCATCAGTCTCCATCCAGTGGATCACATCCTGTACAAGGTATAGCAGATGTGCCTTGACACAGGTTCCAGGAATCATCAGAAGTTGTATACATTTGATTCTCTCATCATTGGTCCAGTGCATAACCAATCATTCATCCTTTGCTCATTATCTTGACATTGTATAACATTACTCAGCTATTGATCTGGTGGCAAAAAGTCACAATTTAACATCACACGCCATCCGTCTTGGACCAACATTGTTTACACTTCAGTTAAAACTCACACTTACATTCACAGAATGTACATATGAGGAAAATGCTGTCTGGTAATTCTGCCAACATAAGCACATTGATCGCAACATGGCAACTAATGTCTCTTATTTTCTGTGGTTTGACTGTACTGGAGTTTTGACGACATCGCTTGCTGTCCGTTAATTCTGTGCAGCAACTGATGCACATTATGTCCAGCTGGAGATCCACAGTATTTTCAAAAATCACTTCACATTGTCGGAAGAGTGTTTCGTATTAAATCTAGTTATGAATAATGGGGAAAAAGGTTTAAAAGTCTGAAGAAAACGAATTTTCATAAAACTGTCAAATAGTAACTATTTGCCATTATTTATTTACCTTTAGTGAAAGCCAGTCCTTTGTAGAAATGTCCTGATTTCCAGTGTAAATGTGATAGCAGATTATGTTTACCTGCGATAGGAAGTATGCTATTGCAGCTGTGCAGAATTACCGGACACTCTGAATTAAAGGATTCAATGATATACACACTCATACTTAGGTCAACACTTAAAGACTTAGCCAGCTTGCTCACACTCAGCAGTCAACACACATACACACCGGTTAGCACTCCATTCCAGACTAACACACACACACACACAAATTGACTGGCAGTTACAGATAGTACACACCCCCAGGTTATCACACACCTTCAGACAGACCAGCGCTTCGGCGGGATGAACACTTGCAGATGTGCAAACACACACACCTTGACCTGCATTGACACACTCATCAACAACATATTCCTACATCAACGTACGTAGTTCTGCATTGGGGATGGTGCAGTAGCCTAGTGGTTAAAGTGTTTGTTAGTCACACCGAAGATCCGGGTTTTATTCCCAACATGGGTACAATCTGTCAAGCATTTTTTGGTGTCCCTGGTTGTCATATTGATAGATATTGCTACGTGGCAACATTAAACCATACTCACTCACTATTCCTACATTGACACATCATTTCATAGACTCCATGTCACAACGTATGACAGATCTCCACCATAAATATTCTTAAAGTCCCACCCTCTACACACGAAGGTTGCCTAGCAACCAGACCCTCCTCTTACCACCTCACAATGCACTGGTTCTGACAAAGCCTCTGTGTATATATAGTTCATACCACCAGACTGTAAGTATCCCATACCATTCATGGCTACACCATTGTATTCACATCATCCATAGCATAACAAAACCCTCAGCTATGTAGGCTAATTCCTAGCTGTAGAAATATACAGGATATGTATTGCATATATATTCATAGGGTAGAACTATTTATTTTGCATTTGTCATGTATGCTTTACATTTCCATGATGATAATATATTCAGAAGTCTTGCTAAAATTTCTTAGACAATAAATTTCATACATATATGTGTAAATTAATATCTGCTTTATAATGTATCACTTAGTTCCTGTACTTTTACAGGCAGTAGGGTAGCCCAGTGGTTATAGCCACTTGTCACGCTGAAGACTGGGTTCAATTCTCCACATGGGTGAAATGTGTGAAGCCCATTTCTGGTGTTCCCCACCATGATATTGCTGGAATGTTGCTGAAAGCAACATAAAACTAAACACAGTCACATACTTCTGCACTTTTGCTGAAATTGTCAGACTTTTTTTGTTCAGATTGTCCATTTTCATCCTAAATCTCACAACCAGACCCTGTGAGAGGCAGACAGGGCAGGGTTGTCTCCCTTGTGGGTTAGGGTTGTCTCTCTTACACCAACTATGGAAGCTCATTTCACCTATCTTCTCTCTCTGTCCCCAGTTCTATCACATGCAAGCAAACAACTGTCTACAGTACCCATCTGCAAGTTGATACATTCACATTTTGTTAAAGTTAACTTTTTATGCTCCTCATGGAGTGGTCGTTATCTAACAAAGTTCTTTGAGGTTTTGTTCTTCACAACTGGCATTTTGTACACTGATAACAATATGAATGAAAGTAATGGTAAAGCTGGATGTTCATCTGAGCAAATTTGTAGGACTCCAATTAATGGCAGGTTTCATTATGGCATGATGTCAGATTCCTTCCAGATATATACCAGTCAAGGTATTATTATCTCCTAGCCTAGAAGATACCAACTAGATATTTTTGGTGCTTTTTTCACATTTGACTTTCATTAACATCTATCATAAATGTTTGGGAACACTTTATTCTTTCAAGTTTCAAGTGTCTACATTAAATAGACAGAATCATGTGGTCTTGAAATGTTTTGAGTAGTGTAGAGACAATGCCTCAACTAAGCATCTACCGCTGATCTGAGCCTTGCCATAGATTGGAGTCCTGCATCTTTAAAGTAAATGATTCTATCACTTATTAAGTTCATAGACACAAAGAACTAATGAAACAAATACTGTGAACATTTATTCAAATACAAAATGATGATAAGCCACCCTTTCCTGAGTTGACGGCTATGGGTTGGAGGTTGTAAATGAATGTGTATGTACCATGGAATACTTTTGGTTCAGCTGGAGAAGTATACTGCTTAATAACTGCTGTTGAACAAAAGGCTCAGTACTGCACCAGAGCCTAATGACCCGATCAATAATCATATACTAACTTAAAAATAATGATAAGTATCATACTCACATAATTCTATAATTTTGGTTTATTTTTAAGTGACTATGAACATTTTAATTTGTCAAGGACAAGATTTGTTTTATATTTTAGTTGGTGTTTTTGTTGGTGGATCATTTTCTGTTTGTTGAGCTGGAGTTGCGAGCTGCATGGTGGAACACTAACAAGCACATGTCGTGTTGAAACAGAGCACGTTCTGCGGTTTGCAGCTTCAGGGACAAGCAGTTCAGTCCCTAGCAGCATACATGTCAGACTGTCTGCAGTAGTACAGTGTGTAATGATTTATATGGATGAATATGCTAGTTCTCATCATAGAGGGATGGTGAGGTAGCCTAGTGGTTAGTGTGTCCATTCGACAAAATGAAGACCCAGGTTTGATTCCACACATGGATACAATATGTGAAGCCCATTTCTGGTGACCCATGCTGTAATATTGCTGGGATATTTCTAAAAGCAGCGTAAAACCATACTCTATCATTCTGATCGTAGGTATACTGAAACTTCCTTAACATTTTTCCAGAGTTTGAGGCATGGAGAGTCAGTGCATGAAATAAGCCAAAAGCTCAGACATCAGGACTGGTAACTTGAAAATGTTATCAGCCCAAAATGGATTTTGACATGTATGGAACATTTATGGTGCATTTAAAATGTACCAGACAATAGGGCTGGCTAGGTGTAAGTTTAGACCGTCTGTCAGAAATTTAGCTCTCTTGAGTAGTCGGACAAGCCTTATTTCATTCACTCAAGTTTGACTCAAGTTTGAAATGCAGCATGCATAAGAGCTGATAAATAGTTTCTTAGAATATCCCCAGCTCTCCTTTGGTTAGCGAGCAAGTGAATGTTGATAATGCTGCATCAGCATTTTTCCTGCTGTTTGCATTTACCATTGGTCACAGTATGTGGTGACCAAATCAGACTGTGAGTGATTACACATTATCATGAGTGATTTCACGTTATCAGTCCCTGATTGACTTGGGCATCACTCAGTACCAGTCACTGGATTGTCAGATGCAGCTCATTTATGACAAAATGCTGGGACTAAGTAAATTGTGAAGAATGTGACAAAAAAGGGAAGTTGTAGGTAAAGTCATGCTGACACAAGCTTATCAGTGTTTTCTTCACCTGTCCACATTGTCCCATCCTTGGAGAAAGTGAGATTATGTTTGATGTTTGATGTTTGATGTTGAATGAGCAGTTTTCCAGCTATGTGGCAGCGCCATTGGTTGTCAAAAGTAGCTGCATGATACGAATATTATATTTATTTCTTCACTAGGGTGAAATCTAAACCTCCGAATGGGAAGTGTATGTGTGATCAGAATGACAAGTCTCATTATTCCTATTGAAAATTGAGTTGTGTTTTATGGATTCTAGGGTAAACTATGACAGAAGTGACAGTGTTATAATACTGCCTCTGTAGTGTGCCACTGTGCCGTTCGGAACATCTTTGTGCAGATGGTAAAATATCTCCAGCCCATTGTTGTGAGCCTTCCTGACATGATACTGCTCTTAAAGCTTCCTGAAGATCAGGGTTATGGTTTATTACAGTTTGTACATTAAAGCTTTCTGGAACTGACATGTATGCTGCTGAAACTAACACAAGTAACCATGGTAACAGATGATGGGATAAATGCTGGTATCTACACAAATGTTGGTTGTGTGTTTTCTTTTCAGGAAATACAGTTTTGTTACAGTATTGGCTATTATCTCCAATATTTTGCTTTCATTATCATGTTGGTATTTAAATTAACAAGGTGCCTTTTTTTCCTTTTACAAGGTGTAAACACTGATATAAATTAAAAATTTTCAAAGGGAATTATGTCACCCACATGTGTATTTCAAGCTTTCACTAATTTGCAATATTTTAAAATTATTTTAGATCTGTATGTTCTGATTGGAACATCCTACTTTCATTATATGTATATGGATGATACTGATGTGTGCCATATTATTATGATAATAGTTTATGTAATATATATAAGAACAATTTATGCAAGTATTTACAATTGTAAACTGTTGGATATCCTTATATGGCAGGTTATTGATGATGCGAATGAATTAAACCTCTTGCTCATTTCCAGGCTGTGTAACAATATGTTAAGTACTGACATTTATTTGGGTGATATATATTACTCTGATCCTCCCACGTACAGTGTGTCCTGGCATAACATGCGAACCTGTTCAACTATAGTGAAGAGCAAAAGAAATGGAACTTTGTTTTATTGTCAAGTTTTAAAATAGAAGACGTAAACATGAACGTTTACTTTATAAGATTTCATTTTTTCGAAACTTGCGTTTCTTTTGCTGTTCAGTATACATAGCAGCAGGGATTCTGAGGTGGATGTACCCACTACTTCAGGTGTGTCTCAGCAGATGATGAATGATGAAATGATGATCAGGTGGTGACACTACAGGGCGTGGATGATAACATGTCACTGTACCACAGCAGATCATGCTTTCAAGAACTATTCCTGCTAGTCCCTGAATGGATTGTTTACAAGATACGAGCAATGGGTTAGCCTATTGGTTACAGTGTCTGCTTGTCACACCAAGGGCTTGAGTTTGATTCCCCACATGGGTACAAAGCTCATTTCTGCTGTTCCCAGCCGTGATATTGCTGGAATATTGCTAAAATCAGCGTAAAACCACGCTCACTCAGAGAACAAGAAGCCTAGATATTGCAGGAACGTCAGTGTCTATTTTGCTTGGTTCTTGCTAACACTGAAGCACATATTTGTTTCTTCTAGTGATTGGTGTTAATATCTCCTATAAGTGTCTTTGCTTTGATGTCAGCTTTCATGAAGCTGATTCTCCATGGTACCACGTGTCTGATCAACAACACAGTTGAAAGGCTAATCGTCATTTTGCTGTTGATCTTAGTAACCTACATAACGTTTGATGGTCTACTTCCAGCAAGCTGGGCAGGCTGACCAATCATCTGGACACAATCAACCACCAGCCAAGAAAGTTCGAGTTATGCCACCTTCAACGACAAGCAGTAATATGGTAGTATCTCATGTTTGCTGCAAATATATAGTAGAAGTGTTTCATGCATACAGAATAAAGGATTTTTTTTGTCTGTGTTCTTACATTATCTTTACTGTGTCTTTTCTGTCTGCACTAGTTTTATCCAGTATTATGCTTTGGTTAAACAAATATTTTCACTGTGCATGACCAATATCTTGTCTAAGTACATTCACCATCTTTTCTATGTGTATTCAGTGTCTCTTCCAACTGTATCCAATATTTTGTATATCTCTATGCAAAGAGGTTGTGGGGCAGCCTTTTGGATAAAGAGTTCACTTGTCACACTAAAAGCCCAGGTTCGATTCCCTATATGAATAAAATGTGTGAAGCCCATTTCTGGTGATCCTAGCAGGGATAATGCTAAAACCCAAATCATTCATTCTTCTTTATCAAAATTCTTCTGTATAAAACCCAAAACTCTAATAGAGGTAAAAAAACCCAAATCATTCATTCTTTGTCCAATGGGGTAGCCTGGTGGTTAAAGAGTTCGTCCCTCCGAAGGCCTAAGTTCAGTTTCCCACGTGGGTAAAATGTGTGAAGCCCATTTCTGGTGATCCTAGCTGGAATGATGCTAAAACAGAAATCATTCATTCATCTTTATCAAAATTCTTCTGCTGGTTTTCTTCTGCAGACTTATCCAGTATATTGTGTGTGTTTATCCTGTATTGCCCTGTACGTATCCAACACCCTCTTCAGGTATATCCACTCCTGGTATAGCTACCATTGAAGAATCGGGATGGTCAGGTTCTGACTTGGTTCACTTGTCATTATATTGCAGTTATGTAGAATGATGCTCATATTGTTCATCTGTAGACTGTCTGGTCCAGTCTTGATTATTTACAGACTGCTGCACCGTAGCTGAAATAATGAACAACAAACCAACCAGGTACATTGTATATCAATTATCTAATATGTCATCACTATTGTCTATTCTCTACAGGTTCACAACATGCACGGTCAACAACAGCAAGGCATGGCTTTCTCCACAAACAACACCCAGACATCGTCGTCAGGCTCAACCTACATGGGAAGATATTGATGCTTGCTGCACGGACAGCTTGAACAACTCAAAACAGCGGTTCTTCCACGAAGCTGTACCTGCTTCAGGAGAGATGGGAGACAGATGCCTCGCTGCTTCATACATGATGTGGTCTCGCATAGTTCAGGGAGCATAGGTCTACATCATCGTGCATTCCTGCTGTATCGATAATTTCAGTATGCTGGGGTTGTTTCAGAGATCTGATTTTTGTGTCGCACTTCCAACAAAAGCCCGTAGATGTTATGCAGTGATTTCTGAACACAAATTTTAACAGTTCTATAATTAATAATCAGCATTTTGATTTCCTTGATATCAGTTCTGCATTTAAGGGTACATTCATTTTTAACAATACAGTAATCTGTGGAATATCTTTTCAAGGAAGAGAATGTTATAGGTGAAAAATCGTTCCCCTGTCAGACACCTATTATCCTTTAGCTATTCTTGCTATGTCATGAAAACTAATTCTGTACTTTTTAAAAATTCTTTAAATTATTGTATATAATTAGCTTATTTTTGATGATAATGTCATTTGGTCCAGTAACACAGGTCTTTTTTTAGAAAGCATACTTCATTAATGTACTCGTGACAATCATTTTGATTGGAAAGGGCCAATACTTTTATTTGGCATTTGGCCATCAAGGCCTGCTGCCACCTGCAGGATATAAAATCTACAGGCCTGAATGAAATCTGCAAGCCCGTTTTCTTTCAGTCAAACCAATAAAATCAAACCAGACTTCACTGTACACAGTTTCACACTATTTGTATGAAATCAGTTAGTGAAGCCTTTTGCACAGAGTGAAGTCTTTATTTGTTAAAGCCTGGTGTTGACATTTGTCTGCATAAAGCACAGAAATACCAGGAAGTGAAAGTATGAGTTATTGTAAGATGAATGATGATAATAAAGAAAAAAAATATGGGAAAGATTCTAGTTGAAAAAAATAAGAGATAATTTACTGAAGGCCACAGGGGTCTGCAAGTATTTGAAACTGCTAGCCTGATACATTAATAACTGCACTGGGCCTCCAAGCCTTGAAGAAACAGTACTTAGTACCTATGATTCATGTGTCTCAATTTGCATTGTGTAACTCTCAAGTGGATAGTTTGCTTGCCATCTTGCTGTATGTTCATTAAATATGTGAAGTGAAGCAAGGTATCTCTTACATGGGACTATTCTCCTTCAAGTGGTGAGCATATTACCAGGTGAGTATGGCAAGATTAACATACAGTTTCTTGACAACAAGGTCACAGGAATATGATCATCTGTTTTGCATTAATGGAATCGAATAACAGATTTGGCAAATGGTTCAAGCATAGTTCTCTATGAGACTGTTAATCTTCGTAGTCTGTCAACTTATCACAACATAGTGTCATGTTGTGAGGGAAAAATGAAGATCCAAGTATTTTTTCATGTTTCTTTACGATCAAACGTCCGCGCTTGAAAGAACGTAAAATCAGAACTGCTGGATAGCTCAGTGGATACTGCAGTTCATGCAGATGGAGGGTTTGACCCTGTTGTTCATTCATGGCTTGTGGCAGTGGGGTGGCTAAAGTTTTTGCTCATCATACCAAAGACCTTGGTTCCATTCAGCATAGGGGTACAGTGTGTGAAGCCCATTTCTGGTGTCCCTAGCCATGATATTGCGGGAATGTTGCCTAAAGCCGCATAAAACCAAACTCACTTTTACTTGGGTTCATTCTGTGCCAGTTGGTAAAGTTCATAATGTACACTAAATGTTTAATCTGGAAAACTGAAGCTGAGTCGGTGACTCCTCTGTTGTCGGGATTTTACTCTCAATTTGAAAGAATATAACACCAGGGTTAGTAGTTATAATACGAAGTGAAAAAAAGTGAAATCCAGTAGTGATGTTTGACATGAAACCATTCATAAATAAGTTATTTTGCAAAAGGAAATGAGAATGACAGCAGAACTGTAATGATCTAAGGGGCTGTTTATAATTTATGGCTGGGGGTGGGGGAGGGTGTGGGGGTGGATGATGATTTTATGGAGCAGCATGTACAATATGAATGGAAAAAAAAACACACACACAGAGAGAGAGAGAGAGAGACAGACAGACACACACAGAGAGACAGAGAAGAAAATGGGTGACCCCCCATTAAAATCATCATCAAGCCATATGTTATGAAAATCAACATTGTCCTAGCCATATCTTGAAGTGGTCCCAAATATTGTCCATTGCTTAGATCGGGCACTAATTATTGAAACCCCAGGGTTGCTTGTAGTTTGGCAACTGGTATTTCTAGAGATCTAGATCTATGTACTGAAATATGTACTCTTGAAATGCTATTTGCTGAAGATGAAATCCGAATTGTGGGTAACTGCTTCAGTCTTGTGAAATTGACACTTATTAAAATTGAGCTTGACCTCCAGGAAGAACTCAAAATGGACAGTTACATTATGAACCATACAATGTCTCCTGTGCTTTATGGATGTTATCTACGTTTCTAAACTGCTAAAACATCAGGACTTAGTTAATGACAGACATAATTACAACTGTTGTTTTACCTGAAGTGTGTGTTTGACACTTGATATGGTGTTCAGTGCTGCCAGAATGTTGGGAGGCTTCAGTGTTGCGAGAAGAGGGACTCGTTGTTGGTAGTTGTTCATGGTGTGGAAGTATATGTCAGGCATCGATCTGTAAATAATAATAGGAATAAAGATGTATCAGTTGATGTACTCAGTGTTGTTTTCAGTTTTCTGTCAATGTTTACACTTTCATTAGATGAAAATAGAAGCCATATTACCCTTTCCATAATGGTGATATAAACTGTATGACTGTATGTGTTTAGTCTGTGAAAATGTCATCATACCTGATGTTCGAGAATAGGTTGGCATATCCTGCCTAAACAGTGTACAACACGTAAAAGTCTTTACTGTGAAAAGATGGAGTGAATGAGTGAGTGAGTTTAGTTTTTCGCCGCACTCGGCAATATTCTAGCTATATGGCGACGGTCTATAAATAATCCAGTCTGGACCAGACAATCCAGTGACCAACAATATGAGCATCGATCTGCGCAATTGGGAACCTATGACGTGTTAACCAAGTCAGCGAGCTAGACCACCTGATCCCGTCAGTTGCCTCTTACGACAAGCATAGTCGCTATTTATGGCAAGCTGAAGGTTGCTGAAGGCCTGTTCTACCCAAGGACATTCAGAGGTCGAAAAGATGGAAATTGAAAGGTCATTTCAGTAACTGCTGGTTTCCAAGTTGTACATACGAGTGGTGATTAAAATTTTGTATGGAGTATCACCAAACAACTATACAAAGGCAGTTATTTTTATGTTTTATATTTTGACATATGATCTGTCAAGTTCAAGCAATTTGGTTTTGCTGTTACAGTCTCACAATCCCCATTTTGTTTGGTCTATCTTGGTGCTCTAAAAACCCTGCAAAATCTACAATAAATGCATTACAAAGTATGAAAGAAATATTTTGCGTATTTGAGATTGACAGAAGTCCCCAAGAATCACACTTAACTATTGAACGTAATAAAAAAGCAGTTTGAAATTACAATCGCTTGTTAAATGAGCCTTTGCTAAAAATTCCTTCAAAATAAAATGGAAGCTTTTCAAACATTGGACATCGAGGATACATTTAGTGTACGTACGTTTTGATGTACTTTATAATCTAGCCTCGCCTGTGTACTACAGACTTTTGGAGCTCTCCCCAGGCCCTGAATATGGCAAGACATATCAAGCAGGAGTCATATGTCGCCCTTCGACAAGTGCGTGGCTTCGTTCAACTGTACCGTTGATAGACACAAACGGTAAAATTCATTAATGCTTGTTAGTCTTGTATGTATTTGTATTAGTATTAGTTATGTAATAATTCTACCAAGTGAAATGCGGGTTTATCAACTCGGTTTTTATTAAAGCTGACTACCAATGTGATTCGTAATGGGAGTTAACTTGACAAACAGTTTTTATCTCCACTGTGAAGAATCATTCTGCAAACTGAAGTCCCAACATTATGGCTTGGTCGTATATACATCTCTCGATTCATCAATGAGTGATTTGGAATAAGACCTCCACATAGCCAGGACTAGCACTGGTCTTCAGTAACCCATGCTTGTCGTATGAGGCGACTAAGAGGATCGGGTTGTCACCGCATTCCAGCTGCTTTATCGATGGTCATGATGTTGATCACTGGATTTTATGGCCCAGACTCGATTATTTACAGATCACCGGATTATGGATGAAATCATAGAAAACAAGTCACTGAATCCGATATGTCTGGAGATGCGATAGGACATCAGAATTGTTGAATCTCTTGAATGCCCAGATAAACATTAGCACATGCGCAGGGCATGTTTGAAGAGCAACCCCACACATGCCTCAGTAGTGCTACAGGCAAAGTATGGTCATATACCATCTCTACTTGCAGCTGACAAGAGTCGAGTGGCAGTGTGAGGAGTGTGACAAAAGCACTGGTATCCACTGGTACCTTTTTCAGGGTAAGAGCTCCGCACAAGTGACTGTTTCAAAAGCCAACAAACCGCCACTTCACAATATTGTGAACGCTCTAGAAGAAATTACGCACCACCAAATATTTCGAGAGTGTCATCAGATTACCTCTGGTTTGTTGAAGTGCATACTTGTTACAATGTCTTACCAGACTAAAGCACCTTGCCCCTATCCGACACGGCTGGAAACCTACAGATATTTTCGCTCAGTGCAAAACGTATGGTTTGTGGAACAATTTCAGGGGGTCCAAAGAAGCAGACTCCTTTTATAAGGCAATGAACATTTTTCTTGGTGGAAAAATACATTTCCTCCATTTAGGCTTCAGCTTTGTCTGATCCAACCGTTAGCACATAACTCCATCACAATAGTCACAGTGGTCATTCACTGTCCCTTGTCCTTTGACAATCAACACACGTAAAAACCAAGGTTAAAACTGATCTCCAACAACCCATTCTTGTGGTAAGAGGCGACAAGCGGGATTGGGTGGTCCGGCTCACTGGCTGATTGATGCATGTCATCGTATCCCCAATTGTGTGGATTGATACCCTTAATGTCAATCACTGGATTCTCTCGTCCAGACTTGATTCTTTACAGACGACGTCATATTCCTTGAACATTGGTGAATGCTGAGTTTATTTGGAAATTATAAGAACTTTCAGGCAATCAGCTTGTTTTTGCGAAACTACTATGGCCTGAGGTAAATGCCAAGGTTATTATTAACGTCAAAATTCAACCTTTGACAAACAGCTCCCTTGGGAAGCTGGGATGTTGCTGGGTGTGGTGTAAAACAAAATTCACTCTCTCACCTGGAGGAAAGACTCATAACCTATCGACGAATAATCACATCTCTTTGTACTTGTTCTTTTATGAGTATTAACCTATTTAGAATCTGTTTTATACATAGAGTGAGACAATATACTCAAAGATAAGTTTTGAAGCTGCTAACTGGATGGAAATAATAATTCTAGAGAAAGACGAGTTGAAAAGAACCCACTTTCGTAATGAGAGAAAGAAAGTATGGTTACGTTATTTTAACTTCGTCTTTTGACGTCACAGTTCTGGTTCATCGTATTAACAAATACGCATTTGTCTTTGAAAGAATGTACTACATTCCAAAGATTGTGTTTAGTTACAGGTTAAGGATTCAAAAGAGAAGTATGGGCCTAATACCGGGATTCATTACGGCCTCACACCGCTTGTGGTATATAACTTTCAACAAATAGCGTTGAACAACATTTTTATGCCTACTGTTAAGCCTTCCCTGCAGTGCTAAAACCTTAAATGAAACAAGTCTAGATTTCCTCAGGTTCTGAATCTCTAGTCTCACTGGGGCTGCTTTTCAATTAAAAAGGGTTTGTTTGTTACTACCAAAATTATATATATTCAGAGACTAAGCCTTAGTCTATGAGTCGTCCTCACATTCAAGTAGCTTGCTCCATTGTACACTCGCTTTCCAACCGAAATAGTGAGGTAACCGGTATTGTCATGATTTCCTACCTTTTCCTCTACTGACAGTTTTATAAATTTACGATTATTTGACAAGGAAATTGTATCCTGATACTAACTGAAACGAACACTAGGAAGGGGTAAACAAGTTGAATTATTATGTTGACACTTGTCAAGGCGTCGCGATATATATAGAAGTGTGCAGCAAGGTTGCTTCATACACCAAGTCTTTTTCCTACATCCTGACTACAAACAGCTCCTGTTTGAAAATGCTGAAGACTGCTATTCTGGCTGTTGCTGTGGTCCTCATTGGTAAGTTCCTTTAAACCCATTTTATTAGACCTACATAGTTACAACATTAGCTAAACAGGAACATAATTTGCACCATAGACGAGGAAATGATATGTAAACTTGTCAAAAACTGTATTACATATTAAACTTGTTAAATGACTCCTTTTCGATAAAGTAATGTCCGTACAATTGCCAAATATGCATCACCAACCTTCGGTTGCAATATAATAATGAATATACGCAAAAGCACGGTTTCTCAACCTGAAAAAATACGGCCTTTGGAAACAAATCAAATAAGTCTCGGACATCATTTCCGTCACGCCGAAAATTAGCCTGATCGAAGAAACCTTGACACGAGTCGTTGAAGGGTCTCAGCGAAAGCTCAGTTCTATTCAAAGCTGTATAAGGTAACACTGAGACTGTTTGTATGATGTTGAGAAAGGGTCATACATTCTGAACGTCAATGCAACTTGGTATTAACAAACGAAATGACACAAGCAATATGGCTACAAGAGTTCCTAGATGGGACCATAGCTTAAGACATGTGATTACTTTGAACGTAACGTATTTCTTATTCATTACATTGTACACATGATTAAAACATATGTATTCCCGTTCCAACACTATATGTCAGCCTATTGTTGCAAGAAAGTTTGAAGGGATGTCGGTCTCGGACCTTTGCCACTTTGTGAAATCCACGAGCTCTTGTATTGTTCTGACAATCGGGATTCGAACCCATTGAACTAGACAAAGTACTCCATTATATAAGATGCATTTCCAATAACAAAGTGTTCATATCCAGCTGGCGCCGAAGACGAGTGCCTGAAGGCATGTCCGAGAAACTTAAGCCCTGTGTGTGCCACGTTCACCAAAACCTATGGGAATGAATGCATGATGAAGGCTGACGCCTGCAGGTGAGCTACCGTAAACGTAGCGCAGATGCTTAATCCACTTGGTTGTAACTACATATAAATCTGTATGTAGTCTTTCGCAAACCCTGAACTGTAAATGCATAAACCACAAGCGTGGATACAGATTGTTTCAAAAAAGGTAAAAGGTATTTTTTTTTCAAAAAAAGAAAAAGAGTGAAGGCTGGATGTGTCCACCCCAACGCACACCCTTTCCCCTCGATCCCGATTGACAGCTCTGCGTGAGAGACTGCTGCCATGGATTGCATCCATGATCTTAGTGATAAAGCTCAATGACAAAACTTGCTTCACACAGAAAGGCGACAATTACACTGAACCACCGTATATTTTTATGTATATTTTCAGCTTGGCTAAGCAAGGCGTCCATCTTATGACTAAGAGGGACGCTGAGTGTAGCTGTGAAAGGGCATGTCCCTTCCTCCTCAGTCCCGTCTGTGCCACGGATGGCGTCACATACGACAACGAGTGCCTGATGAACGTGGCAGCATGCAAGTGAGTAGTGCAATAGATTACCGTACAAATGCAATAATAGCACTGCTGTATTTTCAACCTAAGTGAACATCGAGACGGTACCGGTCGAATGGCTCATGTCAAGTGGAGGATTATATCAGAGTCATTAACACCAGTCTGATTTTAATCGTTTTTATTCTTGTTACAGGCAAAACAAGTGGCTGGAAGTGAAGAGCGCTGGCAAATGCCCAACCGATTACTAATGACCTCTTTGTCAGGCAGAGCTGTGCCAGTATTGTACGAATAAATTGGCGTTAAATTGTAATGTTAATTCCAACTCTCTGAGTGCAGATTCTTTACGGTATGCCAATGTTCACATCTTGCTGTATGATGAGACATATAATGAATTCATGCATGCTTACAGATTTTTCTGATTTGTAATCTGGAATAAACAATTTGATCGGAGAAATGTGTTTAAGTATGTTTTACGTTCTTTTACATCTTTAAATGAGTGTGAATTGAGTTGACTTGGCTAAGCTAACCCTACCTGTGAATGTTATCGGGACGGGAGGACGATTTCATGCCGCACTACCGATGTGGCTCTTAAATGTCAGATTTATATACAGGAGTAGTGGATAGAGTGACGGATAGGTTCAAACCTCTTACCATGTCAGATCCAACAACGGTACCTACCATAGGGCGTCTCTGTCAAACTATGGTGTTAGAGAGCTGTCATGCTGCAACCGACACTAACCGAAACACAATCACAACCACAATGCACTCATTGCCATCTTACATTACTTCACTATTTACTACGATGACAAGTATATATACATATACATCATATTCATGAATAGGGGCGGTGGGGTAACCCAGTGGTTAAAGCGTTCGCTCGTCACGCCGAAGACCCGGGTTCGATCCTCCCATTTCTGGTGTCCACATATTCCTGAAACACTCCTGAAATACTGGTAAAGGCGGCGTAAAACCATAGTCACTCACTCACTCCCTCACTACAAAGACATCTGGTAAGGTAGCCATGCAGTCAAAGCCATGACTCCTATAAACTTGTACTTGCTTTCCTGGATGGTGAAGCTGAGTTTGTGAAGTCCAGTCTTGGTGTCTCCTCTCTATTATCTTTCCGTATTATTTCTTGCTCGAACAAGACATGTGATTGTCTAAAGACTAAAATGTTCAGCACATTGTTGCTGATCGGATTTAAAAAAGGTGAGCCACATATTTATGTACTCTCATTATCATGTCGCCTTGGTAAAACAGGGCTGGAATGTTTGCTTTCAATCTTTCAATCTTTGCACCTTGGCATGTGTAAAGGTTTGAGTGTGATAAGATCCCCAAAAGATATCACATGCATGCAAATTTTGGTTTAGACTGTAGCAGTTGAAACTGTCGTAATATGCTCTGAGATAAGACCTCATATCCAAGTAGGGGCGGTACTGTTGCCTCGTGGTTAATGCGTTCGCTCGTCACTCAGAAGACCCTGGTTTGATCCTCCACATGGTTACAATATATGAAGCCCATTTCTGGTGTCCACCACCGCGACATTGTTGAATGTTGCTAAAGGCGGCATAAAGCATAAAGTTTTCAGAATGTTTGGTACTCTAATGTTTATACAAATAAAAAAGCAAGCACAGACTTCAGTCATGTCTGAGGTTATTTGAGATGCGACAATTGGTTACAGCAATGACTGCAAAGTGCTTCCTACATGTCCAACTAGCCAAGCATCGATGCATGTGTCTTGAAACGTAAACGTCTATACTGGCTTCTGACTCTGAACACGGCTAGTCACTGAATGGTGTGGGGACCGATCTGTGATATGTGATTTCCAACCGTCTAATTACATGCCGTCTCAGAGATTCTAGTTCTGGATATTTATCATCCTAAAATTTATTCGCGAGAAAGCCTGCACATTTGAAATATTTTCTGCAAACGATACGGTGTGGTTTTTCTGATGTATACCTTATATTTCATATTAAATAGCCAACACATTGAAATAAATTGCAAACATTTGCCACGTACGAAACAATGCAATGTCAAGGTAAAGGTGATCTGGTCTCAGTATATTACATTGAAAGTATGAGGGTACAGAACTACCTGGCATCGTTGACCCTTGGAAAGAGATTGTTAATTCCAGTCCTGGAAAGCACGTACTCCTCCAGTGCTTGTGCTAAATGTTTGTGGGTCTGTGACTGTTGCTGACGTGTTCACAGACGCTGATTAAGAGCATCCTATAATTGTTCAATGGGCATTAATCTGGAGGCTTTTAGAGCTATATTTGCGTGGTTCCTGAAAATGCAAAAATGAAGTTGTCGGTGGCGTGTGCTGTGTGTCGTGTCATGCTGAAAAAAATACGTTTGCTTGTAGCATAATGCGAAGGACGTGAGGCCGAAGAATACGCACTTCCTGTTTACAGTCTGGACCAAAATAAATCTCCACAGTCCCGGCTGGCTAGCAGCGTTCAAAGGAGGCCTAGCGCCGGTTGTTATTGTTTCGGACCGGCAGTTCTAAATATCATATTTTTCTGGATTCTTTCCTATATTTGATTTCTTTATTAACGTTTTGGAATCCCCCATGATCCATCATATCACGATAACTTACAGTTTCACTTCGGGGTATTTCAACGTTATGCGCATATGAATGAAGAAACCTGTGCCAACAAGTTGATTTTGTAGAAACAATGTGAAATTTGTTTTTAATGGCTTGACTTTTAAAAAAATGTGCAGATTTCATCCAGGGCTTGCAGAGTTTAAAGCCCGCAGGTGGTTGCAGGCCCTGAAGGCCAACTGGCAAATAAAAGTATTGCAAACACTGCTGGCTAGGGAATTTTCATGAGGTCATTTTGGAAAACTATCGTTCTCTCTGACTTGTTATGTTATAAAACACTTTCAAATGATGCAGGATTATGGCCAGATTACAATGTTCATCATATCAACAGCTTTATGATGAAACCCGTTCCATGCCGACACAATCTTATTGTCATCTACTTTTGACATCTTTTGCTTAGTATCTACATTCAAATTTCGGAGTAGTGAATTATCTGGGGACTAATAACTTTCAGGCATCGATGTACCGACTGGTTCGCAAAATTTGGAAACTATTTCGCGCACTGCTTGTAATGGCGTCTGGTGAAACGAGTAATTGCTCTGAAAGAGAGACGGGGAAGAGAAAGTAATTAGCCGTATCTTTCAGACGGTGTTGAGTAAAACTCTGTGAGAATGGGCTCATTTGTACCTTCTGAGAGACTGGTGCGAGTGGTAAAATTTAGCTTCAGTGTGATCATTAGGCTAAATATGAAAATGTTTTCTCGGGCATCGGCGCGCACATTTATTTGTGGGCATAATATTTTTTTTTTTTTTTTTTGCCATTTAAAAAGACAAGAATTGACTTTCTCCCGATCATCCATTTGTCCACGACATCTTGTATAGGAATGAGTGTCTGTTAGAACGAGTGTGGCTGAATCTACAACTCATTGATACGTGCTAAACTTCCCAATATGTATTTCTTAGAGAAAAAATAAAAATGTCTCCCTCCCTCGTCACCTTTTTTCTATCATTTTTTTTTATAAAAGTCATACCGCCCTCGTCACTTTTAAAAAAAACATATGTGCCCGAAAAATATTTAATGTTTTGAAATGGACTCCATGCATTGCACCCATTCTTCGTGACGAGCGAACGCTTGAACAATTAAGCTCACCACTGTCCTTATTTGCTATGGTAATCGAGGGAGAATACACCACCAAGTTTAGACACTGGTCACACTTGGATGTCGAACTCGGCTTGACCAACGAAAGCTTTAAACACTGTGCTACTTCGCCGTCTTTGAAATGTAGGGGCATTATATATGATCGATGATTTAAACAGCAAGAAAATACAGTCGGTGCTAGGATGTGGTCTGTACCCGAGAGCCAAGGCGGATACACGTCAAGTGGTTCATTTACTGCGGACTTAAAAGTGCAATTTACAGCTCTCTGGTGGTGCCTGGGGTATATTCATATATTACATCACATCAGAGATGGTATATTGATGTGTATCGGATCCGTCTTTAGATTCTTAAGATACTTCAACCAAAAGGAGGTATTTACTTTCGTGAAACGTCAAGCATCTGATATACATTGGAGAGAAGCGGCCTGTTCAAAATACGTGTTTGAAAACAACATCTGTGATAGTCTACTTGTTTTACCGTCCTTTGATGTCTGGTAGCATTTCTAACGTTAAGTAAGGCTACTCCTTGATTGAGCCACCGAACCTTCCTCCCTCAAGACAGGCGCTCTATCTCAAGACAACGGAGGCGGTCAAGACATGTAGTTGTATACTACATAATGTCAAAAGTTTTTATCACTACTCGTGTCGAAAAACCTTTCCCTATATCATTTGTTTACAAATATTCAAGTATTTTTCTTGTTAAAAATTTATGATTTGATTACTTTAAAATGGGAGCCTCATACTGACTTGTACAGCGATAGGAAAGGGGAAAACAAGCTGACCTATTATGTTGACACTTGTCAGTACATCGTGTTATATATAGAGGTGTGCTGCAGGGCTGCGTCATACACCCAGTCATTTTCCTACAGACTGTCTGCAAAAGACACCTTTTTCAACATGTTAAAGACTATTCTCCTGGCAGGTGCAGTGATGCTCATGGGTAGGTTGTCGCATCAAATCTTAATCATGTTATTTGTAGATTTGGCCAAATGTTTAGTTGCAACGAAATGGAAACTGCAGATGTAGCAGATCGGATTAGTGCCAGTTCTCCCAATCTCTCATTCGTACGGGTCTACGAAACACATGCAGTTAGTGAAGAATCCAAAACTCGTCTTAAAATTATTCAGGTTTACTGTAGTGAATGCCAATAATCAAAATACTATGTTCATCTTTAGGAATTGTGTTATTGTGATACGACATACTTACTTACTTTATCAACTTCCTCACGTATCAGCCACGCTCAGATCCACCATAAATTTCTTCCCACATGCATTAACCTCCCGTGAGCCATGTTGTCATATGCATTACCATTAAAAGTTAAGACTCACTTAAAGCACTCACTATATGTTATGTCTATATGTCTCTCTCTCTCTCTCTCTCCCTCTCTCTCTCTCTCTCTCTCTCTCTCTATATATATATATATATATATATATATATATGGTTACAACTGTAAACCCTCTGCAAATGGTTAGCACGGAAGCCTGTGCAAATATTTTAAAAGCTGCGTTTTCGTGTAAAGTTATGTAAAGAATTCGCAAGTTTTCACTGAGTTTCATCATTTGTTGAACTCGTGACACTAATCTTTTCACCGTTTTGAATTTTGTTTTACAATACATCAGTTCATGTGTAAACAGTATATTTAAACAGTATGGAATGTTTTTGCATCCATGTGTAATCATTATGTTTAAACAGTATGGAATATTTTGCGTTCATGCCCAAACAGCATCTATGAACGGTATGGACTATTTTGCAGTGGTTATATTTGCACTAGTGAGTCTAAACTTTTGATGGGTAGCATTGTACACGTTTAATCTGACCGTCCACAGCTGATGCTGCTGACGACTGTCTGCGGCCTTGTCAGATGATGTACAGTCCCGTCTGCGCCACGTTCACCAAGACCTATGGGAACGAATGTATGATGAAGGCTGACGCCTGCAGGTGAGCTACCGTAGCGAGCTGCTCATGTCAGCACTATGGTATTGTTGATAATAAGTAATACCGGGGTACAGGTGGACGTTTCTTCTTGTGCGCTTCAATTCGCCCTGCAGAGGTTCATTCCGAGGTGGGTTCGAATCCGGATTGGAGCGATTATCTTCTTACATTTGTTTGTGGGTTTCATACTGAAAAAAGCTGATCACATCGAGTTTCACCGTTTAACAATAGAACCCTGACCTGTGTGAATAATGTCCGAGTCGGTTTCAGTGAGCGAGTGAGTTTTACGCCGCTTTTGGCAATTTTAGTACACTTTCAGGGCGGGGACATCAGAAATGGGCTTTACACGCTGTACCCATGTGGGGAATCGAACCCTAATTGTCGGTGTCACCAGCGAACGCTTTTAAACACTAGGCTCTTCCATCGCCACCAAATGTAGATAGGCAAGTCAAACAACACAGTCGTGAAATGAAAGGGTTAATCTAACAATGTTAAAACCTGGTCGCAGACACTACTGGTATAAACAAAATACTGACAAGGGCGTGATTGACTTGTTGTGATCGAGTGGATGCCTCTTTGAGTGAGGCCATTGTCTTGGGTTCTGCACACTGAAACAGTTACGACAGAAGTGAATCTGAAAGTAATACAATGCGTCAAGGTGACACTCACACCATCAAATGTCTCTGTATGGTTTCAGCTTGGCTAAGCAAGGCGTCCATCTTATGACTAAGAGGGACACTGAATGTAGCTGTGAAAGGGCGTGTCCTTTCCTCCTCAGTCCCGTCTGTGCCACGGATGGCGTCACATACGACAACGAGTGCCTGATGAACGTGGCAGCATGCAAGTGAGTAGTGCAATAGATTACCGTACAAATGCAATAATGACATACCGTTGATAGGCAATGAATGAACAAATGGATTCGATGTATGAAGTTACAGGTTCAATGACAGCGAAAGTGCCATACCAGCTGCTCGTTCCAATAACTATGTCTGTATCCAACGTACCATTCATTGATTATGAGCACGTTGTGCTGATTTACCTCCCTTGTGCGTGCCAAAACAAAAACCCATGCTCGTTGGTTCGAATCCTTGATTGGCTCTAATAATATTAATTTTCTAAGTCAGTCGAGAACAATACATGTGTTCGTGGGTATGGCCCAACTGATTACCATCTAAGACCTGCATCAATACGGGATTTCCTACAACTACTGTAAAGATACAGACTAGAAGTGATATGTGGGCCCCCATTCTCGTATATATACCTTGAATTGTTCTAAGTGTTGCTCAAACCCTACATTGTGGTGTCACCTTAGCACTGGAACAACAAAAATATTATTCATATCGGAACCCAAGTAGACACTGGCCTCAGCAGAGTTACGCCCCTTGGTCTCCAGGATCCGTTTATCGTGGGCTAAAATACAAGTTACGCCTCGATTATGATCCACAGTTTGGTAGCACAGCGCTGTTCATCAACTGGGCATTCTTCACTCACACACGTAATATGTCGCGAGATCACAGAACTTATGTTATAGTTTGAAGAAAGCTCTCTTTGTAGTATCTGTGTTATATCTGTCTCTATATCTACTATTTCAGACAGAACAAGTGGTTGGAGGTCAAGAGCCCTGGTCAGTGTCCAACAGAGAACTAAAGAGAGAGGTTGCGTCAGATTGCTATTTGGCTCGTAGTTCCAGATGAGCTAAATTCAAATTTATTCACAATTCACTAATTTTGCAATGCTTAAAATATATGTTGTATGCCAATAAATGTTTATTGACATCCTTAATGATTTTCATAATGTGCGATAGATTCCAAAGGTTGCCAAGGGATGTGTGCATGGTTAAGTGGGAATGATAGTTTTCGTCCAACGAGAAAAACCCATAGTCACGCAAATCTCTTGAGCTCACGTTGTCACTAGTGGGGCGTACATGACACAATGTGTGAAAAGTGCAGGATTTGGTTTTAAAGCCAGGTTGACGCATGCTATTTTCTTGTCCAGATCGATGCATTGTCCCCTCTCTGAAATGTCTTCATCGACTTCTGTACACGATGTTTGCTTCGGGCGGGGTAATGGTGGGACTAGGCATATTTTACGGATGCTTCCTTTGCTTAAAGCGTACAGCGATAGAAAGGGAAGGTGGCTTAATGTGTTCTCAATTCTGAAAATTGGATCCTTGTACTACGCACGGTTGAAGTTAAGGAAAACTGTGTGTGTTGCGAAATGACAAAGCATCAGCACACTTGGGCATCCTGCTCTTTAGTGCGTATCAGAGCCACAAATACTTTTTTCAAGCAATTGGATACTTTACTCTGTCTGTTCATGTAAGAGTAAATCGCACTTTTTTAGGAGTAACTAGCATTTTATATAGTTTAAAGAATTGAGTACATTCAATCAGGGTTTCTTATCCTTATTGGTTAATAACACTTCTAAACATATAAATATAAATGCTCCTAAAGATTTTAGCAATTCCTATATTGCCAAATAGTTGGCAGACACTTATAAACACTCAACATAGAAGTCATGAATTTGAGATTACTACGGTAAATTCCAGACAGTGACTACAGCTATTATAGTATACGTATATACAGCCAGAAATGGCCTTCACAGATTGCACCCATGTGCGGAATCGAACCCCAGTCTTCAGCGTGAGGAGCAAATGCTTTAACCACTAGGCCTTGTTCCCCACTGTCCCATTTGTAACATTCGTTTGAAAAAGAAAATGTGGAAAATGTATTGCAAATTCTTGACTCTTTGCAGTTCTTGACTCAATATTCAATCATATTCAAAATGTACTGGTTGACACTGTGGAGACACACTACAATCGCGGGTCCATTGCTGTACACAGCCAAGTTCCTGATGGTCACAGGTGGATGTTTTGTACTATCGGCAGTCTGTAAATAATCGAGTCTGGACCAGACAATCGAGTGATCAACAGCATGAGCATCGATCTGCACAACTGAGAACCAATGAACTGTGTCAACCAAGACCTTCACTGGTCAAATATAATCAGCAGTAGCAGCAGGAACAGTAGTAGTGTGATAGGTAACAGCAACAGCACTAGATTTGGTTTGCTGTTTAATATGTCACTCAGCAATATTGCAGCTATATGGCAGCAGTCTGTAAATAATCCAGTTTGGACCAGACAATCCAGTGATCAACTTCAATGCTCTGAAGTGATTGAAATAACTACACATGAAGAACATAGTGAAATATTTCTTTACTATTTACAACATGTACAAAAAGCACAGCAGTTGTGGTATTATTGCTTTCTGACAGGCTTCCATCGGTACTGAGCGGCTGCAGTCTTGGTCTCGTCCTTGACCTTCTCCTTCTTAGCCTCCTTGTCCTGAAACAAAAGAGAAATGAACATCTCAAAATATTAATTTACTTGAAAACATATTTACTTATCTTCAGACTAAAATTTCCCGCAGACTTCCTTTCTGTAACTGCAACAGAAAAAACTGTTTTGAGAGTTTGAGGCTGAATTCTCAACTGGAACACAGCATGAGGACACGTGGTGGTGACAGAGAAACAATATATTAATTGTTCTCAAACAGCATAGATCCAGACCTCAAACCACAAAAGAGTGCCTCCTGTCAAAGCTAAGGGAAGCAACTCAGGGAAATAGGGCATCTTAAACTATAGGACACCTTAAATACCCAAATATTCAATTACCATGTGCCAATTATTGAAATACAGAGAATAAAAAACTTTAGTCTTGTTCAACTCTTTACCATACAACAGCTATGTAATAAAACTTTTGTGAACAATGATAACTGCTATCAACAAGAAGTATTTTAAAGTCTACTGTCAGAAATAGAAAAACAAATGTTTTTAGGCTGTTACGTTGTATCCTGTTAATTTACACAACTGCAAATAGTGTATATGATAACTCACTTTGGCTTAACTGGGCTTTCAGTGGGATGTGTTAGAGGATAACTAGAAAGCATGTTTGCCTCTAAAATTGGGCAAACTTAGTAAAAATATGACAATAGGTCAGACTGTAGATGGCAATAAGGTCGCTCAGCCTTTTATAACGATGGACTGTTGACTCACCTGGCATGAAATGTATGTGCTGCTTACTGGTGCAAGGGGTCATGTCAAAGATATTTTGTGCTTTTTCATGTGTGTTGAAAATGTCTTATCTATTGATTAACATCCTACATGTCTTCTTTCATGAAGTTTACGTTAAGACATGTTAAAGAGTATGATACCTGATACCCTCAGAAAAGCATTGTATCAAATTTGTCAAAATACATAGGTGGCATGATCACCCGAAGACTGATACACGAGGATACTGTGATATATGTTAGGGCATGCCGTGTACCTCCCTTCTTTAATTCCTCTATGGGATTATCATATCCTAGCTGATATCACTATCCTCCAGCCTGACCCCAACCATCGTCTGCTTCACCTGTCCCAGTTTTGCTTTTGAGATGACCCCTCCTACCTGTTTCTTGTCATACTTATTGTGAGACTTGATAGTAGCTACATCCTTAACAGTTTCAGCATGAACACTATTATTTTTTCACAACAGCTATCGAGTATACAGAAGGTGAGTCTAATTTCAAATGGGCATTTAAAAAGTGTCCTTTGTAATATCATATCATTGCACACTACTTTGCACAAAGCCATGACGTGCTCCAAATATGTCACTTTGGACTTTGAAAAAATTTGCATTGTTCATTTTTTTAATCTCTCCTCAGTAAAATCCTTTTTCCAAGGGAAAGACCCTTTCCTGTCTCCCTCCCACTAGAACTGTAGGTATACTGAACAGATATTTCACACTTTCCCATATCAACTACAAAAACTATAGAGACAAGCATGAAAAAAAAAAAATTCTCATTTCTAACAGGACTTTAATGTTGTGTCTGACCAACTGACCATTAGATGTATCTTGGTCTCCATCTTGTCTGCAACAACACTCAGGTCCCTCTCTCTCTCTATCCTTTTGCCCAACTCACTGTAGCGCTTGTGTGTTGCCACGGCGATGTCCTGGAAGCAACAATATCAACACACTGATGGTGAACAAGATGCAAACTATAGTACATCTGTACTACACACATGGAAAAAGCATCATATACTCATGGAAACATATAAGGGAACAGATGAACGTACACATAAGGGAACAGATGAACGTACACATAAGGGAACAGATGAATGTACACATAAGGAAACAGATGAACATACACATAAGGGAACAGATGAACGTACACATAAGGGAACAGATGAACGTACACATAAGGGAACAGATGAACGTACACATAAGGAAACAGATGAACATACAGATAAGGGAACAGATGAACGTACACATAAGGGAACAGATGAACATACATATAAGGGAACAGATGAACGTACACATAAGGGAACAGATGAACGTACACATAAGGGAACAGATGAACGTACACATAAGGAAACACATGAACATACATATAAGGGAACAGATGAACGTACAAGTGTTCCTCTATTCTTTTCCTGGGCCTCATTTCACAAAGCTCTTGCCAAGCTTAACATTTCTTATAGTATATAGCAGTGTAGGAGATAAGGATGCTATATGAAAAGATACGAACTTTGTGAAACAGAAGCCCAGGTTTCTTCACAAGGTGTGAGTTATACTGTGAGTGAAATTCTGGAAATAAATAAAGGAACACTATTTTCATTATCCACCTGACGAAGGGGCAAGAATTAGCCTTGAAACGTCGTGTTAAAAGAAGAAGTTGTCATCCATAATAGTGTCTTGTAAAACACTATTTTCATATGTTCCCTTATTCATGTCTATGAGTTTATTTACCATAGCATCCATATGTTACCATCAATCATAGCAGAAGAGGTCTCCAAACCTCAATTTAACTTACTTTCTGGATATACTAACTCAAAAGGAATAATTAGGTTGTGAAAACAAAAAAACTAAAACTATCCATAGAGGCAAAAATGAAATAAAAAAATAATCAAAATTCTGTGGTGCTGCTCTGGTTGTATGACGTTAACAAGGTCAGACATTTCCAAGAGTCTGGAGAATTCTGTTTGTACAGTACTTAATGCTCACTAAACTGGCATCCCCTTTCTTGGCTCTCCTGATGATTGTCTGAACATGCATTAACAACACAGTGGATTACAATTAAGTAAGGTGGAGTGTAGTTAAGAATCTGAAGGTGAGGTAAATTGTTGATTGGTATGTGTCACTTGTATCATGATCGTATAAGATTGGCATCTTACAAATTGTCAAAAGGATCAAGTGTATCAAACAAAAATTTGAAGAAAACATCATTTTGAAAACAAAACATGTGAAATCAGTAAAATTTGTCAAAAATAACACCCTGATACTAGACTGGCTTTTGACTGCTCGCAGTAAAAACACGTCCATTTATGGTCCTATATTGAAAGAAAGAGCTATTCAGTTTGCTTCAGAATAAAATATCAGCAAATTATAGGCATCAGATGGTCGTCTGGCATTGCTCTTAAGATGAATTCAAATGTTATTTGTATTGATGAATACAGAAGATGATGACTATCAACTCGTTGTTCAGTCATATTGTACAGCACTCAGGATATTCTTCTCAGGTTGGAAAGGAAAAAGTTCACGCCCACTATACTGGCACCTATACATATACCTATGATCACCTAACGCACTCCTGGCACACCAAAGAAATGGGCACAGATCAGAAATCAGTAGAATATGCTCATGTCAAAAGCATTTATTAGCTTCTAAAGGGGAAATTGCTGAGGGATGGAATAAAATCAACCACTACTGCTCCAAACTTTGAATGAATTCCAGCACAGATGATAGTTTTCTGACATCCATCTACACGTTAATAACTTGCATGATTTAACCACACCATGAGTTCTGCGGGCATGTCAATTCCATGTCTCCTCCTAATTCTGTATGCATAACAGGCATAATAATGTGCATTGAGTCCAATACTGCCTCAGTGAGTGAGTGAGTGACTTTAGTATTACTACACTTTTAGAAATATTCCAGCAATATCAGCCTTGGGGACACCAGAAATGGGCTTCACACATTGTACCTATGTGGGAAATTGAACCCGGGTCTTTGGCATCATGAGCTAATGCTTGAACCTCTAGTTTAACCCACCGCCCCCATGTACTGACAGAATGATGTCCATGTTTCTTCAAGTGTCCAACAAGTCACTCAAATAATACTTTACAATCACATTTAGATCAAATCTCACTGTCCACTGACTAACTAATTTCAAATTTGGGTTTCTTAGTCAAGCACAAACTGCAGTACTTTTACAGGTCATTCCAATTTGGGATCTGAGGGCGACAATCTCTGTGAGTGGGCCAGTTCACACTTGTTAGTGGGGTACACAAAGTACATGAATTTTAATTTGATCATTAATTTCCATTTTATGAAAGCCACCGTGGCTGAGTTGGTAAGCCTGGTGTCTGGTGACTTTGTGTGTTGGTATTTGGTGCCTCACTTAAAGAACGTGGGTTTGAATCCTGGGGGAATTAAACACCAAAATATACTTGAAGTTTGTTCAGTAATTTGGAAAGTACAATCTGAAGATTTGTTACCACCCAAAAGTTTTCCAACCTACTGAATAGTTACAGGGATGAACATAGGGTACGTTTGTGCAGAATTTCCACATCAAAAATATGAATTGCCACTGACAGAATTTGGGTTGTATCTCATGGACACAATAACATTTGAAAATGCTGCATCCAAAAAATACAAGTGTGGCCTAAGTAAATAGAATGCAATACATATTCTTATTGTTTGCTGCAGTCAAGCAAAAGACGAGCAAGTGAACCAGTTTTAACCCACATGCAATAATATCCCTGACTGGTTGTTGTAATAAGTTCAGCCACTGAGAGTGTTTTTCTAGAAGTCTTGCACTTGGTAACTTTCAGCCAAAAGCCCAACAAAAAAAATATGAGCTTATCAAAACAGTTTATTAACATTCAAATTAAGTAAATACCATTTAGCTGAAAACTTCAAACACAAATCCAAGAGAGGCCCACCTAAACTTAATCTGGTGGGGCACATGGACCCTCCTACATAAACCTGAAGTGTGCTTCACACTATACATTAGGTCATCTCTTGTTTTTCCAGAATAACCGCATATGAGGTATTTGTTTTGTAGGGACAGGTTTTACTTTCTGCCAGAATGACCTCTTCCCAGGTTTCACTCTCTGCAGTTATCTTTTCCTAAATCTATATGAACATCAATATTCACATTATATACTCTTAACAAAAGCAGGGGAACCGTACTTTCAATGTACGATTGTCGAAATTGGGATATATATGGGACTGAATCAGTGTTGATATAATAATAATAGATGTTTTGAGAATGCATCACCACATGGATTTAATTCTTTTCATTCGAAGCAAAGCTGTTCATTCAGTTATCCCCCTTGTTAGGTAACTGGAGTATGACTTGGAAATTTCAGGTTTACAATTCTCAGCAGTGTTTGATTTGACCCTGAAAACCCTGACCATGCACAGATGCATGAACAGTATTAGAAAAAAAGGTCTACAGTGATTTATCAACCTGCCAGGAAATGTGAGGATTCATAATGACATACCAAGCATGTGGCTCTCACGTTGTACATGTGTTTTCCATGCTTGGTTTTTGCGTGTGGTGATATCGTGAAATGATGTTGTACACACAAGACGATAGCCTGTCCTACAGACCCTGAAGTATATATATCCAAGAAAGCCCATGCAAGTCTAGAAAATGTGGCAAGTCTAGATTTCCTTAGCTTCTGAAAATGAAGAAAGTCTCAGGGCTCCATTTCATTATATTATTTTTTCGCACTATGAACATTTTTTCAGTAAAATATGTTCATTTCAGAGAATAATCATTTGTGTAACAAGACGAATGTCATTGTAACGTTCCTCAGTGGGTTTTCTTTCTACCAGACTTAAAAGTTTAGGTTTCCCTACTATTTTTTAAGGGTATATATGAGTGTTTGAAATCAAGAAAAAGTATCATATAGATTAAGCTCAAAGTGCAAATGTTTTCCCTTGCAAGACTGAAACTGTAACTCTCAGATTTGTACACAGATGCTCTAACACGGCCAACTAACGGAATCGGGTTGAATTATATTTACTGTCATTCATAAAATTGATTTTATGTGTGCTTCAGTTTTTGTTATGTAGTTTCATTAAATGATCATCTGCATTGTGATTATCCATCATTGACGGTATATATGTTAAAGAAAACACTTCTCCTCGGTATTTGTAGACAATGCAGAACCATTGGGGTCCACAAATTTCCCTCTCACGCCTGTTCTACATTGTCTACCCAAACCTCAAAGGCATGTTTTCTCCAATAAATCAAGAACTGGGGCCCATACAAATTTTAACCAGGTGGCGCATTGGCACACCCCAAAAAACTCCAAGGTATATCCCTGTAGTTAGCACCCAATACTTTTACTGCTTTCTAACTAGTTCCCCTCCTGGCTTTTATTGGCTGCCGTGTAGTTACAGCCCTTCCCAGCCACCCCAGCAAAATCTACAGCCCTCTAGTTCCATACACCCCCTTCTTCCCTTACTTCTTACAGACAAATAACCATTTTAAAGTCACAGTGCCCACAGACTAGTCTCTCCCACCCTGTCTCCCCTCTCCTCTACAATCAAGAGCCTAGGCCGCATGATCTCTGTCACTATGGAGTCTTGAGAAGACACCAGTTCTGGCCAGAAATGCAAAGTTTGACCAGATGGCAGGGTAAAATGTGTTGCAGCCCTTGTTAAGTCCAACTTTAGTAGCGCAGCTGTCAGTATGATATATGCCTCCATAGATACATTAAAAATGGGAGGACGGAGAGAGATGTTGAGCCACGTTTAATGACATGACTACATGTGAAATAAACATGGCTTGTCAAAAACACACAAAAAATGCCCCCCAAACACAATTTCAAGTGTATCTACACCTCGCCAGTTTAATAGCCATGATGCAACAAAGCAAGGCAAATCTGCATAACAGGCTGTTCATTGTGACTCCGCTTGTAGCTGCCCATCACATGGCGTGGGCAATTTATCATGACTGACAAGCTACAGACGTGCAGAGGTGACAGACATCCACTGTACAAACACTGAAATTGGGAAACTAACATCCGAGCATGCTGATCATCAAAACATGCCTTGTAGATGTCGGGGAGAAATTAACGAGTCGCCATCGAGAGGAATCTTCAACCGACAACAAGAAGCGAGGGGAATCACTATGGGGCTTGGGAGGCTTGCGAAATCAATATCGAAATTGACGCTGCCGATCAGCTGACTGTTTTTGTCAACACAGTGCACTTGGGGGCTAATGGTCAAAATGAGCGTAATGAAAACCATCCAAATTCAATCAACGTCCAGTTAAATCAGACAAAGTCATCCCATCTGTGATACCACTGACTCACCTATGGGGTTGCCCCCCACCTCCGAGGGGACGTTGCATCACACCGACCCTCAGGGATCCCAATGAGAGGCCTTACAGTGTAAACAAAGGTCGATCAATTACCAAAACAGCACCCTCGCATAGTAGCGATCGCTAAACCATGGAGCAATGGATTACAAAGAGTAACACTACCATGCTTATCAAAGCCCCCTTGCTCTTTTCTCTTCTCCAATTTGGCGAGGAGCTCGTCAGAAATTGGATGAAAATGAAAAGCCCTTATTGCAATATGTTCGTAGCTCTGATTGAAGAAGATGTTGAGTTTTTTAGCAAAAATAACATGTTTTGACAAAATATTGGAACTCCCTCCAGAAAGTTTTATGAGAAAATATTTTCTCATTGCTAAGCAAACTCTTGCAAGGAGTCCAAAGAAAACTAGCCGACCATTTAATCAAAAAAAGAGCCTCTCGGGTTCATAGAAAAACAGCGTGGTTTTGACTAGCCATTCTACGAGTGAAATGCGACCCTGTACAGCCCCTGTTCAATGAAAGGGTGTTTGAAATGCGATACCCAGCATGTTCTTCACAACTCATGGATTACACCAGGGGAATTAACTAAATAAATACAAGTACGACATAAGTGAACCACTCTCCCTTCAATGGATAGGATGGGAGTGCTGACGAAGCATTCACCGATTTCATGTCCAAATTTTTAAAGCCTTTGTGGTCATTTGAAGAGATTGATTTCCAAAATGCAGGAAAGTGCTGAATTCTTCATGATTGACGATTTGCTACATTAGACTCAATGCATTAAACGTATTGAATTTTTGGAGCAAAATTGGTTATTTTAATCATGTTAACAGAAATTGTCCTTTTTTTCAAAACTGCGGAAGTTCCAGTTTATGAATGGGACATAATTATGATTACTTGTGGCGAGTAATCAAAGTGTTGGGAATAAACAAATCAGCATGTTTGCTGAGTGACTTTAGTATTTATTTAGAGGTAAAATATTTGTAAACAGAATAACTCCAATTTATGGAGACATTTAGTGGCTAGTCATTATCTTGATTATCATGTTTATTATGATATTATCGGGAAAGCATAATAATAATAGTAATACTAAGCATCATGATATCCTGTAGTCATATATATCCATCCATGTCATTGTCAAGACAATGTCCAGAGGAGTGCAAAAACAGTGACAATTTAAGAAATGTACTAACATGGAGTGAGTGATGTCCCATTGGCAACTGATCACGAACTTGCTGCGACAGTTTTCATCTTCCAAAAAAGATATTTAGTTATGTTACTTTCTATTTTCTGTTGTTTTCTTTGTAAAGTGTTTTTGTGAAATGACTCTCAATAAAGATTTTAGATTTTCAGTAGAAATAATAATATTCAAAGGCATGTCAAATACAATTCAGAAATGAATATATTCTGCTGAAAATACTCTCATATTTCCGTGTAGATTCAACTGTTAAAGGAAAGCTCTATACTGTACAATGACTTTACATTCAGTTCAAGCTCCAATGAACTGAACAGGTTGCACACACAGAATTTTACACAAATAGTATGCAAACATCCAGAAAAAATATCAACAGTGCATGAACAAATGGTTCCAGACTGAAAAAGAAATATGCAAATTACAGAAACAAGCATATCACTTGAATATGCAGATACCAGACGCATAACTAATCTTTGTTTACTTCCAAACAGACTGGAACCTAATGTCACAAAAACATGTTTGAAAATATTTATTTTCCCAAATGCAGGATTTAGAAATTCTATGGGAGTGAAAAGTATCTTTTTAACAAAAACAATGTACAATAGCTGAAAAATGCATAGTTGAGCTGTTATGGCTACAGACATTCAGCAGAGCAAACCAGTCTGTGACAGAAGGGAGCACCTGGTGCTAGGGCAGCCTGAAATGACAGAGTAACACCATCTTTCATGCTTTCCATGCAATAACAATCAAACCAGATGAATGTGCAAAATGAAATAAATAAACAATGACAAATAACTTGTTTGCAATACTGCAAAAGAATGATATCAATAACAGATGATGCCTTCGACGACTCAACACCACAACACCACGACCAAGATATTCCTTTCTCCACACATGCCTACTGCCACTATTAAAGTCAGACTGAGATGCTCCTTTCTCCACACATGCCTACTGTTACCATCATCAGACTTAGATGCTCCTTGTCTACACATGCCTACTGTCACCATCATCAGACTTAGATGCTCCTTTCTCTACACATGCCTACTGCCACTATCATCAGACTGAGATGCTCCTTGCTCTACACATGCCTACTGCCACTATCATCAGACTAAGACACACCTTGTTCCACACATGCCTACTGCCACAATCAAAGTCAGACTGAGATGCTCCTTTCTCCACACATGCCTACTATCACCATCATCAGACTTAGATGCTCCTTGTCTACACATGCCTACTGCCAAGATATTCCTTTCTCCACACATGCCTACTGCCACTATCATCAGACTGAGATGCTCCTTGCTCTACACATGCCTACTGCCACTATCATCAGACTGAGATGCTCCTTGCTCAACACATGCCTAATGTCACTATCATCAGACTGAGATACTCCTTCCTCTACACATGCCTACTGCCACTATCATCAGACTTAGATGCTCCTTGTCTACACATGCCTACTGCCACCATCATCAGACTTAGATGCTCCTTGCTCTACACATGCCTACTGCCACTATCATCAGACTGACATGCTCCTTGCTGTACACATGCCTAATGTCACTATCATCAGACTGAGATACTCCTTGCTCTACACATGCCTACTGCCACTATCATCAGACTTAGATGCTCCCTGTCTACACATGCCTACTGCCACCATCATCAGACTTAGATGCTCCTTGCTCTACACATGCCTAATGTCACTATCATCAGACTGAGATGCTCCTTGTCTACACATGCCTACTGCCACTATCATCAGACTGACATGCTCCTTGCTGTACACATGCCTACTGACACTATCATCAGACTAAGACACACCTTTCTCCACACATGCCTACTGCAACAATTAAAGTCAGACTGAGATGCTCCTTTCTTCACACATGCCTACTGTCACCATCATCAGACTTAGATGCTCCTTGTCTACACATGCCTACTGCCAAGATATTCCTTTCTCCACACATGCCTACTGCCACTATCATCAGACTGAGATGCTCCTTGCTCTACACATGCCTACTGCCACTATCATCAGACTTAGATGCTCCTTGTCTACACATGCCTACTGCCACCATCATCAGACTTAGATGCTCCTTGCTCTACACATGCCTACTGCCACTATCATCAGACTTAGATGCTCCTTGCTCTACACATGCCTAATGTCACTATCATCAGACTGAGATGCTCCTTGTCTACACATTCCTACTGCCACGATCATCAGACTTAGATGCTCCTTGCTCTACACATGCCTACTGCCACTATCATCAGACACTATCATCAGACTTAGATACTCCTTGCTCTACACATGCCTACTGCCACCATCATCAGACTTAGATGCTCCTTGCTCTACACATGCCTAATGTCACTATCATCAGACTGAGATACTCCTTGCTCTACACATGCCTACTGCCACTATCATCAGACTGAGATGCCCCTTGCTCTACACATGCCTACTGCCACCATCATCAGACTTAGATGCTCCTTGTCTACACATGCCTACTGCCACTATCATCAGACTGAGATGCCCCTTGCTCTACACATGCCTACTGCCACCATCATCAGACTTAGATGCTCCTTGTCTACACATGCCTACTGCCACGATCATCAGACTTAGATGCTAATTGCTCTACACATGCCTAATGCCACTATCATCAGACATTATCATCAGACTGAGATACTCCTTGCTCTACACATGTCTTCTGCCACTATCATCAGACAGACATGCTCCTTTCTCCACACGTGCCTACTGCCACTATCATCAGACTTAGATGCTCCTTTCTCCACACATGCCTACTGCCACTATCATCAGACTTACATGCTCCTTTCTCCACACATGCCTACTGCCACTATCATCAGACTGACATGCTCCTTTCTCCACACATGCCTACTGCCACTATCATCAGGCTGACATGCTCCTTTCTCCACACATGCCTACTGCCACTATCATCAGACTTACATGCTCCTTTCTCCACACATGCCTACTGCCACTATCATCAGACTGAGATGCTCCTTTCTCCACACATGCCTACTGCCACTATCATCAGACTGAGATGCTCCTTTCTCCACACATGCCTACTGCCACTATCATCAGACTTAGATGCTCCTTGTCTACACATGCCTACTGCCACCATCATCAGACTTAGATGCTCCTTGCTCTACACATGCCTACTGCCACTATCATCAGACTGACATGCTCCTTGCTGTACACATGCCTAATGTCACTATCATCAGACTGAGATACTCCTTGCTCTACACATGCCTACTGCCACCATCATCAGACTTAGATGCTCCTTGTCTACACATGCCTACTGCCACGATCATCAGACTTAGATGCTAATTGCTCTACACATGCCTAATGCCACTATCATCAGACATTATCATCAGACTGAGATACTCCTTGCTCTACACATGTCTTCTGCCACTATCATCAGACAGACATGCTCCTTTCTCCACACGTGCCTACTGCCACTATCATCAGACTTAGATGCTCCTTTCTCCACACATGCCTACTGCCACTATCATCAGACTTACATGCTCCTTTCTCCACACATGCCTACTGCCACTATCATCAGACTGACATGCTCCTTTCTCCACACATGCCTACTGCCACTATCATCAGGCTGACATGCTCCTTTCTCCACACATGCCTACTGCCACTATCATCAGACTTACATGCTCCTTTCTCCACACATGCCTACTGCCACTATCATCAGACTGAGATGCTCCTTTCTCCACACATGCCTACTGCCACTATCATCAGACTGAGATGCTCCTTTCTCCACACATGCCTACTGCCACTATCATCAGACTTAGATGCTCCTTGCTCTACACATGCTTACAGCTACTATCATCAGACTGACATGCTCTTTGCTCTACACATGCCAACTGCCATTATCATCAGACTGAGACACACCTTGCTCTACACATGTCTACTGCCATTATCATCAGACTGAGACACACCTTGCTCTACACATGTCTACTGCCACTATCATCAGACTGAGACGCTCCCTGCTCCACACATGCCTACTGCCACTATCATCAGACTAAGACACACCTTGTTCCACACATGCCTACTGCCGCTATCATCAGACTGAGACACACCTTGCTCTACACATGCCAACTGCCACTATCATCAGACTGAGACACTCCTTGAAATTAACTGTCATCAACTTTCAAAAATAAGCTTCCGAAGGAATCACTATGTATATAAAAAAAGATCAAACGAAAATGAGCGAGTGAGGGCGGGAGATCTTATGGTGCTTTGTGCAATACTGCAGAAACATCAGGATGGGGGGCACCAAAAATGGAATTCACACATTTTGGAATCAAACTCAGTTCTTCAGCATAACAAGTGGACACTTTGACCTTCAGGATACCCCACCACCCTGTGAAAATAAAATGTCATGTTTTCGGTTTCAGCCTTCTTGGAAATACAACAGGCTGAAAACAAAAAGCTCAAATGAAAACAGTATCGCTGTGGGATTTATCCTTGAATATCAAGAATGAACCTGACAGATTATGTCCACTAATCTTGTGAAAATTATCCATGATTTCACATGCACAATTCATTTAATGCATGTGACAAATTACATGAAGCGATTCACCAATCACTGAGACAGCAGAGGCTGGCCCTCTCTTCTGGTAAGCTGTGAGGCATCTGCCCTAACACATAACCTTTGATCTCCCACTCACCCCTGGGGGTACTTTGGGAGGGTTTATGCAGACGAGAGTGGTAATGAAATAAAAATTGCTAATTTCCCTCATATCTCCAAAATGGCCGATTATGAGGTCCATGCACTTCAGAACTAATTGTCCCAAACAGTATGATTGACTGCCATGGGTGTGTTATTATGAAATGTTATTGTATAAATGTCTCTTAACTCGTGAGGCAAACAAGCAGTGGACTACGATGCCTCTGGGGTCAGTTCAACATGAGAGTCTTAAAAATGTCACTGTGGGACTTGCCAATTTAATTTGTTGATTGTCAGATACTTTTGCACTAAGCATGCAGTGGCCCATGTACTTTCAACATATTCCTTTGGAAATGTGAAGATTAATGTTTTTCAAATGAAAAAAATCAGCATTAATTTACAAAAAGGAAGAAAACATTAAATTTTATTGAAAATGATTACACAAAAACAAAATAATCAGATACATGTAAGTAGAGAGGAGGTTTATGCATTTATGTGTCAGAATGAATACACAGGTTTTATTTCCAACACAGGTACAATGGGCTGGATTATTGCTGTGGCTGGCATTATACCTTACCCACTATGAAATGTAAAAGATCAATGTAACCAGATAATCTTTTAATTCTCTTTTCATCAAATGTTTTCTGACTCTTCCTTCAGTCAATACGCTGTCTGATATTGGATGTTAGACATAGGGGTGAAAATAAATGTTTTCACAGACAAAGACACGTAAAGATCCTGGGCCTAGATTTTCTAAGAGCTCTTAGTGTTAAGACAGTCGTAAGTGCCATACATTAACATTAACTTATGACAATCTTAGCGCTAAGAGGGCATTGAAAATCTTAGGCCCAGGGTAGAATTGACCTTCAGTAATTCATGCTTGTCATAAGAGACAACGAATGGGGCACGGTTGCTTGCTAACTTGGTTCACACATCATCATATCCTAATTGAGCAGATAGATGCTCATGTCGTAGATCACTGGATTGCCTGCTCCAGATTTGATTATTTACAGACCATTGTCATATAGCTGGAATATTGCTGAGTGTCGCATAAATCTAAACTCGCTCAAAGACATGACCATAAGTTTGACTTTTGCATAACATAAACATGTTTTGTCACTGCAAAAGGCTTTTGTGTAACTCTCAAAAAACAAACTAAACAGGTTGTGTCATGTGACAGTGCAGGTAGTGTCATGTTGCAGACCAGTTGTGACATGTAACAGTGCCGGTAGTGTCATGTTGCAGGCCAGTTGTGTCATGTGAAGGTGCAGGTAGTGTCATGTTGCAGGCCGGTAGTGTCATGTGACAGTGTAGGAAGTGTCATGTAGCAGGCTGGTTGTGTCATGTGACAGTGCAGGTTGTGTCATGTGACAGGAACAGTTATGGTAGTGTCATGTGACAGGTAGAGTTATGTCATGTGACTGGACCGGTTGTGCCATGTGACAGGACTGGTTATGTCATGTGACAGGACTGGTTATGTCACGTGACTGGGCTGGTTGTGACCAGTGGCAGGGCAGGTTATGTCATGTGACTGGGCTGGTTGTGCCACGTGACAGAATCAGTTAAGTCACGTGACTGGGCTGGTTGTGACCAGTGGCAGGGCAGGTTGTTATAGTGACGTGACAGCTAGGACCCACCTTCAGCATCTCTTCATCCATCATCTTACTCAGGTCCATCGACTCCAGCATGCTGCGAGTTGGACGGTTGTAAGCTCTGTTCACAAAGGCTGGGTGGGTGTCAAAATGTTTGGCAGGATCAAAGTTTTTGGCTACAAAAAGGAGAAATTTGTTAAACGATCAGAGTGAAGTGAAGGAGTTCTCATTTGTTTATCATTTGTTGATAACATTTCACATCATTAATGAATTGAACCTTCTACAGTAGCATCAGGTATACTACAGACAATTTGAATTCCAGGAACCATACACAGCCACAGGATCAATTTCTGGCTGTCTATTTCTGAAATCTCAAGATAGAAGTCTGTAACAAACAGCCCTTATATAAATGATGAATTATGAATATTATTTTGGCAACTGCTCACCTTCTTTCTTGCTGTCAACAAAGATGATGTGTTTGTTTTTGGGTTTGCTCTCGCCATCTATCAGCTGTAGTGATGATTTCAGCTTCTCAACTTTCTGTAAACCAACCGCAGAAAAAAATTACAAAATATATATCTCTAGTGCTACAAAGAACACTTGCAACAGGGCGTCGGGCTGACCAGCTGTAAATTTAGACTGTCTGTTACAAAAGTAGCCCGTCCTAGGTGGTCAAACAGGCCTTATTTCATACACTGCTATAACACACTCACAATTACAACACTCTTGGATTTTGGTCCTTGTAACATATACAACATAGCTGAAATGTATATAAGCAATTATGTTATACCAAAGTGAAAAACTGTCCTTGTTTATTGTAGTTTGCCATATATGATATAGGATATTTACATAGCACACATATCAACACACTAATGCATGCTCAAGGCACTGGTATTTTTCCTTTGACCATTGGATGCCAATCTCAACAGCACATCATATTTCTCCACTCCCTGAGGCGTATACAACTCTTGCTGCCACTTGGGGCACCGAGTTTATTGATTCTCTCTCATCCTTACAAGGTACCAATTCAAACCTGGGTGGACTGGGACACATAATCACAGTACTTTGTCCAGGTTCACTGCACGTTGCTGTACCGACAACTAGGTGTTTTCACATATTCATTTGGCCACCATCTGGTCATATACCGACGGATTCGCGGGTTCTTTCAAGTGCACAGGGTTGTGAACTTTATGCCAGGGGCTGTGACAACACTGAAAGAGTCTGCCCACAAAGCTGACTCCAAGGTTTTTACACCCGGCCACAGGTGGGCTCGATCCCGACATCTCAACCTCGCCAGATCACTAGCCTGGTAACTTAGCCAGCTCGCCCATCATGCCCCAATGTGTGGAACTGATGTTTTGGTACTTATTAGCAACCATCACATTATATTCATTAGCAGTTTTAGAAAATATGAAATTGTACACTCCACAGGTGCATTCATGCCAGTGAGTGAGTGAGTGAATGAGAGAGTTCGCGAGTTAGCGAGTAAGTGAGTGAGTTTTACGCCGCAATATTCCAGCTACTTGGCGGCAGTGCGTGAAAAACTGAGTCTGGACCAATCAATCCAGTGATCAAAAGCATGAGCATTGATCTGCGCAAATGGAAATGTCACATGAGTCAATTATACCCATGTTATACACATGCATACCTCGATACCTTACAAACAACAAATCCATAATTTACGAAAATCTGTCTTCACTTTGCTTTTAAGACTGCAGCTCAAACAGAACTGTTACTTGCCATTCACATCTAATAAAGACATCAAAAAACTTCTTAGTGGCTGCATCTTTTGGCCTCTGTCTCCATTGGAAGGACAAACATCAGTACGACTGTAACATCTGCTGTGAACATTGCATGGCTCTCTACATTTAAGATGAAGTCCAAATACGTTTTTACTGTCCAAAATATTCTGCACTTTGAATGGATATTTAAATTCAAATGGTTGACCTCTGTTTTGCCAAACAAACGTAAGTTCATCAAACTTATTTCTTCACAAAATCCACAAACAGTCAAACTTCTATCATTATATTTGAAGCAGGTATTTCAAGCACACCATTCTTAATTATTCGTTCTGTTTACTACATCAGATCCATGTGACAAAATAAAATGTTCTGATGTAATTGTACAAGTGGTCTGCAGTACTGAATACACGAGTCTGAGTCTGAGCTATTGTCTTCATGAGAACTGTCAAGAATTTCATCAAACCTGAGCTAATATTAAAGTTTTGAAGGGCATTTAGAAGTGGCAAGCACAAGAAAACCCAGATTTATGGATGTCAACCTCCTTATTGTGGAAAACATAACATCAGGTGATGACGGAACAAGCATATGCTCCGAAACCTTGTGTTTTCCACAAAAAAGAAGTTGACATCCATAAATCTTTCCTACGCTAACATTCTACGAGACACAATCTAGATTCTTCATGTGAGACTCCACACAGGCAATAAGTTTGAATAATGAATAGGACAATGTTTCATATATACATGAAAGTCATATGATCACTTCTATGCCACTAGCAGTAGATCACATCTGCTGGTTTCCCGATCAAAGCCAACTCTTTACAACAACTTTTCGAGTTTTGATGCCAAAGTATATCTATTTCATGTATTTTATCTAAATATTGTTGCACTAATATTCAACACAAATATTCAGTTGTGAATGAGAACATTCCTGTTGTCTTGTAAGTAGTTGTGAATGATCTACTGTTACTCGACTTATTGTCAAATGCTATTGCACCTGCATCACAACAACCTGTTGTGTATACAAACAAATACTGGTATAACAAACCAGTGGGTGATGGAATGAGCATCAAACAACACAAGTAACCATCAGCTGGTTCTTACAAAAAAGCAGAGTGAGTGATTAAGTGACTGAGTGAGACAAGTTTAACACTGCTTCAAATGATAGTCTAGTTATATCACAGTTCTCTAGGAGTTAGTATTGCATTCCTCTCATTAATACTAACTATCAGCCTTTAGGAAAGCTACCAGATAATTTACTCCTGAAACCTTACATATTATGATTACAAGATGAAATTAAGCAGTTCAAAACGAATTAATACCATGGTGCATTTAATGAACTCTTGTGCAGACCCATTAGATCTGTGTCCCTTGGAAGTTGGAACAATCCGTAGGGACATGCTATAATGCAACCTGTGATTGAGGCCAGTTCAGCAAACATCAATAACATCACATATGACAGTTTCAATGTACAGAGCTTTGGTAACATTCCATATGCGAGTGGCGTCTGTTTGGAGGCTGCTCGTCTCAAAGTTTCCACTATTGATTCCAGGCAAGTCATGAGGAATAATAGATCTTTTATTGTATCAATATTCTGAAGTGCCCCTGTAAACATATCTCAGACAAAAACATTGCTGAAAAAGTGTGACATTGTTCCTTTAATGTGGTGGGAAACACAAACTGATTACCACTTGCGTAGAACCAATGAGTCCATATTTAAAGCCAAAGTCATTGGTTTCTGGCATGCCCAAGGGACATAACTCTGCACAGTGAATTCTGATATTTCAGCAGACCAGACAATCTGTGTCAAGAGAGCAGGGACCTATTTTCCTGCCTAGCAACCCCATAGTGTTACGACAGGTGTACTTTGCTTACCTTTTTCTCTGTGAATCGTTTAAAGTTGACATATTTCAGATCCTGCGTCTCCATCAGTTTCAGCTGCTCCTCGGTGTTCATCGGCTCCGAACTCTCACGTCTCTGATGCACTCCATCCTAATGGGACAATTACAAAATGATATATATACAAAACTAGTTCACATGCATGAATGCATCTTACTGTCACCTACATGACATTTCCATCACTGATAGATTAGAACAGGAAAGAAATAGAAATACTTTAGTCTTATTTAATACCAGTTATTGTTGAAATAAATTGTTTTGGATGTCTTCATAGAGAGCAGTGGGGTAGCCAAGCGACCAAAGCATTTGTTCATGCCAAAGATCCAGATTTGATTCCTCACATCGGTAAAATTGTGAAGGCAAGTTCTGGTGTCCCCAGAATACAACCAAAACAAGGGTAAAACCTCACTGATGCCATGCTCAGTTCATTCCTTTTTGGAATTCATCATCTATTTTTACAAGTGAATTAATACAGATTTATTATCTTGAAATATGATAAATTTAAGAATATGGCAGCCTGTACTGTAAAAACCCATAATTGGCGGTTGGGCAGGGAGATATTTTGAACGTTGATAAAAGATAGTGTTATGTTTAAGCAGTTAGTGATGTGTTTCACAATCATTCATGAAGTATTTGAAAATCATTAAAATCTAAATATTTCAGATGTTTAAATACTTACCTTACCATAGGGCTTATGTATAATACCTCAAGCATCACTTAAAAGTGATCAGACAGTCGTTGATACGCCATTCTAGTGAATGGCTACCTCATGTATAGGAACAGAAGTGACAGGATCTCCCTATCCGCGCATGTGCGAACAATAAATAAAAACTTCACTTTTACTGAAAAGAAATAAGTCCAAAGAAGTCCAGAGTGGGGAGGAAAAAACTTCCATTGCTGGGTGGGCGTAATCTCCCTATGGCAAGGTAAGTATTTAAATATCTAAAATATTTAGATTTTCATAATTTTCTAACTTACCTTACCATAAGGCTTATGCATATGAATTCAACAGACAGGATGGTGGTGTCAGGCTTCTGAAGAAACCAAACATGTCTCAAGAAATCAAGACCGAGGAGACTAGCTGACGCTTGGAAAACTGGGTAACTGGAGTAATCCTCAGTAAAACCAAACTCCGAAAGAGATCAGCAGACAAAACAAAATTCACCAGATCATACGCTTCCTTAAAACCCATGGTCAGAAATATAATTAAAATTACCTAATGGGTGGAAGGTCGGGTGAGTTGTTGGGCCACCACCAACGGTCTGAAAGACTGGAAACCCTCCACATCTTTGAATGCTACATCACGAAGGTAGTGACTTGCAAACACAGTGGAGGACCACCAAAAACATTCCTCCATAACTGTTGGTGCAGAGCAGTTTCTGTGAAGAGCCATGGTGGATGCTAAGGCCTGAATCTCATGCGGGTTGCTGGCTGACGGATGTGGTAAGTGTCTTGCATCGAGGCCGCCAAAATGCTCGAACGTAACCATAGCGCCACAGTATTTCTAAACACCTCTCCTTTCACTGATGAAGAAAACAGGATGAAAAGTGTTTTACAGGTCTGTGTTCTCGATGCTGACCTGGAAATGTACACTTTCAATACCCACACTGGACAAAGAAGAAGCTCATCGGAGTCCTGAGGGACTAGAATGGATGACAGTGGAGGGATGGAGAATAATCTGTCTGGTTGTCCAGGGAGCTGGTTTTTGGCGACGAAATCCCACAATAGACCTAAATAAACCCGGCCATAATGAGCTTGTTCAAACTTTACATCCAGAGCATGAATCTCACTGACCCTTTCCGCAGTGGCCAATGACAACAAGAAAACCGTCTCCTTCGAAAGATTCTCGAATGAAGTCTTCTCCAAGGGTTCATAAGGGGGACCAGGGAGATGGTCTAAAACAACATTTAAACCTCAAGAAACTTCACCTTTTGATACTCCAACTGATATGCCTTCAACATGGCGAGGTGTACCAGCACCTTGGACACCTGCCAGTCCCACTTGACTGCTAGGACAGAATTAAGAGCCGATAAGTATGTCGCAATGGTACTGCCTCGAAGATGTTTGGACCTTCTCAGGTAGAGGAAAACTTTCGCAAGAAACTGAGGAGACACTGTTAAAGGATTTTGTTTTCTGAGTGTACAAAACTTCTCAAAGGATGTCCACTTATTATCATACAGAGATCTAGTAGATACCCGGTGCGCAAGAGCAGCAACCTTTGCCACCCCCATAGAGTAACCCTTTGCTCTCAAGGCTTTCTGCAGATGGTCCAAACGTGTAGACGAAACCTTGCCGGATCGGGATGCGGAAGATGACTGTGTGCATGACGTAGTAGATGCGGACAATCCGGTAGTGGTAACGGGTTTCTGTTGACGAGGTGGCGCAAGTCGGGGAACCAAAGTCTGGCCGACCAGGGCGCGACTAAAAGCAGATGAATCTGCCGGGTCTACTTGATCTTGGCTACCACCGCTGGTAGAAGAACTGGTGGAGTGAACACTTAAGCTTCCAGCCCCTCCCACGACAGGGACATGGAGTCAGGCCCGTGGATCCGGTACGGGAGACACTCACAAGGGAAGCTGACTCTTGAGACGTGTCGCGAACAGGTCGATGAGTGGCTGGTCGTGTTGTTGACACAGTAGACGAAAAGCTTCCGGGTGCAGCATCCACTCTGTCAGCTATGGTCTGCCTGGTCTGGAGAGGACATCTGCCAGTACATTCCTGCAACCTGGGATGTGGCGAACTTTGAACACGAATGTTGTCGTCGTTGAAGAGTAGATGGCACAGTAGGGAGCAACGCTGGCGATGGTGCTGGTTTTCAAAAGAGTTTGAACCTCAGGGTGAGAGAGAGCGTCCGGATGGGAGAGGTCGACTAAAGTGTCTGAGGAGCGCTGTGGTATAGGAGGTAGAGCAAGAGTCGATGGAGGTGGCGGAGTTGCCAATGGTGATGGGTGGTCATCCGGCATCCGACGACCGGGATCCCAGAGCCGAAGCATGGGAAGACATTTTTCCTTTCCTCTGAGTGAACTGTTCCCTTTCTGCCGACAGATAAGCCTTAAGTTCCTGAATTGGGAGAGATGAACAATGATGACATCGATCATCAACAGTACAATAAACACACGCACAATCCGGACACCAGGGTATGGATCCTTGACGGACTTCTGCACCTTGCAGAGTGCGCAAAACTGCCAGGTAACAAAGCTGCAACACGCAGAGAAACAAACAAATAACTTACTTGATAAACGCCATAAGGGAATTTAGAAAAAAAAACCTACAGCAGGAATGAAACTAACACTCCAGCAGAGAAAATAAGCACACCCTAGCAACGAGACAGCAGAGAGTAAACAACCAAAATGGCTGCCCCCACTGAAACACATAAAGCGTAAAAACCAAGCAACAAATGGATATATAAAGTAAAATTACGTACACAGAACACAAAGTGGTTAAGAAGATGTACTGGCATACAAGATTTACCAACATGTGCAAAGAATAAGGACAACCAAAATGGAGACTAAGACAAATGACCGCAAGTCGAAGAGCACAAGGTAGCCAGGTAAGTGAAGAAAAAATACTGTAATCTTCACCAAAAAACAAGGGAAAAGGCAGAAAAAACATACTTACCAGAACAAAACACAACTTCAATGCAAAGCAAGGAGCAAAATAGCATAATAAAAAAAACCCCCACATCTGACAGGTAAGACGCTTGAAGTAGAAGTGAAGGTGTTTGGATTGTTCGTGCATGCGCAGATAGGGAGATCCCGTCACTTCCATTCCTATAAATTGGCGTGCCTATACATGAGGTAGCCATTCTCTAGAATGGCATATCAACAACTGTCTGATCTCTTTTAAGCAATGCTTGAGGTAATATGCATAAGCCCTATGGTAAGGTAAGTTAAAAATATTAATGTTTGTTTCCTGTGTTAAGTTATATTGATGAAATGTGCTGCACATTTCCAAACATTATTACTATGGACAGTTTTTGTTCACACTAAACCAATTCACCCCAACAGCTCTAAGCCAGATTGGTAATACCTAATGAGCTGATGAGTAGTCACCAGAAACATTCAAAACATATCTCACCACTTTCTGAGTTTTCACCATGTTGAAGTAAAACTCATCTGGATTTCTGTCTTCTGCCTTGCGCTTCAGAGCTTTTAATGTCTTCTGTTTTCTCTGGAAATCACTGGAATAACACATGTGGAAATGTCACTAACTTGAAGATTTGTACTAGTAGCGATCAGTGATCATGGTCCTTTTCTGGTGTTTAATTTCAAAGAACAAAACACAATAGCCTACTCAATTGTTGCCACAAGGACATGATGAAGCAAAAAACAATCAGTTCTTATTGAAAACCTGTTTAACTCACATCCATTAACTGTGTCAAACATTGTTTCCTTGTCATTGCTATGGATATTGACTGATACGGATAATGTCTCAAATTATACAAATGTCTACTGTACCAATATATACATTTTTTAATGTGTCTAGTGGTCATGGATGGAAAAAGGGTTTATCAGTTTCAGTTTTGGATATGCATGGGCATGTATTGCCCAGTTCATTGTCATAATGGGTGATACAACTTTACTGTGTTTTACTGTTTATTTACCTGAATTTTGATATGACATATTTTATTACCCAATGAGCTTCTATATGTCACATAAACATGTCAAAATGATTACAGACCATCAGAAAGTCTACAGACACCCAGAATGAAATGATGCTTCAGTTGAAGATGTTGGAAATGTTTACACTGCCTACGTAAAAGAAGACAGTTCCCTAGAATTCCTTGGAATCGATACCTGGGACAGTTACTGGCGATATCCAGTCAGGTGAGATAACTGAAACAGCTCTTCTTGTAAGCACAAAAACATGGTCAGAAAACGGTGTGAAAAACAGGGGGATGCTTTTACGTGCATTTGTAACGTTGTCTCTGATTGCACAGAGAATACAAATGAACCAATGGAAAGAAGGATAACAATGCTAGACACACCTTTTTTCATAATTTGAGAAATGTGACGTCAAATGTTGACTTTGTGAAGGTAAAAACTTCAGAAGTGTAAAAAAACATATTTATGCAAAGCGCACATAAAAATTCTCATAGTTAGAAGAATTATACAGCTTCAAATAGCATTAGTAATTGTATTTTTTTAAAGAACGTGTTGATCTCGAAATAAAAATGGAAAGGAGGAAGTAACTTTCGCTTACGATGAAGCAACCATCCTGGTTCATTTAAATTGAGAGGCCCAGGAACCAGGATGCATACAGAGCCTGCCAGTGGAGATCGTATTTCAACTATTTGTCAACAAGCATGGATATATCATCCTTGGTGCGAAATAGGAGAGTGACAACATATTTCATACATGCGATATGATGTATCTTGAACTAATGAATGGATATAAGCCATTTATTACCGCCGATCAATCCTATTTTAACACAAATTTGGTGTAAATAAATAACATGCACACTGACACTGACTTGACGTACTTTTTTTATGAAATTGACATGGTTATCAAAAACGAAATACTACTAACAGTTAGTGACTTGAAATGTGATTGAGTTACTGTTTGTATACACAAGTTAGTAACATTTGACAGTTGAGCATGGCGACATTTTATGTTGTATTGTCTCCAATTTATGTTGTGTTGTTTCCATCATTTTCAGTTGCAGGAGCTGACCAAATGAAGAGAAGAAAGAGATAAAGCCAGGCTACTTATGTTTTGCAGAGTGACACAGATTGGTGGCTAGTGTTATATCAGATTTGCATGATTAACATGCATCTTGGCCTGTATTCTGTTGTCAGGATTTCTTTGAGGCATTTATACCTGCCATGTATTGATAACTTGTGATAGAGTTGAAAGAACAAGAAAGGAGCAAGAAGCCCTTACATTTTACTTGGTTGTTACTTATTTTGACAAACTTTTGTTAACATCAAACTTGCCTTGTATACAGTCATTGTCTTTTTCTAGTCATTACTACATTACTACATGTCATATGTTTATGATGGTGTTGAAACAGCCGAGTTGGGTAGTACTCCATCAGTTACAGATTTTACAGTTGTATGTGTTAGATATATTACTTTTGTTGCAACAAAGACAGGCTTGGGGCCAATAAACAAGTCTATCAATATTTTTCAGAAGTGCAGAAATATTTTGAAAAATTACCCTAGCAAATATATGGCCGGAAAGAAATGAGGTAACCTTTTGATGGAACAGGTGTTTGAATGCTAACAATTTTTTAAATAATGTTTTGTGTCAAAACAAAGTGTATTTTGACACATTATCCCTTGCCCTAGCTCCACATAAAATTTCATGTAAAATTTCACAGGTAGAACACTAGATATTCTTCTAAAGACATTTATATATGTTTGTATCACATGACCCTCAAAATTTAAGGTCGAACGTAAATTTTCATAAAAGCTGTAAAATATTCTTTTTTTCAAATTTTACTGTCACTCGTTTGGGATAGAAAGGCCTGTTGTACTATGACAATGTATATGTATGCTTATTTTAATGATTTTTACTCACCTTTAGACATTAATCATGAAAACTTAGTATAAAAAAGCAAAAAAGTGTAAAAATTATTGATATAGTGCTACTCTTACAGGGACAGATTTCCATATTGTATGTTGTAAATGTGTCACTACTATCACCAAAATGGATAGACAGGACACCATTACAGAAGTAGAATACTAAAACATAATTTTTGGTAGTGCAGAAATATTTTTAAAATGTTCCTAACACCCAAAAATGGCTGAAAAAAATCTAAGAACATTTTAATAAAATTCTTTTAAATGAAAATCAAAGTGTTTGGTTTTTATTGAAACTGCATTCTAGTAACACCAAATTTGGTTGAAAAATTCCCATAACAAATGACTGGTTATGCCTATATAGGCTATAATTAACTCGTTGTCATAGCAGTTTATTTCATTTTATACAATTACAATTAAAACACAGCGACATGTACTTACTCTGCTCTTTCTTTGTAATCCCTTTTCTTCTCTAACATTCCCAATTTTGCTCTGGATTCAGGCTGGAAAATGGAGGTTGAATACATCAGTTTTCATTCAACTGCTCAAGATTCATCTGACAAATACTTGAAGTGATGTGCAATTTATCAGGACAGTGTAGTGCATTATATAAAGTCAATCTACCTGTGATATCTATATAATGTATTACATGCACATGCAAACTTTGTAAACATTGACGTTTTCTATTTTCGTGGCAATCCTGCCATGTTATTTAATAAACACACGACATTTCTCGGTTTGGAAATACTTTACCTGACTTCTTTCTTTGTATGTCCGACGCATTGCTTTGTTTGCCTTCGTAAAAGACGCCATGGTTGTATTTTCAATCTGAACGGTGCTCTTAAATATATCAACACACAATATTTCACGTGTGAGAAAAAGAACGGAAGTTGACTATTTTTAGCCCTTTTCTCACGAGAGCTTCAACAGGGGACGTAACTGATGATTGGTGAAACTCCGTTCATTTTGTCTGCTTTAGTGAACACATGCTGTCAACACCTTGACAGAACTATACGAAGCAAAACACTGGTTTCAAGTTTCATGTGAAACATTTGTGTCTCTTTTACACCAAAACAAAACAAACAAACAAAAAACTACACACGTTGAAAAGCTCGTTTTCATAAACAACATCTGCATAAAACATTAAATGTTTTTAATAAAATAATGTGTATGCAATACCATGCATAGGTGTTTTGTGAATAATTTATAACGGACGGTCTATAAATATGGGCGGTGTCAGTGTTGAAAGATAGTGAAAAACTGGTAGACAGTTTATTCAGTGAAAAGGCCATAAGTCTATAATACGGGATACATGAGTCGCGCATGCAAAAGAAGTTAAGTTCATCTTAGCTTTTGCTATATGTTATAAACAATATGTGACAACCTTTATGCTATACACAAGTTGGAGAGGGACTGCGCAGCGATCTCCAAAACCCACTGCATTGTTTGTTGTTTGAGAAACCGTTTACACATTTCATGCTGTATGTCTCTAATAATACCTCAACACGATGGTGCACCACAATAAACTACAGAAACATCAAACAACTTTAATACATCTTCGTCAGGTATATCTCCAACTACATCTTTTGATGTCATTACAAAGCTTTCAATTGTTGTACTGCTCAGCAGGAGTTGTTTGTGTTTCAGTCCAAATTAACATCAGTCCATAAACACATCACCCAAACATCTATAAAAAGACAAAATTGAAATTTAATGTTAGCATTACCTGTCCATTTTTAATGTTTAAGACGTTCGTCATTTCAGAAAAGCATATTTTTTTCGAATTCAGCTTCATGTAATAGGATAAAACAGAGATCATTAGAAAATGTAAACTATACGTAGGTGAGAGCTATGAACACCCGCCGTGTTTCTTTACATCGACAAAACACATTGTTTCCTGCAATAGTTCCAATATCTCGAATTGGTGTTGAAGAAAGATGAGGGTCTCTAAAGATGTCAACCTCCATGTTTGTGCAGAGTGTGTCCATATCTGTCAGTAGGAGGTCAGTTTCAAATTTGGTTGTAGTGCAAGCGTTCAAATTTAGAGGAAAGCCACGAGAGCAATAATACTACATTTGCTGTTCTTACAGGTCCAAAACATGTCATTGTTGGAGGGAAACAAGTCACATTCGAGCTAACTCACGTGAACCAAATAATGCTACAAAAAAATGGCAGAACATTTTATTGTGCAAGCAAGTGCTATTGTATACACCGTGATATGTATATAGACAAATGCAGTGTATACACCACATAAATACAATAACCTTTTAATCGAAACGTTTAGAATTTATACACTTTAAACATGATCATACTTTGAAAATATTTAGCATTGAAAAATGTATAAATGAAGTATAGATGAGGGAGTGAATGAGTTTTACGCCGCACACGTAGCAATATTCCAGCTGTATAGTGGCTGTCTGTAAATACTCGAGACTGGACCAGACACTCCTGTGATCAACAGCATGAGCATCGTTCAAAACAACTGGAATACGATGACATGTGTGTCAACCACGACAGCGAATCTGATCACTCGATCCCGTTAGTTGAGATCAATCCTTACCAAGATATTCACGGGTCGTGAGGGGCGGTGGGGTAGCCTTGTGGTTAAAGCGTTCGCTCGTCACGCTGAAGACTCGGGTTCGATTCCCCATATGGGTACCATATGTCCACAGCAGTGATATTACTAGAATCTTGCAACGAGCGGCGTGAAACCATACCCACTCACCCATGGGCCACCAAGTGTGTATAAATGCAATATGTCAAATACGAGTGTGAGTGACTTTAGTTTTACGCCGCTTTTTAGCAATATTCCAGCAATATCACGACGGGGGACACCAGAAAATGGGCTTCACACATTGTACCCATGTGGGAATCGAACCCGGGGCTTCGGCGTTACGAGCGAACGCTTTAACCACTAGGCTACCCCCCGCCCCTATGTCCAATATGGATAAGATGTATTACACATATTAAAACTAGGTGAGGACACCAGATTCCGAGACACGTGTAAAACAGAGGTGCCAGTAGGCCTTGGTATTGCATCAACATAAACAAGCACTAGTTAGCCAGGCTGACGCTGAGGACAAGTGACAATTGTGATGACACCAGTCTCCGCAGCAAAGGCGGAAACGTGGAAGACTACAAATCAAGGGGCAGCAGGTTTCCAGGTTTAAAAAGTGGTGCTTTCATAAATATGATGTTGTATGACATACGGTAACTCATACATACGTCTAGCTTCTAAACACATCTGTAAATGTGACCTAAATGTCATAATTAAGCAAAAGGTAACGTGTTAAGACTTTAGCCTTGGATCTACTCATATTAAAACAGTGCTGGTAGTGATTAGTTGCGTATTTCAAATCTTGCTTGTGTGAACCTAACGTGTACGCGCGTGTGTGTGGACGAGTGCGGCAATTGAGGAAATTTAGGGAACAGGGTTGCGTCCCTTTGTCAGATCCTTAAGACCTGGGTTTAAATCCCATATTCCTGACTATGGAACTAGTCTTACGTTCAAGTGTTGGTAGTTGGTTTGTTTAGCGTCGAACTCAGCAATATTCCAGCTATATAGCAGCGATGTGTAAATATTAGATTTTGGACCAGACAGCCCAGAGACCAACAGCATGTGTTTCTGTCTGCGCACTGGGAAACGATGACATGTATCAACCAAGTTAACGAGTGTGACCAGTCGATCTCGTTAGTAGCCTGTCACGGGACGTAAGGGCTACTGAAGATCAATTCTAAGCTGGATCTTCACAGGTGTTCTGTGGCGTACAGGCTAGTAACTAAACCCACTCAAATAACAACATTTATTTATGTCAATAATAACATTAGAGACAACACAATTTCAATAATATACAACAGTTGTACAGTTTCTATCTGTTTCTGCTTTGTGAAACTTTCAATACTCTCGATGACAACGTCAACGACAATCAGATCCGTGAGCTCTTAATCAAAATGGGGACACACTAAACAAGAATATGAGTTCAGGTTATATTGGTAGTATGAAAGCTCCGGAAAACCAAATTGAAGGAATCAATTGTCAATGATGTAATGTTGAAGGAATTAGATAGTATACAAAGTACCAGAGTACCATTGACATCCCACTGACAGACTGCTGTCAACATCATCAGTCGGCATTCCTGGAGTCCCCCGCCGTGATATTGCGGGAACATTGCTTAAAGAGCGTAAACCCCACCTCACTCACTCACTCACTCACTCACTCACTCACTCACTCACTCATTAGACGGTTCAAGGATCCGTGTAAAGTAGGTTATGTTTCATGTATTACACGTGCAGCATTTTCGACTGTGTTGACTGAAATCCTCATCGACATTAGTGCGTATGTTCATTACCGGTCCGTAATTATAAATAGCTGACTACTGACATGGATTGTGAAAAACATGTTCTGTCGCAGAAAAAAAATATCTACTGCAAAGTTAAAGAGAAAGGCAGCATTCGAAAGAAAGGAGATTTTTCTTCTTCGAATACAGAACTTCTGTGAAATAAAATCGAAAAGTGACAGATAGTTGAGCAGGTTCTGTAGTCATTAGTAAGTACTCGATCCTTTCCGTTTCCAGTAGAGATCTTCTTTCAGGTTACGGAAAGGGACGAGTAGTTTTACGAATGATTCCGTAGGTTTACAAACGTGCACTTTCCGTATAGTTCAGTGCAGACTAAATCATCCGACTGCGATTGGATGATTTGGAGTGAAACTTTTTGTGTTTTCTAATGTACATCCTTCCAGTGATTACAAATGGCCATATTGTTCATATTTAGTGCTGTTTTTGTTAACCTGATGTTTTCTGCAGAATGTGCGCGGAGATATTTTCATGTGGGTGACATTTGGAGCGGAACTGGGGTTGGTGTGTTCATCTTCCCGTTCTCGGAAAAGGAACTGGTTAACCTCAAAATGTGTATCTTATTGTAGCTTGAAGGCCATGCATAAACGTTCGTTTAATGGCTATTAGCGACCTGATTTTTATTTTTATTCTTTGGAAGTTAATGGTATCCGGTATGTATTAAGAAGTGCCCTTGCATTGTTGCGACTTTGAATAACAAGAGGGCGGTGGCGTAGCTTTGTGGTTAAAGCGTTCGCTCGTCACGTCAAAGACCCGGTTCGATTCCTCGCATGGATACCATTCATCGGTTCATTTTGGTGTCCTCGCCGTAATAGTGCTTCAATACTGGCTATGTCGTAACAGCCACTCACTCTCCAAATGTTACTGCCGCAACCAGCCATTCATGCCAAAATAAAAAAAATGAAAAGTGTAATCCTAGATTCTCTTTGCTTCACGTTACGTACCTACTAACCCTCCTAGGGTGATACAATGCCTTAATGTAACCATAAATAATTTGTTCAACCTTCTGTTGCCTGCCAAAGAAGGGACAAAACAACGTTTCTTCCGTGGAAACATTTCAGTGTGGCTCTCCTCCGCCAAGCATTTGTCACTGAAATAACAAAGGAGGTATAAATTAGTCTCTCTCAAACAAGCAGGGGATTATCTACGGTTTAACGCTGAAGTTTTATGTGCGCGATTCTTGACAGCGCAATGAGTGTGTTGAAGTGCGATTTTATATACGATATATTATGTCAAAATAGCCCGATTGTGGGGCATGATTTATAGAGTGATCATGTATGGGAATGTATAATTTAAAAGTAAGGTCTATTGTCACACGTTTTGTTTATGGCATATAAGACGTCAGTTATAACAGAGACCGTATAGCGGTATATGGTCTCTGGTTATGAACACTATTGTTTTTGTTCCGGTCGTTTCTTAAGCTTATATGATTTGTTACAAGTACAATGGATGTTGTAATTGTGCTTTCGTTTTGTGTCGTGGATTGTGTTTTCAGAAATTTTACTGAGGCGTCCATATTACGTTTTCTTCAAAAAGGACCCGGAACAATCACAGGTATACTTGTCTTTACTATAATGATTATCTGTAAACAATTTGCAAGCATTGTGTATGTAGTCGATTTAATTGAGGATTTGATATGGCACACTGGAAAAGTTGAGATTTAACTAGATATCGTATATGACAAAAAGGACCGATTTGAAAATTCACCCAGCAAAGAATCGCACACGCGCATGCACACAACACAGACGGTGTGTGTGGTAAGGTGAAGTGGGGTTGTTGGATGGAGGTGTGTGTGCGTGCGTGCGTGCGCGCGTGTGTGTGCCTGTGTTAGTGTGAGGGGGAACAGGGAGGGGCGGTGAAATTTGGGGTCGCGGGAGTGTTTCTTTCGTTATATATCACGTGGAATATCAATCAATCGACACTTTCGATCTTTTAAAAAAATCCAGCTTTCTGTTTAAATGCATTTCTTAACAGCTGTGCTCAAGGGTGCTGGGAGTGTTTATCCGAAAGAAGTAATTTGCTGTTCTCACTTAAATGATATACGGGTGTTTTATATGAATGCTGAGGCCAAATTACATCCTATGCCTTTCATCAGTTTGGCCTTTTGGAAAAGCGTTTTGAAAATATTTGCATCTGAAAAGGTCTTGCGCAGAGAGGTCGAGTGTTTTAACATTCTTTTCGCAAATTTAGATTTATAAAATATCGATTTTTAATTTTTTGGAGTGTGTCGGGTTTATTCTAAGGGGGAAATCTGTGGGGGAAACATGTTGGACTCGTTTTAGAACTTTTATACTTTTACCTCCATCGACCTGGATATATGCATTAAAAGAAGTTGTATCTCTAAATTGATATTATGAAGAGTCATGTCTTTCAATAAACGTATTTATTTCCACATATGATAATATGTTTTGAGTATACACTGCTACTTAATTCTCATCGATGTAAGTGCTAGTTTTCTGTTCCGGGTAATCGTAATATTCGAATTTCTCCCTTAAGGAGACCTTTGTGGTAACATGGCGTCGGTGTTAACGCTGACCATGTTGAACAAGTGATTTGGATTTATTTCTTTTTAAGAGAATCCATTCAACGGCCAAAAGATTCACGAAAATCCAAATGGTGGACATGGAAAGGACCGTCTCCATATTTTAATCGCTGAAGGAAAATATCCTTTATTTCAGTAGTGAGTTAGTTACGCCAGATTCAGCACTGAACCATGTAGGGAATCGAACCCGGGTTTTCGCCACTTTAATCATTAGGCGCACATGTATCAGTGAATACAACATATGTCATATTTGGGATTTCACTTTCTTAGTAAAGTACAAATTCTAGTACTTTTTTCGGTTGAGTCCCATCCGGGATTCGAACCCGCACCCCGCATTAGGTGCCTGACTCTGAGGGTGCGGGTACCCAAATATGACATATGTTGCATTTGACCACTTTCTAAATGGCATCGTGTAATCATATCAGTGAATATGTATCAAACACGGACAACATCCGTCATAAACACATGCGAGAGCAAGTCAACTGTCAACCCGAAACACGCAAAGGATCTAATGGCACTCGAAGTGGGTAATTTTGTAGGATCATTTTTGACACCGACTGGTCAAAATTGTCTCTTCGGGTCTACCAAAACAGGCACAATGTTTTTTCTTGATATTTTCACATCAACATTGTCTATAAGCCACGTCATGGTCGGCGAAAGAAACGGCGCATACACTTTATGGGTTCTACTGTAGAGTTAAGCGTCATATAGTTATGTAATGTACCGGCTTAATGAAACCTAAAATTAGACTGCGGCGTAAAACTACACTCACTCACTATTTCCTTAAAAAAATACATATGTCAGGCCTTTTACGCGGTAGATCGTGTTGTTACTGAAAGAAGACGCCATGTTTTCTTGGTAGCAAAATATCGTGCTATAAGCACAGAAAGCAACCAATTCTTGTCGTAAAAGGCGACTTGCGGGATCGGGTGGACTGTTTGATACATGTCATCGTATCTCAAATGCATATATCGATGCTACTGATATCAGTCACTGAATTGTCTGGTTCAGAACCGAATACCCCATAACCAATATAAATACTGAGAAGGACGGAAGACGCGTTAGAGTATTTCGTGACCTCATATCAGACTGACCATCGAAGCAAAGAATTCTTTCTGACACTGGATATATACATCATCGAAGGTGTCGGATTAGGCGCTGGTTAAAAGTAATTGAACAAGTAACTGAGTGGAACATCTGTAAATTTGATACGATGATTGGTTAGTTTCATCAGCGCGAGGGAGAGACTTGTCTGAATCACAGCGTGGTAGCTTTATGTTGGACTGGAGCTCAGTATGATGCAGCGATTTGACACTCGGGTAGTTTGATTGTTGTTTAACGCCGCCCTCACCAATATTCAAGCTATGATTTTGTAATCACAGCTTGTCAGTAATTGGTGGGTCCGGACTATATACAATCCAGAGATCGACAACATGAGCATGATCTACGCAGTTGGGAAACGATGACATGTGACCTGGTCCCGTTAATCGTCTCCTACCGCAACCATTGGAGGCGGAAGATCCGGATCTTCGCGTTTAGAACACTCTGACGAAATCCACCAACGCGGTATGGTGCTGACAAACGTTTAAGATCATTAAGGGCCATCGGTATCGGGCATGTGCTAGGAAATACCCCTCCATTGCAAGTGTGATTGGGGTTAGTCGAGTGGTTAAAGCGTTCGCTCGTCACGCCGAAGACCCGGGTTCTAATCCTCACATCGGTACAACGCGTGAAGCTCATTTCTTGAGTCCCCCCGTCCTGATATTGCTGAACAATGGCTAAAAGCGGTGTAAAACTAAACTCATTCGCTATTTATAACAAACTCTCATCAAAATACTTCCTTAAACAAATCTTTTTACAAGGATGCGTGTTTTCTTTCTCTGTGTTTCAAGCATGTTTTCCTTTCTGTTGTCTTTACAATAATCGACAACCGGCAGCTTGTCAACGACAGCCAGAGAAAAACTGAGACAACGATGCTCAGGATGATTCAAGGTTCGATTTCGTATTTCATAAATCACTGTTGCACTAGATATCAAACGCAATCATCAAATTTTGAATCCTCGAATCTGCCTAAAGGATCTCTTATCAGTGTTATTTTCAAGTGCCGCTCTCAATCAACTTTAATCACAAAACAAGTCTCAAATAGTTTTTTCTCCTCTCTACATTAGAAGGTGTTAGTTTTACATTGCTGCGTTACAAATTTCAATATGATTCCAATTGATTTTATGCGGCTAAATAACTTATTTAAATCTTGTCGAATAATCTCGGTATGAAATGCTTTATCAAAGAGGAGTACTTTTTAAGAAACACGTTATTGCGCTCAAACTTCAAAGAGAAGATAATATTTCCTCTGTGGGTTGATGAAATTGACACCATATTGTCAAATATCATAAATCATTTTAATCACTCCCATAGCATCTTGTCCAATTAAATCTCTAGTATTATCGCTGACAGAGCAGTATGACCCTTCTATCTCGTACTACAAATCTTTCCCGATTCCTTTTTTCGATTCTGAAGAAATGGGGAAATCTGGCTCAGACGTTGTAACATTACCCGGAATGAATAACGCAGTATCGGAAGGTTTAAGCGGAGCCTTTTGTGTTCAATCGACGTCGCCATTCAAAGGGGGATAACTCATGCCGTGATTACAAGATGGCGGCCATGCTATGATTACGAAACAGATATAACGATCTAATTGTAAAAAGGGATTGCCGTTTATTGTGGTTTCTGGAACAAGACAACGAATCCCCGATAATGAAACATAGAGCCTAGATTAAGAGTGGGTAATAAAATGCCTGAGATAGATTCCTCCAATTTGAGAGAAAGTCGCTAACACCAGTAACGGATTCAATAAATAAAGGAACGATGGCATGACACGTGTCTCGCAACCCTTGCAGCTGCACCGAAGTCGTAAAATGGGGAAAAGCCATGTTGATAACTCTTGCCGTAAAATGATATGGAGATGGGAGACAACACTGACTATTTTTCAGACATAACCGCTAAAATGATCCCCATAAACGTAATTTTGAATATTGTGCGGTTTTTCCATTGACGTAAAATTTATGCAATCGTTGTGATCGCAATCTGCCGATGGAACATCACAAGAAAGCGGGGCGTCTTTTGTGGCGTTTTTGTGTCTTCGTTCTGGCATCAAATGATTTCAGACAAATACAATGTTGCATACATATTGGTTTGCGTCATCTTTCATGCAGTAATAAGCTATACTTTCGGTATGCAATATTTAGGTCATCTGTTTGAGACACCGCGTTCTCGTTGTCTGAGGAGTTGTGGTTAGGTATAAGTTTAACTTGTTTGGTCGACAAGCAAAATACATGGGTTCGATTCCCAAAATTTGTTAAGACAATTCTTGGTGTCCGCTGCTGTTACATGGCGAGAATAACTTAATACAAATGCAAAACGCAACCTCCAACTTCCTTCCTCTGTTCTTGAAAGAACTTTCCCCATATCATTTTATTAACTGTGATCTGGCACCGGTTACCATTTCCTTGATCTTGTGGGTAGAGTTTCTTCCTGGAAAGCAGTTCTTGAGGGATCGATTCTTGATAACTTTCCAAAAGACTTTGAATGGTAGATGAAGGATACAAGACGGAAAGCCTGCCTGATGCTCGGAGTTGTGGGTAGAAAACAAGGTCTTGACGATCGGAAGCCAGTGTACTGTTTTGTGAGTGGGGTGTCAAGATCAACCTGCGGCATGGTATGTTCGTGTTCTGGCGTTATCACTACCGCAGGCAGTTCACGACAATCTACGAACCTACCCTGAAACGAAAAAATCTACGTGACTTAATCAGCAGTTGTACAGATAAACATACACGCACGCAAGCACGCAAGCACGCAAGCACGCACGTACACGCAGAGAGAAGACTGCATGCTTCATCTCGACGTTAAACCCCATTCTACCACTTCTGTGGCAGTTACTGGTCATCTCAGTTCAGTACATGGTTGAATTCCATACACTGGAAGAGTGTAGAAAGCCCGCGCCGATACTACGTACCAACATATTCATTCTCTGTTACTCTTTGTTCTTGATTATCAGTTTCATGTCGCTTATCATTTCATTTATACTTTTCAATAATTCCAAGCTGTGACCATTTCTTGGAGAGTTACAAACATGGAAGGCTTGTTTCGCAGCCGAAAAGAGCATTGCCATTTAGTTGAGTAATGGGATAAAAGAACATTGTCATTTAGAAGAGTAATGGGATACAGATTAAGTTCACTTAAAATACAGGTACAACGGTAATGTCCGAGCGCTGATTGTACGAAACAATCTGCTAAGCAATCTGCAACTGATATCCATGTTGAATTAATTGAAAACTGTTTACTTTTAATTTTGTGCCCAAGCAACGTATATAATTTAACCACCACTTTTATCAATTCTTTGAAGGTCATTTAGGAGTGGAATGCATAAATAAAGCAAAATTTATCTATTTTAATAGTACACTACTTTTATATTTTGACCAGCTTAACTCACCAGTCTTGCTTTCGTATTATGGATGTCCAGTGGCTTAAGAAGTATCAAAAAGTGGAACAATTGGCTCCCTGTTGTCTGGTTCGACTGGCACTTTGATACCTTTATGTTATATTTTTTTATGTTCCTGGACAAAGTATGACTGACTATTGGAGTAACTAATCTGGGATGCAACGACGGAAATACTATGTGAAATACGTTGAGTAAATGACTGATATAGAAATACGATTGACTTTAAGGGTAACTTTAATGTGCAAGTGGGTGCGTATATGTCAGCTGTAACAAACACGTACTAAATTACCTGTTCATAATTCATTTTTACGTCTTTTCTGAACACGTTACCTGAGAGATATTATGGTCATAAAACCATCGACCAAAATCCAGATTCAAAACATCCCATTCCAGCAACGAGCTGTGAAACAGGAACCTCGTGAAACCTAACCCAAACTTTCTTTGGGAAAATAAGAGACTGTAAAATCACGAGCCGTTGAGACCCTGAGCCTGATTAAGACTGACCCGTGTCTAATGAATGTGTCTACTTGATGACAATTTGACCGTTTGACCATCATGTGACCTAGTGCAATGTCTCAAGCCCGGATAGTTCCATCCCCATCATTGTACACCGTTTCCATTCCACTAAACAGAAGGGAGGAATCGAAGCGTGAAAGACATATTTTTGTGACGGGCGATATGAAGCGAGAGGAATATTTATTCGCTTTGTTTAATGATGCGTCGCGGTCTCCAATCATCGGCTGCGAAGGATAACCAGCGCGGACTATCAGTGGCCGGAGCTATCTTTCCCTGTCACTGAGAGTTCGGAGACATTCGGGCAAGTTCCTAAAGAGTACTGCGCCCTCGACCCAAAACGGGTCATTTGCTCCATGAGATTAAGCTAATCCTCTATGGTCTCAGAGGACAGATATTTAAGACTCGTTATTATTACAAATCAAATAAACCTTATCTAGTGCGGCTCTAAGTGCCTGGGTCCTCGTGCGATGGTCTAATGAAGTGTAACAATTGCGCTCCCTCATCGCAGCGGCAACGATCGGCGTAACGTCGTTGCCAATTGACTCGCTTTCTAAAGAGATCAATAGCGCATGCGCGGAGGAGAGAATAATTTCCGATATCTCCCTCCTCTGTAAATCGTCTTTTGTAACAATGGCAGATGAGAGGGTGATTTATCGTACCGGCTAATTCGCCAGACCTGTTTGGTTGCGCAGTTTAACCTAAGAGCATAAAACAGAAGTGATATATTGGCCAGCAACTGTCTGAGAAGCGATGGACGTCATTTACGACATTTTGAAAGCACAAAGAACGCTTTACGGCAAGTCGTGCTCAATCTGCCAAATCCACGCGGCCATTTTGAGAAAAAAATAGAAGAAACTCTGATAGAGAGACCGCAATTTCTGTGTAATGATATTAGCTCAAGTTTGATTTCCTTCTGACTGCAATTAACCTTCGCCCGTTATTCATTCTTGAAATGACGTGAAATATTACTCCCTATCCTGCTAATTACAGTACCAACTGTTCAAGGAAATTAAAGCAGACGACCTCGACGCGGTTCAGAGTAACATACGTTACTAAAGAATCGCCAGTGTTACTTAGGACGAGGCTCACTACACGATAATGACACATCGTCTTTAAAAATCAATTCGCACAATAACACGGCCTGTTCTTGTTTGTAAACGCTCCTTAATCTGTCTGTCTTTTGTCTGTCAAATAAACATATATTGTAGAGAAGGAATGATAATGATTTTCAAAACTTCCCAATTTTTATTGTCCTTAGAAAAAAATCTGTTTTGATTCAACCGAAGAGTATTTCTACAGTTGGATTCATTGGGGACCCATGAATTGCCCTCTAACACAAAGTCTAGTAATTGCAACCTGATGATTTGTCTCATAATTTTGAACACCGGAATAAATTAAAAGAAATTATTTTGTTGTCATCTTTCACTTTTTCTACAAGGAGGGCACTGTCTGGTAGAACAGTCAGGTGTGTGAGTTGCTGTTGTGAAATTGAGATTTCACTACAGACGCTACAAAGTATATTTTGTTAAACGTGTAATATGGCTGGTTACTTGGTCATTTTGCGACCAGTGTTGACATCTGCGGACTCCAGTTTGCTAAACATCTACCAGATTACAAATTCATAATAATCAATATATTTTGATATAATTATTTTCAGTGGCTAACCACTTCCCTCCACAGAGTACATGCGCTTAAGTTCTACATTTTGTCAATCATGAACAGGTCTTATCACAGTTTCGATCAGTTTATTCTGATGTAAGGTGTTTTAAGGGATACTTTCATAAGAAATCTACTATCTGCAAATACTGTAAATTGAATGTCTTGGAAGATGAATACCAAGCTCTGCTAATTTGTGATTATTGTAGAAACATTACTAGCAAATACATACCCAATTACTTTAAAAAAAACCCCGCCAAAACGTAAGTTTATCAAGCTATTGTCAGCTTCTAGTCGTATATTTATTGCAAATATTGATTTGTTTATCTGTCACTGCTACTTTGAAGAGAAATCCACTCTGCTGTTGAACGTTGTGTATACTCCTCACAACAAAATATTAAGCAACATGTATTTTCAGTGTAATATCTTTATCAATCTCGATAGCGTTGTTTGCCGACATGTAATTGCTGATGTTGGAAAAATACATAACCTTTAGTGCCTGTCAGACTGATTTATTTGTTAACATTGGCAGAACATTCCACAACAGCAACTTTAAAGACTCATTTGGTCAAAGCAAAGACGTCCAGAAGCTTGCATTTGTGCTCACGGTGGCCATACACATTACTGAATACTGCTTTACTGTCCAAAACTGACTTGAACCTTAATGGTAACATTTTGCGCCATCAATGCTGCACATTGTGCACGACTGTTTTACGGGTACGTGGTTTTCATGCTTGTTAGTCGTTTGTACATACGTTTCACCTTTTTAATGCACCATTCCATGATTTGCAATTTCAATACATGAAAATGTAATGAGACTAAAAGTCTGTGTTGCGTAACTTTTTGTGAGGAGTATATACTTGTATCATGGCTGTGGCCGTCAGTTCTGAATATAGACTGACTGACTAATCTTAGAGACCATATTATAGATTATATTAATATCTAATATATGGTCTCTGCTGATATGACTGAACAGGCGTGCCACACGGTACTGACAAAACCCCTCTCTACTGTTGTCTTCCTTACAGATTTGTAACTTCATTGTTTACCAACCTTACTTACGTTGCTACTAATGAAGTCAGTAGAATACACTGATTATTTTTCTCAGTGCGCGTGTTACCAATAAATACACGTACATGTATCGCCGATTCCGTTACCGACCCAGACAACAGAGCAGTGATAATGACATACTGAAATCATATTTGGTATTTTAAGGCTACACTTGGAATTACAATTCCTGGACCAGGCAATGAAAATACTGATATTGTGTTAAAGATCAGCAACATCTGGTCATGATGTCATCAAACAGCCCACCAGTCTACCCAATCTATTAGGTCTACTCGTATGAGTGAGTGGCTGAGTGCGTGCGTGCTGATTTTAGTAACATTCCTGCAATATCAATAAATATAACACCAGGAATTGTCTTCACGTATTGTACCCATGTGGGGGATCAAACCCAATTTTGCGGCGTGACGAACCTCCTCTTTCGATTTTTTGAGTGAGTGGATATGATTTTTACGCCGCGTTTATGAATATTCAAGCAGCATGGGGTTGACAGATTATACCCATGTGGGGAAGTGAGTTTAGTTTTACGCCGCACTCAGCAATCTTCCAGGCATATGGCGGTGGTCTGTAAATAATCGAGTCTGGACCAGACAATCCAGTGACCAACAACATGAGCATCGACCTGCGCAATTGGGAACCGATGACATGTGTCGACCACGTCAGTAAGCCTGACCACCCGATCTCGTTAGTCACCTCTCACGACAAGAATAGTCGCCGTATATGGCAAGCATGGGTTGCTGAAGGCCTATTCTAACCCGGGATCTACAGCCACTCAAGACATTTGTACGGATTAGTCACATGTTTGAGTGACATTTATCCTGTAAAAATACCAATATTATTTCTTTTACCATGGGACACAACTTACATGATTTCGTTAAATAAGGTGATTTTGTTGTCATAGGTTCAATAACAAGTATGGCAAAAACTGGGAAATGCCAGTCGAAACATAAATATAGGTAAACAAAAACAAAATATATCGGTAAACAAAACTTCACTTGTTCATCATCCCAAAGATGAAACAAGAAGTATTGCGATCCTGAATAACCCAACTTCACTCTGAATAAGGTGCAGTTATTTGAAATGACATTCATAGAATTAGTCTGTAAGATTATAGTATAACGTTAGATACTCTAGCGTCTATCAAATATAAAGATTTACCAATATACTGGTGCCGTTCTTTACGACTGACACAGTGACCTCCTGAGACACTCTCAAGCCATCCTAATCGAAAGCCAAGAACAGGTTGTCCGTTGTGGTTCAAAAAAGGAAATCTCATCAAGATGTCAGTAAGATAACAAGAGTCAAGTTCTACCGGTCCAACATCTGAGGATCTTTTTCTCTTTTTCCCAGCTAATGTCTCCCCCACAAAGAGCCCAGAGCACCCGGAGTCGTCCGTCTTTAATGAGTTGGGCGGCTATCTGAGGTCCTCATCTCCGTGCTACTCTACCTTAGACTCAGTTGTCAGTCAAGCAGTACCCAACAATCCTATCGACGTCACCGGAAATGATGACCTCACCGATAGGGTGACATCACCGTGTTGGCCATCTCCACGTAACGTCAGTTAATCCCAAAGAAGACCTGTCTCAGAAGACAGAGCCAAGAATCTAAATTGTTTTCAATTAAAAACCGATCAGCTGGTGACTTGACTTTTTATCTTCTTAACTGATGTATATCGTGTTTGAATTGCACTGTCTTTCGTTCTAATTCTCTTCGACAATGATCGATTGTTGCGGATCAATATCGAAGTTATATCATCAAGAGTCATCAATTTGCGTACGGGGAGTAAACGAATTAATAATAATAAATATTCATAAATTCCTTTTCCAGACAAAATGTTGCGGAAGCTGAATTTGATCATGTTTGCGATAAGCACGAAGAAACGGAATTCATCTACCCAACTTAAGGGCATAGAGTTCGTCTGGTGTCATAAGCTAAAGGGTGCGATACTATGTATAGCGTACGATGTTTCTTCACAACACCTCTCTCCCTCTCCCACTACCCCGATACTTACTTGGAGATGTTATCTCAACATGAATCGGGGTATCTACATACAACTAAGAACATTTGACAACACTACAGTAAACTCAACGCACTTAAGTGCTTGCAGACACATGTGAATATAGTTTTACGGCGCTTTCAGCAATATTCCAGTAATATCACAGGAGAGAACACCAGAAATGGGCTTCACGGATAGTACCCATGTTGGGATTTGAACCCTCATCATCGGGGCAACGAGCGAACTCTTTAACCATCAGGCTACCCATTGGCCCCTGCAGACTGCACAAACAGCTGACGTTTCGATGTAAAATAGACCCAAGACTCGTCATATGTGTCTGAAAATATGTTTAACAAATGTCAGTATACCATAAGTCTATACATATTCACATTTACATAAGATTATTTATATAAGTTAATACGAAGCCACGTTTCATAATACGTGATATAGCACAGGAATTCTCAACAGTGATGTGTGTGCACAGATTGAGTTACACTTTAACGTCACCTCGGCAATATTTCAGGTATATATATTGATGTGTGCATATAACATTTAACAAAATACATATGTGTGCTATAACACTAAATAATCACATTATAAAAAACAGTATTTACTGGAATTCGTTTACATTAAAGAAAACGAGGTATGATAAAAGGTGAGCTACAGATCATGAAGGTATTATAGTTTATGGTTCGGTTTTAAGACAAGATTTTAAAATAAAAAAACAGCTTTCATTTTGTATGTGAATTAGTGAGGTTGATTTAAAGCATCTTTAATCACTATTACACGAAGTACAAGTATGAATACATTTGCCTGCATACATGTTCAAACATGAAACATATCGATTTTTTTTCTCCCGTAAGGCACGGTTTATTGGCGGAATGTGTATTAACACCAACAATTGGAAACATTTCATTACATTAGTCAAATCGCCTTATTTTACCACCCCGTAATTTATTCGTTCATGTTAATAATTAAAACAGAAAATAAGAACATTAAAAATCACAATGATTGAAAAAATGCTGTTCTCGATACAGTTATATCTGAATTGGATTGATACATCCCATTTTATTAATTTCATAACAATATCTTTTGATTTAACAACATTCTGTGTAATTTTATACATGTAAGCTTCGTAGCAACATTCACACACGTTCATGAAAGTACGCACCACGTAACATTTTTCCCGGTGACAGCAGGGGCGTAACAACGAAATGGTATATGTACAACAATGAGACGAGCAATTAATCGATAACACATTAATTTCGACAAACAAAAAGACTATAAAAAATGAGAAAGGTGTGTTACACAACATGTTCCATATGTCTACAATATTCTTGATGACATGCGTGAGCTATTCATGATTATGCGATAAATGAAGATTGCTGGTTACAGGGTTCGTGTAAATGAAACATAAGTCATTATTCAGATATAGATATACGCCAAATGATAAAATCTAGAAACAGACCGCATTGCTTATTTGAGTAAATGACATAATACTTACAGAACGGTTTTGTCATATAGCCTTAAAGATGATCAAAGCATTGAACTCAGCTAAAGCAGTGCTTAAAAGTTCATTAACATATTTAAAAGAATATATAAAATAAGAAAGGTGTGTTACATCACGTTTCAAACTATCTGTCTATAATGATCCTGATGACATGCGTGAGCTATTCATGATTATGCGATAAATGAAGATTGCTGCTGACAGGGTTCGTGTATGTAAATGAAACATAAGTCATTATTCAGAAATAGATACGCCAAATGATAGAATCTAGAAACAGATCGCATTGTTTATTTGAGTAAATGACGTAATAATTACAGAACGGTTTCGTCAAACAGCCATAAAGATGATCAAATCATTGAAATCAGCTGAAATATTGCTTAGAAGTTTATTAACGTATTAAAACGAAATTCATTTGCACATAGCAGTTGTGAATGTTGTAAACTAGCTTGGTTCTGTTCGTCGTCGGATTTCGATCGATATGAATCAGAGACGCGATGGGAAGGGCTGTCAGTGAAGTCAGAGAGTGTTTGTGCAAGTGCGGTAGGACTTATCTCCCTTTGTCTGCGAAATAGGAGCACTGGACGGGATCATTATAAGAAGTATTTTGAAAGTGAAAAAGTCATGTTTTATGTCGCCTTTGATAACATTCCAGTGACGGTGTCTCAGTAATTTATCGAATCTGGACCCGTAAATATAGAGGTTAGAACTAATCTTCAGTAACGCATGCTTGTCGTAAAAGGCGACGAATCGGGTTGTCATGCTCGCTGACTCGGTTGATACATGCCATCGCATTCCTGATGCTCACGATGTTGATCACTGGATTCTCTGGTCCAGACTCGATTATTTACAGATCGCCGCCATATAGCTGGAATATTGCTCATTCACTATTGAATCAAAGCATGGTAAAAAAGCACAGTTTTCTCAGTCAAGATGGTCAAAACAATCGGGGTCACCAGAGCTGACCACCTTAAATGGGCTTCACACCTTGTGTCCATGACGAGAATTGAACCCGGATCTTCGGCGCTACGAACGGACGCCTCAACCACTAGTCTACCAAACCACCCTTCTCTATTTGAAATACGACGACACTAACGTATACAGTTTAAGGTGCTTTAGTTACTTCGTTAAGACTATCTCGGCACTGTAATATCAAGCAAACCGGAAGATGGGCGTCCATTTAATGCTGAAAAAACTGAACGAAAATACTGAAGTATTGACTGAACCTTCATATTAAACAGTCCGAATAATGTCATTGAGATATACAGACCAAGATCCCGTGCAGACCGACTCATACTATATACTGGCCGAATCATGGCGATATAATGAGCAAATAATGATAGTGTATAGATCGAATCATGCCATATATACAGTGGAAGCTGTTTAAACCGGCACTCACTGGGACTGAAGAAATAATCCGGTTTAGACAAAGCGATGGATTGTAGAGCTGGTGATAAATGTACAAGCCACCGATGGGACTGAGATTTTGTGCCAGTGATGATAACTTGCCGGATTGGACAGATACCTGCTTTGACAAGTTCCACTGTACTGACATTATCATAAGACATACTGATCGAATCATAAGATATACTGACAACATGCGAATCTCAGTGTGGCTTATAGGTAAAACGTTGCCCCGCTATGTAAGAGTCTCGATTCCATTCCCAACATCGACACAGTGTGCGAAACATTGTTTTAGTGTCCACAGTTATTATCTAGTTGGGATAAGTCTTACAACAGGAAAACGTCGAACTCATGCACTGTCCTTTACATTATACACTCGCGTCAGTCAAAGGTATTGATGCTATAATCGTAACTAATCTAAATGTATTACAAAAAACACGACTGTATCAATGCATTTTCCATACTATATTTTTTTTATCTTCATCAGGATTAACAGAATAATTTAACTTTTAAATTTGAAATTCAGGATTATCTTTATGAAACTATCATGGATTGTGCTTGATAATGTACACATCCAAATTCATTTTGACAGTTTAATCTAAAATGTCATTTATAAGTTTTGCGGACGATGTATGATAAGCATTCTTTGGGGCCCACTGGAAAAATTTAAAATACGGACATTTGTCAAACACTTACACGAAACATATCAGACATGATCGGTTTCTTTCTACAACTTGCCTACAAGGACAGTAACATAAGCGAAAAGAGTCGATAATTCAAAGAAAACCAAGCCGTGCGTGAGGGCGTCCACTATCTAAGTTGTCCACTCAAGAACACGATTGTACTATTTATTATCATTTAAGAGTTAAGCCTTGGGAATGAGGACTGCAGCATGTTAAGATATAGATATTACTGAAATTCGGCATTTTTGAGCGGGTACTTCCAGGAAGCATTCCGGGAGAAAACCTTTTGAGCATGTTTTAGTGACTTTCTTTTGAAACTTTGGGTATTTCAAAATACTTCTACAAACAATACTTTTCTCTAAAATAGATATGTCGGATAATTTCATATTTTACTTTCATTTATGCAGATCAGTGAGTGAGTGAGTGAGTTTGGTTTTACGCCGCACTCAGCAATATTCCAGCTATATGGCGGCGGTCTGTAAATAATCGAGTCTGGACCAGACAATCCAGTGATCAACAACATGAGCATCGATCTGCGCAATTGGGAACCGATGACATGTGCCAACCAAGTCAGCGAGCCTGACCACCCGATCCCATTAGTCGCCTCTTACGACAAGCATAGTCGCCTTTTATGGCAAGCAGATATGCAGATCAAGTGAGCATATCTGTTGAAGTATGTATCATCCGATTCGTCACTTAGAATCCTAAAGTTTCCCTTAAATGAAATATGAAATCATAACCATGAAAGTATATTGACAGAATCATGAGATATACTCATCGAACCTTGAGATTAAATTGACGGCATCATGAGGTACACTAACCTAGATATTACACTGACGGCATCATTGGATAAGCCGATCGAATCTTGAGATATATTGACACGAAATTTGAAATTATATTGACAGAATCAGAAGGTACACTAGAGACAATACTGACGGCCTCATGAGATAAACTGATCGAATCTTGAGATGTATTGACACGAAACGTGAGATTATGTTGACGGAATCATGAGATATACTGACCAGAATCTTACGATCTCCAAAAATTATTATTTTCAATGACATTAGTGAATGCAGATCCAGATTGCGTGTGACGATGTGCTCCTTCAACGCTGACGTTTTAACCGTGTTAGCTCTCAGCGACGGTACCGTCCCGTGGTATAGTTACAGTTATCACAGACAGGACGGGAGAAACAACACGGACACCAATACTTCCCTGGATAGTATGTTCACGAAGAGAGGTCCGTTAAGGGAACGGACTAGGGGTTAAGGTAACGTACTAGGCGTTACGGGAACGGACTAGGCGTTAAGGGAATGGACTAGGCGTTAAGGGAACGGACTGGGCGTTAAGGGAACGGACTGGGCGTTAAGGGAACGGACTAGAATTGTAGAGCCCCTTGCTTACGCGCATAAACTGTGTTTGGGAAAATGTGACTTAAGAATCAGTCTCTGTTGGACATCTGTATTTTTATTATGTGGTTGAAAGTATTTCACGTCAACGTTGTTGGCGGCATCCGTGAAGATCCGAGTTGGAGGTGACCTTCAGCAACCATCCTATCGTGGTCGAAAGAGGCGACTAACGGGATCGAGTGGTCAGACTTGCTGAATTGGTTGACTCACGTCATCTCATCCTACCTATGTAGGTCGATGCTCATGATGATGATCACTGGATTGTCTAATCCAGACTCGGTTATTTAGAGATCGCCGCTGGAATATTGCTGAGTGTGGCGTTACACAACAAACAAATACAGTTTAAAGGCGGAGCTCTCAAAAAGGGTCGGACTTCATAAGAATAATCAACAATGTAGGGTAAACCTAGTGATCCGTCACGTAGGCGAGCCGGGTTTGGTCCTGTATATGAAATTTAGTGTGAATCCCATTATCTCGCGTCATCAAAACAGACCTGAACATCAGACACGATATGTTCGTGGGAAGTGAACTCTCTGATCCGCCAATCAGCGTCGACTCTTCGCCAGAGTGAACATTCAGGCACACATATGTATCGGTGCACAAACACTGATTCAGTGAACTTTCAGAATGTTTTTCCCCAAGTCAGTTTCATAGAGAATAATTATGATCGTACGGGAACTCATTAACGCATGACTAATAGTCATTGTGTTGTCCATTACATACACTTACCATAAGTACAAGTTGGCACGGGTTCACTTCTTGATACAGACAAATTCACTAGATAATAACGAACACTAGATATACTATATGAAATTGAAAAAAAGAATAAAAACTAACCTTTTCATTAAAACGGAACAGAAATTGAACGTGACACTTTTATTCAACCATCACCCAAACCAAGTTTTCGTCATGTTAGGGGCGAGGTCAGGTTCCTTAAGACCGGAAGTATTTTTTGAGTGTCAAGGTCAAGGTCAAGGTCAATATTTAATTAGTCTATGAAGTACATGTAGTTGTAATAGACAGTTATTTCTTGTTATGTTAAAACGTCGACAGTTTTACAGTGACAAGTCAGCAGCTGTTTATCCTTGACCCTTCTTCGCGACCATCCTGTTTGAGGTCCTGCTGTTTCATTGAAGTTTCGGCGAGCAGGCCCACGCATTGTTTCCACAAATAATAATTTCAAATATTTTGTCTTTATTAATAAAACCACTTCTAAGCAGTCAGTGATAATAATTTGATAATAATTAACGTGTGATATGAAGATATTCAGACTTCTTTTAAAGTGTCATTAGCAAAGTATAAGATCAACTTTCTTAATTATTCATAAGTAATTATTTCTTCCTGGGACAAGAGGAAATTACATGTTGATATCATGTAGGCGCAACATGTTTTATGTTGTTCTGAAATTCTGTGGATTTTGATAAAGTTATGTTTTGTTTTTGACGTTATTTTTAAATATTGAAACGATTAGGGGTATTTGCAATGCTGATCAATATATTCCGTTCGTCTGCACAAAGGTCAACAGCCCTGCGTGGCGAAATCAGCACTCTTTTGCATATTTACAACTTAGCATACTTCGTTTATTAAACTGATATGTTAGAGAACTAACTACATTTGAAAGTTAATTCTGCCGTTTCGTCCACAGAGGAAACACAATAAAAGACAGACTACGCCATTGCTTTAATAATTTCGGTATGATTGTGTAGACTGTTTTATGGTCCATCCGGGACCCAACTTTATATTCATTTTCAAATTATACCTTTCATTTGCATATCTGTGAATAAAAACATCAAACGGAATACGCGTGGAATAGCAAGTCAGAATTAACAATTTGACACGTGGGGGAGTCGAAGCGTTATCAATGAAAATCATTTTAGAGTAAATATTTGATCAATTTGTCATGTTGAATTTGCGCAATAATTCGTAAAAATCACGCTACCCGAATTCCCAATTACCTGTCCAAATTGTTCCAAATTAGATAACATTCTTCGTAAAAAGGCAAACTTCCTTTCGCAAACCCTCAATAAGCCGTGAAAACACGATTTCCTCTCCTGTTCGGAGCGCCATGCTGAGATCGATATGGCCACAGATTGTAAAGAAAGTTAGTGGATACTAGTGAGATGTCATCGCTTTCCGTCTGTCCGTTCCTCCAACGCCTTGAGCCATGACCGACGTTCCAAGATGTGGCTGTAAGGATCAAGGTCTTTTCTTTAAACGTCACTCAAACAGAATTAAAATATCAAACGATCGAGCAGAATCGCCCTGTTTTCAAATTATCTCCAAGAGACAATATGAAGGTGTTTTTCAGGAAATTTGATATCATTGCGCGTGGCCGAGATAACACACATCCAGAGGGAGAGAAATAATTTTCCATGCCCGGCAAAGCTCGTTTTAACTGACTCTCTCGATGCGGGGGCACGAACGACTGTGAGCCGGCATAATGGACGGCACAAAACGCCGATGACAACTTTGACGGCGACTCGTGTCGGATTATTGACCGACAACCAACTCTGATTAGAGAGGTGACAATGATCTCAGAGAGAAGTTCGATTGCCGTCGGATGATTTCGGAAACTTTGGGCCACAATTTCTCAAAAGTCAACATAGAAATCGGATTTTGGATCTCTTGGAGCCAGTTGGACTTGCCGCTATTCTATTGTGTATTTATCCAATTAAGCTTCATGAGACGGTCCCGAGAATGTTCAAGTTCGCAAAGTGGAGAAAATGTCCCGCCTTCCGTTCTGAGAACGATGTTGTATGGTGTACTGTTCTGCTTCCATTGAGTCTCGAGTGAGGAGTTACATTGACGTGCTAATGCATATCCTCACCAAATGACACCCCACATATCCACTTGTCCTTGGCTTGATTCTTATGGAGTCGAACCTGTAAAGTGACAATAGGTTCTCATACCAACTGATGATGTAGTTCTGTCTCTTTCTGCTTCATTGGTTGTTCCGAAAGTTCAAACAGGCCCTAAAACGAACGACGTTTTCGTGAAACCAAAAAACTTAAAATATCACGTACCGACGACGAAAATGTCTTGTTGATGAAATGTTTTGAAAGGCAATAATTACACCAAGATCACATAAACCTTACTTAAATTTTTCACGCCATGCAGTAATATTTACGTTTGGAATATAGACAAAAAACCCGCTTCTGTCATTTTCCGGTTTCCGGTTACAAAATTACGCCCTCCCACTAATGTGAAGTAACATTTTTTCTCACGTGGAATAAATTGCCATTTTTACAAGATACCTTAGATTAATAACTGAAAAGCAATTCATTCACCCTCTGTTACATGAGCCAACAGTTAGACTTCATCTTCTAATACAATACACACGAAATGATATAGGAAAAATGAAATGAGATAGAAAAAGCATCTTAACATCGCAATAATAGACTTTGTTTAAAGGTACAACACTCCCTGTCATAGATTTCACGCTCCCTGGTCGTCACCTGACCTAGAGCCCATTCTCGTCTCGTTAAGGTTACGAGACTGTGAGAACGCCTGTACGTGACTTTGTTGAGAACGGTCTCGCTAGCACCGACTCGGGGACGTCCACACTGTTGTGAAATGCGAAATATACATAAAAGTTAAAATCATATGAGAAATTGTTTGTTCTGAGTGTTGACCCATTGCTTCGTGGGTTAATTCTGGAGTGAATTTGACATGGGAAACGTACAAATACGTTTTGGTTGAGCAGACGTGGTCGTTAATGTGGATATATGATAGTCGTGTGGTCGTTTGTGTAGCTGGCGGCGATGCTTACTGTAGAGACATCGTGCTTAGAAGCTTGACCCGTTTCTTGACCCTATCAATACGTACAAGGAATGTCTCCTGTGGAAAATATTGGCTGAACATGTTCCACTCTCAATTTATTAATCCACTGTGCATGTGAGAAAAGCGGGTCTTACTGATTAATCGGGGTGGTGGGGTGGCATTGCGGTTTTAGCTTCCCGCTCGTCATGCCGAAGACCCGGGTCTACGCCGGTTAAGCAATATTCCAGCAATATCACGTCTTGACACACCAGAAATGGGCCTACACAATGGGTCTCAATGATAATAGATTCAACAACGACGATGATGATAATGATGAACTTACATTGACAGTATGAGGATGCTGATGAGGTAATCTGTGCGCTGTCTGTATCTGACCGTCTGACACCAAAGGAGAAAGTCACATCGCTCCTTGGGCAACCAAAAAGAGAAACTTAAACGAGATATTTAAAAGCAAACGCTCCTGTGAATATCGAACTACGGCTTTGCCGACGGAATTTTGTTCGGTACATACAGAGCTCACTTCATGGCACTCAATTTGTACACAGGATGTGTCTCCTAAACTTCAGAAATTCATTTCAGTAGATTTAATCCTTGACGAAGTAACTTCTCTTACCTTGTGTCTTTTTTTCTGACTGGGAAATGGAAGCAGTGCGGAACATCACCCCAGGGCACGTCACTAACTGCATCTACTTTATGATGCGTTTCATGTGCATGGGGCATAAGATATTTGTACCATCAGTTCAAGATTTTAAAAATATTTGATAACTGGCAATTAAATATCTTTATAGATATTAAAGTGCATATTTGCGTGCAAGCGACCTTACATATGCAAATGCTTTCAGTTTATTACGTTAGAATAACATAACAGACGCAGATGACTGGTGTCTCTCAATGCAGTTTGAGTGCAAATATTGTCGTTTTACGTCTCGGTACAAATGCGAATAAAAATAACGTAATTATATAAATCTGCACCGGTGAACTTTTCTATATGTATCATGATCATCATCATCATTATCACACGACCATTGTCATTATCATCATCATCGTCCAAGGGCGGTGGGGTATCCTTGTGGTTGAACGGTTCGCTCGTCAAGCCGAAGACCCGGGTTCGATTCCCCACATGGGTACAATGTGTGTCCCCATATGGGTACAATGTGTGAAACCCATTTTTGGTGTACTGAAAAGTAACTTCATACGAACTATGGGTCATACACGTGTGCTTGATAGTGGCTGTGAAGGAAATAATTGTTAAATGGTGAGAGATTTCATACAGGCATCATACCTTGGTGTGGGATGTAACGTTTATAACGTTTGCATACTGTACAGCAGTGTGCTCTATTTAAGAACAGAAGTTTCACAGACCTTCCCCTGTCGTATCGGTACCGGGCGGTGGGGTATGGTTAAGGACTTAATAATAGGAGTTCATTTATATAGCGCCTAGTATTCATCTGACTAGCTGCTCAATGGACGCTGTATTCAGAATCTGCCTGTTAGGTTATAGTCACATGACCTTATCCAACCGGGCACCCATTTTCTGCTGAGTAAACAGAGGCAATGTTGATTAAACCACTTGCCTAAGATGAGACCACATGTATCACATGTATTTCGTTGTAGGTAGGACGGAAGTCCTAGAAACTCAGGAGTCATGCTTCCAAACACTGTCACCCTTCCAAGGACTCTCCGAAGACGGCGTTGCGTAACTTCATTTGATTCGCGAACTGAGCTCTACGCACACGGCCACACACCACCCCAAGATGTCGCGCGGAAGACCAAAGTTCGAGTGTACATATGTACAACGTGCGAAGCCCATTTCTGGTGTTCCTCGCAGTGATATTGCTGGACTATTGCAAAACGCGGCGTGACGTAAACACATGTTCACTCACTCATTCCCATATCAACACACACTATATCACGTAATTAGAATTGACAGAGGGTCTCAACTGAACATGGCTATGTCTATAGTAGATTGGGGATAAAGCGTTCGATTCCCAAAATGGGCGCAATATCTACTTTCGAACATGACTGTAATTTTTCACATTGCGACGTAAAATATAACTCACCCTACTCTTCACGTGAAAACGTTAAAGGTAAGACTGCAATGAGTGATTGTTTGGTCGCTTTTAGCACAGCAATGTCAAAACGGAGGCCTGTAAATGATTGATTCTGAACCTCCCAACTCAGTGACTGGTTTTATGAGCAGCAACCGCACCTTCGGGATGCGCTGCCAGGCAATCAGCTATGTCTGCGTGTCTGACAAGTAGATCTGTGGATACTATGGGTGAAGTCAATTTCTGGTGTCCCTCGCCGTGATATTGATGGAATATTGCTAAAAACGCAGAACCCCCTTACTCACTCACTCGTTTGAGGTCATGTGCAGTGTACGTTTTTAGCTGGGCCGTTTCGATAACTGAGCATCGATTCGATAGAGGAATCTGTACACTTTTTGCATTTGTTTCAAAGAAATGCAGAGATGGTATTTGCGCTTCATCTCAGATATTTCCTTTGCACGATAAGAAACCAGCCTGTTTCTTTAGATGCTGGTGCAATAAAAAGATGCTTCAGATCTGAATGTGTAAGTTTCCAGGCTTTATCCGTTTTATTCCAGCATACTAGACACAAAATCACAAGGGTATCGGTCGTGAGAAAGCATTACAGGCTTCAGTACAAAGAGCAAATAGATGGACATTGGCAATATAAGGTTGTAGTTCTATGGATGCTTTAGAATTGCTTACAGAATAGTAGCTGTAAACTTCATGGCTATAAGCAAATGATATCTAACATCAGGTAAAGTTAATCTGATTATCAGAGATACAAAATTCGAGAAAGGCACACGTGGCTATGGACTAACAGCAATACCAGTAGAATACACACTCAGAAGTAAGATTGTCTGATTAAAAGTCAAAAGATGTTTTTGAAAAAGACAAAAGGTAAAGAGTGGCAAAACAGTTGCAAAGACAGAGTCGCTCCATGACTATAAGCAAGGGGACTACCATATCAAATGGGCTTTATCCAACTGTGGGTGAAAGGTTCCAGTCTTCATTAAAGACAACTGGCGTGAGTTTGTAACCTCTTGTTCAGTAAAACATAACGCAAGGTGACTGTGCATGACTGTGTATTGTTCATTGCTGGTTCTTGTATTGTTTATTGTTGGTTCTTGCATTGTCTATTGTTTCCATCTTCACGTGGTATATTGTTCATTGTTTTATGTGGAACATAAACGTATCCACAATGCCATTCAGTCTGAATCCGAGAAAGAAAAAAACAAGCACTCTCTGTTTTCATATTTTATTGTCTTCATACGTACGACATTGAAAACTCTCAATAAATCATTTCACACGCAGAGGCACATGCCATATTAAAGCCTACAAACTTTTAACATAAACGTTTTTTTATATATTGGACCATTAATTCGTAAAAAAAGCTTATTTCATAACATTGTGTTTTGTACTCCACGGAATACGACAGCTGTATGTAAAATGTAATGTCAGGCTTCGGGATTAGTTGCTCTTGACTGACTGACTCCATGGCGTGGTTTGTGTGGGATAAAATACGCCTGGCTTTACACTTTTAATTGGTCACATTATTATGGAGTAATAATTAATACAAAACGTTAATATTACCCAGTACCACAATATCCAACATAACAGGATTCAGATATAAGGAAAATATAAATATAAAATATGAGTTTCATCATGATCGGTAATAGCTTAGAGAAAGACACCAGATATAATAAACCTTCATCTCACAGTAAAAGAAAGGTATAGGTACATTGTTTAACAAGACTTTTTCTAGTATGTTTATGACGGGTGCCACCGATTGAAGAAGGCGTGGGGGGAGGGGGGGGGGCGCATTCACGGTTACCATTACGCGAAAACACCTGATTCATAAACACATACTCTGTCATCGTATCGCATTCTGTCAATCACTGGATTGTTTGGCCCAGTCTCGATTTGTTTACAGTAGAAATACTGCTGAAGTATATCCATGATATTGTCACAAATGTACCAAATACTCTGCTCTGAGAAGAGGTTTCTAACGGATGTGGATGGATTTTGTCGCTTCTATTCAAACGATGCTTCTGTATTAATCCTAAGGTAAAACATGAAACAACACCAATAAAACGCTTGGAAATGTAGGACCCACTTTGAGCTGCGTTGGCACTGAACTGTGCAGCGTAAAGACCTACTGTTCGGGTATTGGCATGTCTTGGTGTATATAAAGAGATGCGACAAAGCCGTTTCCCCATCCATAGAAAAATCCCAATTAAAACGGAGCGAAGTGTACAATCCCGACTGTATCCTACGAATGCGTTATCACCAATAACAATATGACCAAGTCATTACGGAAAGGCGAGCGTATCCTGCCGGTGTCATCAGTCATAAGCACTTGTAAAGTCTAGTCAGCTGATAACCTGACACAATTCGGTAACTTATGGTTTTGTTAACAATCAAGAATTGCCTTCAGGTCATAATTTTTGTCACCGACGAGAGAGGTGCGTAAAAAAACGTATTTCGCTAAACAGAATGGCTGCACTCTCACACACATGCGCACTCTCTCGGTCTCTCTGTGTGTCCCTCTCTGTCTCTCTCTCCCTCGCTTTCACCTATATAATTCCCATGACTGCCCATTATCCTACCCCAAATTATTTCGTCAAATAGAAAGTCTGCACACCACCCAATCGCTCACACACACACACGCGCACCCACGCACGCACGCACACATTATCTCTCTCTCACTCTTACAAATAATTTCCACGACTGTTCACTCTCCTACCCCAAAGATAGGGCGTCCATGAGTGTTCGCGTCCTCTCACCTGAACCTGTCCTCTCACCTGAACCTGTCCGGGGAGACACCCCTGAATCAAGCTTGTGACAGCGAACAAGTCCCGTGTCTTTCGTGATTCGTAAATATAGTCCGAGGTGAACTAGTCCTTCCTTTCTACTTGAACGCAGCTTCTTTTCATGTGACAGCGATATGATTATGGTAACTCCATGGCTTTGACGTTTTGATTGTCATAAAAGTATGTATTTTACGGGTAAGGTCGTGCCATTCATTATAAACATCTTGTATTACCCATCACAGCTGACTAATTCTGACCCAACCCAGTGTCCTGTTGGATTCTTCCCTCCATGCCTTACTCGTGTTTGTAGCTTGGATGGCCTTTGGTAAATAAACCAAGGTTGGCGAGTGGGATGACTAAACGGTTTTTCACGACCCTACTCAACATTGTTTGTTCTGACTCATCTTCGAACCTTTGAGAAATGAGAGTCTTTGGCTTGTTTCAAATAATGTATGATGGTACAATCGCATTGGGTATTCCTGGAAATCTCGTTAATATTTGTGAAATCGCCACAATGATAAGACTCCAACTTGATCATGGTCTAAAACAGCAATCATTTGGATTAACGGATTAACTGGTGTCCGCATTAACGGTGTTCGAGACGCGGCAGTCGTTGGCTTATTTCACATAAGAGATGATGGTACAATCGCTGCTGTCAGGTATTCATTGACGCCTCGTCAATGTTAGTGAAATCTTCACAATGACATGACTTCAGATTAACCATGGGTTATCCTAAGTGTACTTAGGTGTTGACCTCTAGTCCGGAAAGCACGGTGACTGGATTAACGGGGTCTGATGTATTGAGGTTTCACCATGTAGATCCAGCTATATCCGGTGCACCCTTGCTTCTTCGTCCAAAGTGATGACGTTGTTAGCGAGTAGTGGACGCCTGAAACATGCAACACGTGCTAATTAAGCAAGAAAACAGACAGTAATCAAGAAATTCCGGGCAAAATGGGCCCACTTGCAGGAAGCAATCTTCATGATAGGATTATCGTAAGTTTATGTTGGAGTATGGGGGCACTCAGACCTCTTGTGGGTCTGGAATGTGGGACCTGGAAAGGGTGCCCTTGCACAAAACAACCACAGCGCTAATCTTAAGTCCCATACTTTGACAAAGACATACCATAGTCTCAGCGCCACTTTAGGTTGTTTTGTATAGCACACCAAGATCGCTGATAGTCAAGTTGGTACATACAGGAGGCCTAAGAATTTTCTATTTCTGACACTCTTCAAGTTCTTGAAGACGCCAGCCAATACATGGTGATCAAAATGATTACAGAGGATCAGATCCCAATATCTTATTTGCCTGAAGAGGAATATCCATATACTTATGTATATAAGCACCCTTGTGTCGACCTCTGATAACTCGGTTGTCTGTATAGGACATCTCGGTCCCGGTAAAATCCTGCATAATGTATCTTTATTCAAGATCTTTTAACTCGATACGGATATCTTGATATTTCGCATATCTCGATGTAACTGAAATACAATCACAATAAAATTAACGCACTTCACCCTTATCAATGAGCCATATCGTGGAACCTGAAGGAAAGAGTCGAGGTTTAACGGGAATATGAAGCTAATATCAGAGTCGTCTGTAAGTTTACGCGGACAAAACGATGTAGTGACAGTTTCAGTGTGCACAGGAATAATGAATCGAAACAAATCATGTTAAAGTTTCGTTTACTTGTCGTTACATATTATTTCTCACAAACGGATACGTGACAATTCCAATGTTCGTGACAGAAATGTTACATTACTTGTTAAAAGTCCCGATCGAAATAGCGCCAACTCGTAATCAGCCTTCCAATTGCCAAATATCATGTTGTATTGTGTTAATGGAAAACACCTGTGTTGCATTTAGAAGATTGTGAATCAAAACACCTCCAACAAAAATAACAATGCATTTTCGGAATGCTTGCACGTGCCATGTCGACCACGTGCACGCATCAATTAAACATGTAGCCTAACCCTCTCCGTTTACTCGGCAATCTCATAAAACCGGTTTGAGTGTATTTACCTACTACTTCAAAGAAGACGACATGTTGTTGTCAAAGGGTCAGGGACATCCGCTATAAGTCGACGTGGAACACTTAGCAAAACTTCATTTGATTGGTCGGGATCCATAGTGAAAACGAGGTCAGTGCCATCCAAAACGAGGCTAAATGTCATGTCACGGGAACGCGAGCTTTTAAGCAGTGAAGGATAGTTTTGCACTTCTCTGCCTCCAGAACGACTGTATTCGAGAATAAAAGCTTCACCCTCATGTGGTAATAACAGACGGTGGGGCGGGCATGTTCAGGGGCCGTGGCTTGGATACAAGGGGAGAAGGTTGATTTCAATTGCCACGGTGCTAGTTCGTTAAAGATTGCAGAATGAAATGCATGTTGGAACATTTGAACAGAGATGTTTCTTTACGCTATCAGATATGACAGGGTGATGCATAATCAGCGCCTAATCGTATGAATAATACTGAAAGATTCCACGAACATTAACGTTTGCTGTTCCATTAGGCTGGTTCTTAGACAGAAATTTAACGTTTAAAAAACGTATAAAATGAAAACTTTATCGAGTATAAATTGAATTTGAAAATTGAATAATATGAAGCCGGCCAGAACAATGTTTGATTTTAAAACTGATGCTAAATACGTTTTTTTCTGATTTAAAAATCTGCAAACGTTTGAACTTAAAAGTGCAGTCATAAATGTACTGGATACAATGTGTGATGCCCATTTCCGGTGTCATGATATTGCTGGAATATTGTTAACAGCGGTGCAAACCTAAAACCCACTCGCTTGAATAATAGAGATATATGTGCTGATATTACTCACAGAAAACGTGGATCTCGCAGTGATCAAAACAAGATGCGTTAATTCTAACTAAAACCCCATCCCAACATAGTCTTGTTAGGTCACTTTTATTATACCTCACCACTTGCTTCAGCAAAACACTTCGATCTCACAGGGCAATAACCAAGGCGTTTGACGCTCAACGATGTCGCGTAAATACTACCTGTGAAGTGCGTTACCTAACCATCGAACACACAACACTATGAAGTCTAGTTAAAACTTTCATTAAACATGATGATCGTGATGATGATGATGATGATTGTGATGATGATGATTGTGATGATGATGAAATTGATGATGGTGATGGTGATGAGGTAATGATGATGAATATGATGATGAATATGATGATGATGAATATGATGAATATGATGAATATGATGATGATGTGATGATGAATATGATGGTGAATATTATGAATATGATGATGAAGATGATGATGATGGTGATGATGATGATGATGATGATGATGATGATGAATAGAGACAGTATGAAGCTCACCCTTTGTTCTTCATCACCATCCTCTACATGTTGTCGTACAGGGTTCCCCTTCATCAAGTGTCCCCCCGGCGATTATAGTCTGCAAGATGCAAGAATACTGACTCTGTTACAATTAACATGAAGAATGACTAAGGAAGCGCTGTGGTTTTCTACAAAATTTGATTTCCTGGAATGTTATCATGATTAATCTCTGGCCAGGCAAATATCTCTTCATTTGAGAAAGCAACCACACATTTATGTATCCGAGAGCGTGTTATTTCGGAGGTAAAAACAACAGCGCTTCTATTTCTAAACCTGACAGGCGTATCAGCGGCGTCAAAGTTAATGACATACCTGACACACTGTCAAACTGTATTAATTGTGATAAATATTCAAGTTTTGCGAGATTGCATCCCACGATAATAAAATTTGATTTTTAGAGAAAAAAATGTATGGATAATAGGTATCAGCTGGCGTTTAGTCACGTATTTCATATTGTACACCGTGAGGCTACTCATTACAAATCTGTGGGATAAAAATATATCTATTTGATGTGTCTTAGACATGACTTCCATACATGGATAATACATTGAAAGTGGAGTCAAGGATATGTGTGTTATTGTTTGGTTGTTGTTCAATGCCCCACTCAGTGATATTCCAGCTATATGACTGTACTACAAGAACTGATCTTCGACAATGGTGATGATTATATGATGGTGTTTATTATAGCCTATTCCAAAATTGTGCGATGAACCTTGTTTTAGACGAACACGTTTGGCGCATACATTTGGGTGGGTATACAACACGTGTTAGTTTTCTCAAAGATGGTTGGTTTTAAAGGTCCGTCACCTTGCGAACACAATACAAATTCAACTCATTCAACAATGTAAATGAGTGAACTACAACTTAATACAACAACTGTGGGATTCCACGGTCATCACATACAGGAAACTACGACATGAGCACCATTGTACTCTTGTATTGTAACACCGAGAGTACAAGGAGGACATTGGTGCCGACAATAGCATTAAATCTTGCACCTGAGTTGCACCTTTAATCCGCCCACCTACCCCAATGAAAACCTTCCACCCCCCTTCCCGATCTTCGCAAACGTTTCCAGGACAACACATCAATCCACCCACCATCTAATTCAAGCAGGAAGACATAATTGTTATATTGTTAAACAAATCCCACTTGGAAGAAAACCGATTTGCTCTTGTGTTTGTGGTCTTGGGTTTGGAATTATCGTCCCTCAATAGTAAATCTTAGAACAAGATGTCCTGATCCTTTTATAATCCTACCAAAGGTCTTCCTCTGTCCCCAAGAAGAAGTTTGCCAGTCACCAACATTCAACATCCCCGTGTTTGGAGAAGAAATAATACAGAAGGCTATGCCTTAAGACGTATCCATGGCGGCCGTATTATTCGCTAGACAAAGCCAGAGCTTTATGACAAATGGTTAGATCCCTTATTTTTCTTGTTATTTTACGGTATTGGATCTCCCGTGTCTCAGCAATACCACGTAAAATAGGTTCTTTTGTGGCACCGCCATATTGAAGACCAACTGATATTGTCCAATCTGGAAACAAGGTACGCACTGCCCAAGGACAGTTCCTCCTCCGTGCGATTTTGTGACAGATTTCTTTAAGCAATAAAAAGGAATAAACCTTCGAATTTCATTATTTTCCTCATATGCCATGCGACAGAAATACCATATTGGGCTTCCAGTTCAAATTGGAATCTTGATTATTTTCTGAACTGTACGTGAATGAATTACACTCGTAGATGTTTTATGGAATGTTAGGTTAAAAAGAGACTTTGAATCCAACAGTTAAGGGCACTCTGAATTTTAAGAGATGTGTTTTTATGGCCCTGATATGATTAGTTCAAGATTTTATGACGTTGTGTCATAAAATCAAATTGTATTTACATATTTGTAGTAAAAACAGGACACGGCGCAAAGAAATTGAGCCAAGACTGCAACGTTTGCCTTTTTATTGAGTGCTAAACTAGATTCAAATGTTAATTAACATACGGGATATACCATTAGTAAGGTTAATGGGCCTAAGGAGGTATACATACCAAGGTTTGGTCTCCTATAAGTGGGATTAACAGATATCAAATTACACCGATTCGAAATGAAAAAAGATATGATTCATACGATATGGCATATTGACGTGGTGTGATTTTAAGTACTATTTACATGTATACATCAAATGAGAAATATTTGTTCTCAGTAATGAATTTTTTAATAATAACAGTAAAATACTTTTTTAATCAAGCTATATTTCTTATAATGTTTATATAGCTGCACACATCACCATGCTACAATGTACTTGTAGAGATCCTCTTCAGTCAACACATGTACACACCTTGATAGGTGAACATGTTAAAATGTTTTGAATTAATTATATGTGAGATAAGTCTTCATTAATGTTTTTTAAAGATACTAAAATTGATAAAACTACTTTTTTTCTCAGATAGAGTATATTTTGAATAAATGAATATTTCTTTTGTAATATCGATTTAATGAAGTGCATACCCAATACAACTCGTCTATTGGAGCAAGCGAAGCAATGGGAAAAAAGAAACAAAACAGAAATTGACATTTTTCTAACTATATGGACATGTGTAAATACTCAAAACGGATATTGGCAAACTGAAGTGAGAATGATTACTGTAACAGCGACTGCGAATGACCCGACTGTAAACTCATGTGAAAAAGTAACTGTTACATATTTCCTGTGATATATGAACTTGCACCAAAGATGAAAGTTATTTGCTGCCATAATTATACTACTCGCTTTCTGTGACAACAGAAATCGCACTGCAGCTTAGTCTAGTTCCTGTCGCTAGACCTATATCTATATATATTTTACGCCAGAAGTGGGTTACTTAACAGGTTTATGTTTGGACATGGGGAGAGCGAAAAAGGCCAGTGGTGTTCTGCTCTTGGCGCAAACCGGTATTTCGTTTAGTATTGTTTACATGATAAAGTGTACCGGCAATCATCAAAGAGATTTTCACCTGTGACAGGTAAGTGTGGCAGGTATATCAATACAGATTAAACCTGTGTTTCAATGGGTGTTATTACCTGAGCAGTGCGAAGCGAAAACTACAAGATCTATTTCCCCGTGCCTGCCGTTAAATCAAACACCGAGATCACACCTATCACCTGAAATGAGTTCATTCTTTTCCTTTTAATCTTCCTGGTAAAGTTTACCTTCGCGCACCTGTCCGCTGCGGTAACACCTGAGGACTATATCGTAATTGATTACTTAATTGTGTGGTATTTTCGGGTCTATTTTGTCCGCAAATGTGATAATAAATACGCCACGAAATACACATGACGTTGAAAATATAACGCGACCTTGAAGGTGACATTTCAAACGCGTACGGACGGCACGTGCGGGCTGCTAGGCAACGCTAGGTACATCGCAAGGGAGTGATTATCCTGACACTGTACCACCAAATACCAAGCTTACTCACTGGGTTAACGGTTTCAGTGTACACATTAGCGAGTTAGACTGCGTATGGCACTTGTTGGTAAGCCATAAAACACTCGTTGGACACATATGACTCCATGGATAAAATTATATTTTCGTACAATATGGACAGAATGATATTTTGCGAGTTACTTTTTCGTGCAATGACTGTACCTGCGTCTGATTAAACTCTAAAGCATCTGAACGTATTCTGTATGTTGTGCGATTATTGTTTGTATTGGATATAATTCATGGTTGCTTACACCATCCGTTATAAGATAATGGTCGTGGTTCTGTCTGTAGTAGTAGCTGTGACTGTGGCAGTGGTTGTGTCCACAGTGGTAGATTGATTGTGTCCTTCCCTATGCCAGCGGTTGTAGCAGTGGTTGTGTCCATAGCTGTAGAGTGACTCTTTCCGTGGTTGCAGCAGTGATTGTGTCCGTGGTTGTAACAGTGAATGATGTGGTCGTGGTTGACATCGTGGTTGTATCAGCTGTCTGTGTTTCCACCAATATATACTCAAAGGAAGTTCTTTCCGACAAATGTACTTACTTTTTCATAATTACCTAATATAATTTATCGAATGTCCCCAAACCGTTTGGGGTGGTGTTAAACTTTAAACAGGTGCCCATAAGTATTACAACATGGACTTTTTTCAATGACAAACCGAAATATTGTTTCATATATATCCCGAACTATAGACAGAAGCGTTTGGAATCCCTTAGGACATTTCAACAATGTATCACCTGTAAGAGGAAGTGCACAATGGAAATGGTTAATCAAATCCCATCTTAATTATCCGTGTGTTAAAGGGATCCCATTTAGTTGTTCCGCTTCTCAACAAACACGCTTCCGACCAGTCAAATACATAGCGATTGCACCAAGGTCTGATCGGAGATTCCTAGTGGTGTCATAGATTTAATCCTTTCTTAACCCTGATTTGGACCCTGAGACCGACAGACGGACAGAAGACAAAGAAACTTCCCGATTTGTCTTTGTGACTTTGTAAACCCGAGACGGGACCCGAGTATACACACTAGGATCGTGAGTTGAATGCAATTCCGGGTTATCACAAATGAAATCAAATAAAAGTGAAACTTTCGCACCGAACATCTTGTGAAATAAAGGAACTATACACTACGACAGATGGGGAGGTGAGTTGCAGGATATGAACTCTGGTGTCCTTCAATTTATTTTGGCCAGAGCAATATGCGAATGCACGTGCATCTCAGCTCGCGTGCGCCCTGATGCATACATATCAGTCTTTGGTTGAGACTCAGACCGAGGCTGGTCGGTCCCATTGGAGAGTAGGGCTCGTGGCCACAAGAAGTTGAAGATGAGGCAAGATATGCGACCGGATCTTCCGCAAACATCGAAATGCTGCCTTGCAATCCTCGTTTGTCTAAGTTTTCAAATTTGCGCTGACACTATCTCGTCAAATCGCCCATTACATTTCTGACATTCTCCAGAAGATGGCTCATCATAGAGCATATTAATATCTGGCCCACTCCGCGCTTGTTAGCATTGGAGCTTGGCGATCATGTTGGGCAAATCCCAATGGATTTTCCCGCGCGCGCCACTAGACTGGGCTGTCGTCTGCCTTTCAATCAATTTGTCATTTTGACGTCTGCCCGTATCCCTCATGATGGGAGTCGCAGCAGCAGGCAAATGTCTTTAGCTCATGCTATTGATAAGGCCTTCCGAAGGATAATTTTCCGATCGTGGATACATGGTTACGGGCAAAGACATTATCTCAAGGGACCGGTCTAATCCAAGATAAAGCAGTCAAAATTGCGGTATCAGGACTCTAGCAGATGCTTCAAGCCTCCGCCAAATAAAATCTGCCACCGTTATTGGCTGGCCGTGGTATACTGAAGCTGAGGTCAGAGTTCAGCTGGAACCCCTTGATGGGGCAAAGTCCCTCGATACCCCTCTGATCCTCTCCGCACGAATCGATCTGAGCTGATTGGGCGCCTGCCTGACTCTTTCTTCGGAGATCAATTTAGCGCAATGACTTGTGATGACTGTTTAAGAGTTACCCCCCTTCGTCTGAGATCGAAAAAAGTTAGCTGGCCTGACTAGAATAATAAGTAGGATCCCTACAGCGAGTCAGTGTCGCCTTGATTTTAGCAGAACACTCTCACAGAAAACGGAGGCAAATGGAACAGGAAAATGCTGTTGATGTGGCATATATTAATCATAAATAGTCTGAAGTAGCTAGGACATTTGAAGATGAAAGATATGTTTGAACTGACATACGAGAACAGTCCCTTGAGTCAGGCTTATCTCTAAATCCCCATCTTTCAGGTCTACCGCAGAAACCCGTTGACACAAAGACCTGAATGGAATGAATGAAACTGACACCGCACAAATCGATACCACGGCAATATTTACAATACTAACGAGTTCAACAAATATACACCTTTGTTCCGTCAACAATTGAAGTAGCAAATGCAATTATTCTAAATAAATGACATCTTTTTCAAACCACTAAAAACTCACGTTCATAATATGATTCTGGCGAATACACTGCAAGTCGTGATTTCAGGGCGTCTGACAGAGGTGTAATCGAACATGCGAGAATGCCGTGATATTTAATGCAAAGGAATTAAACTGTTTTAAACGCTTAGATTCATGTTATGTTTAAATCGTGTTTAGCATGAACGAAAATGTACGCGTTGACTGCAGCAGAAAATTATTAGTACACATACTGTACATACACTTTTCTTGTATGCCAAGTCAAAATAAAGTGTTTGCATCGCTTAGATCCCATTACCATTTGAATTCAAATCTTACGTAAATCAAAGCAGACATAGAGTTTCTTCATTGTTTAATGTTTTTCGTTTAATATATTTGCAGAAAAAAGAAACGGGCCGCAGTGCGGCATCGGTTTCCTAAAATATATGTTCAGCAGGTATGGCGGTCTTCGCTGTTGGACTAACTCCCTGCATCCTCGAAGCTTACTTTGTACAACCCTCCTGAAGCTTTAAACGAGTCATTTATCACATGCATATGATTATATGTACGTGCATGTGGACCACAGACTAGAGTGGATCTGAATCTAAGGGATGTAAAGAAACATAAAATATTTGGTTTTGGCCCTTCGTCAGTGTTGCATGATCTTTTTAAAATTACAAGACACGTTATAATTTGAATTATATGTATAGCATTGACACATAATTACTGAAAACAGAAATCAATTGAATCCGGCTGCGTGTTCAGCTATTCAGACAGTATCATTAAAAAGGAGGGGGAGGGAGCAGGCCCTTGTCACACCCCTAGTCTCGTAACACTCCATCAATGTATTTCATCATTATCATGTGAGGATTTCAACGTTTGACAGAAAACATTGCCCGTCAGCTATTGTTCTCATCACGATTCGTTCACTGTGAGCATTCTCAAAGAGGATCGGTGAAACCATCGACAATATTTGCATTTTCATCTAATCGCGTTAATCCCGTTAGTTTTATCATCACATGATAGCTATGATGACGATCGCACACGCTCAGCGAGACCAGCTGTTCCAGGGAATATGACGATACGTACGATGAAGTTGTCGATAATGCTTATCTCAGTATCAATAACCTATTAATACGGCATCACTAATTGTTCACTATTTTACGACTTGGTTCAATGGCGTGGAACACACCACACGCGCCTGTGGCTGACACTTTAATCACTTTATCTAAGGATGATGGCAATAAAAGCTCACAGAGTATGCATGAAATGGATTATCAGTATGACACTGTTTCCAAAGTTTAACGTTAAAGGCACGTGTTCCCCAGTCAGGCTGTGTGCTATATAGTTTTTGTTATGGAAGGGGTCTGAATGGAGATGTCAAGATTCTGATTGATGAGAGATTGTGCTAATTGATTGTGTCATTAGTCCACGTGCTAAGAACAGGTTTTAAAAGCGAGATATCCACTTCTTTCACATCTCAGAACAGTAACATGTTTTTCATATGAACTATGTTTACACTCTACGATTTATTCTTTGTTAAGACCAGTCTCTAAAATAAAACAATATAGATATTTCGAGATTGTTTTGTTACATTTTCATGTTGTGAGCTTATAGGTAACTCTGAGAAAACAATTTGACAAGGTATAGGTGTATGCTGGTAGTTTGGTCTCTGGGTCTTTGTCTGTAAAAATGAAACGATGCATTTTTATCCTGAATCTGTACTACACATTATTTGAATATAACATATATTTATACACCGAGGGGAAATAAGGGACATGACAGGACGTGTGTTTCTTTACCTTTCCCCATGTTTCTTCACAAGTTATGTTTCGCATAGGCTGTGAAGAAACCTGGGATAAAATAAGGGAACACTTGCGATCTCTGGATTACAGTTTCCAAGTAAAGTACAAAGTCCAGGTATGGGACTTCACCTGACAAACGTACTGTAATCGGTACTTTGCTGAGAAAGTATATGTAATCCCAAATATAACGTGTCACGCTGACTACTTTCGGAGTGGCATTCTGTATTCGTCATTTGAGTAATTGACGGTTGTTTGGAAGCAGATATATGTTTGTTTTTTTCACAGAAGCGTGTTATTTTTCTAGAAGATGATGACTGCGGAATTCAAGTGCATGTGCAAGGGTATTCGTGCCCCACGATTGTCGTTCTATGTTTTATCGAGGCGGCGGGGTAGCCTGGTGGTTAAAGCGTTGGCTCGTCACGACGAAGACCCAGTGTCCGCACCCGGGTACAGTGTGAGCAGCAGCGTTTTCGGTGTCGCCCGCTGTTGTATTTTTGGAATATTGCTAAAAGTTGCGTTTATCTAACCTGTTTCAGACAATGTTTCATCTAGTGAAGAGAAAAAAATCAGAATTCAACTTTCTACCACAGCGTACCTCAGTAGTCCATCATGGAAATTACACTAGGGCTGTAACTACAATTAAAACAATATGATTTGGAATAGCATATGATAGATAGTTCACTACTAGGGGATTGGTCAAGTAGTTTGGATAAATCTCAGCTTAGGACTTGCAGACTTTCATAATGTTAATATGAAACCAATATACACCCTAATGAAGTTAAATATCAACCAATCAGTTCATAGTACTATAGTTAATTTGTCATTTATTGATTACCTATTGCAGTGTGAAGGAATTGGGTGCGGCTTTACTGTTTTGAGTAATACAATACTTCTAAAAGTCTACGCCAACATGAGTGAGTGAATTTCGTTTTACGTCGCTGTTAGATATGTTTCAACAAATCACAGAGGGGGACACCAGAAATGGGCCTAACATAATGTACCCATGTGGGGAATCGAACCCGGGCCTTCGGCGTTACGAGCGAACGCATTAACCATAAGGCTAACCCAGCGCCCCACTCGAACTTGAGGATATATGGATATTGTGACACGTCATGTCAATATTGAGAATTTGATTATCCAAAATAAGCAACTTCTTGTCTATACATAGCGTTAAATTTGAAAATGATACTATATTTTTGTACAAATTGTCATTTTTACGAATTGTAGGGACGAATGAAAAAAATGGTGATTGAAACGGTGTCAAGTTTGATGTTGAAATACCATCAATGTGATGAATTCAAGAGAAATTCAAACGGAATCTGCCAAAGTTCATTGTTTTGACAAGAAGGGACAACCTATCATTATAAACAGTCCTTGAGGCAGAGTCGCTCAGAACACTCGTGCAGAAGATGTTGATTTCGTAAAATGTTATTTCCTTTATACGCTCAGCCACAGTGTCATATTATTCAATTTAACATAAATTAATGCAAACTAGATGAATTTTATTATTTAAAACCCACGGAATTACAGGTAAAGATAAGGACAATTATTCATCTATTTCCATAATTTTTCAATTATTATGAATTTAGGAATAAATTAAAGACCAAGACGAGCTCTCGGTAAATCTTCTCAGTCTTGCAGCCATAAAGCAGACACTGTGCTATAACCATCAAACTGCAATAACAAACGTGAGTACATTAACACGTCAGTTGAACCTAACAACTAATAAAGATGACCCTAGGACATGCAAGGAAAGCTATGGGAGCCCACACCCCAAGCTCGTCAACTCAGACATGTTTATTGACGATTAAAACGCGTTAGCAGGTATGGTTGACTGCACCTGCCATATTCAATGACCGATACAAATGACGCTCAACATCAGCCTATTATTGATTGCTGATTCCTAGTCTGCGGTCTTTCTCGTGGTCGCCATTCGGCTCGGTGTTGTCCAGCCCCTTGAGAAATGTAATGGACCGAACAATGGCCGCTTCGTAACTGCCCGAGGCTGCGCTACTAAGGAGATTAGGCGATTCAATGGTAAAGTAAACTCCAAGTTTGCAAACTTAATTGAGCAGAAAATATGATGGGGGCGATCAGAGTTTGCAACCCCTTTGGGACGGGTCACCGTATGGGCTGCTTTCTATTGTTGCTTCCCGAGTTGGTGTCGTTGAACATCTCTCCATGGGAAGAATATATTTGTCCAGAATTAATCATGTTTTGGCAATTGCTTCAACTAGGGCTTTTTCTCCTGGAGTCTTCTAAACTCAATAAGTGAATGAGTGCGAACTATGCCAGGGTGGTAGGCAAGGCGGACATCTGTTACGAGGCCAATTTTCGCCATCACAGTTGAAAGTGGCAGGCGATATGCTAATGTATTGACGGGAACACTTAATTTTCAGCAACCGGCGACATGGACATTGGGGCTGGACATCATTTCCTCTTTGTCAGTTTTATGTAGAGCTCTTGTTTAATTTGATCTCTAACCGTACTACTTAAATCCACACCGCACGCGTGGTAAACGCACCAACGATTTTGATGGTATAATAATGGTAATCTTATGTGTCCGTCAGCTGTATCAACAACATCCTCGCAATATATAAACACTGGTGACTGATCATTTCAGTTTAAATTCAGCTATATTCTGGTATATTGTGGTACCTTGACTTAACACGATACAAGTGATTTAATGTTTTGATGTTGCCCTTGTTTTGAAAAAATAACCAACCTCAAAATCCTTCTTTTTTGTGTGATGAGGTGGTGCTTTTTTCGCCGTTTTCAGCAATATTACAGCACTATCACGACAAGGAACACTAGAAATGGGCTCCACACATTGTATCAATGTATTCAATCGAACCCTGGCCTTTGGCGTAGCGAGCGGATGCCTAAACCACTCGGCTACCTCACCTGCCCTTCTATAAAGTGTAAGTGACGAACCTGTTCTACCTGTTGCGGTGCTCTATCGTATGCGACTATGGCGATAGACGGGTTTGGTCAGTACATGAACCGTAATAATTACAGTTTACCATTTATATTCCATATATGTGATGAGGGTTACAAGCAATGTACCAAAGAGCAGACAAACCAGTCACCGATATTATGAGCAATGTCGAAAGGTGAAGCGAAGCGTAAGTCAACATTAGGAGGATTTGAGTTGCACGACCGAGTCATACAATACAAGTCTGTGAGCCTTGACTGGTTTTCTTCTGGAGCGGCAGGGTGTTTATCGAGTAAGCCATTCTTTCGTTATGTTAAAAGTGTCAATGCCAGAGTGAGCGCTTTTAGTTTTTACGCCGCTTTCAGTAATATTCCCGCAATATCACGACCGAGGACACCAGAAATGGGCTTCACACATTGTGCCCCTGTGGGAAATCGAACCCGCTTCTTCTGCGTGACGAGCGAACGCTTTACCCACTAGGCTACCCCATCATACCTCTGAAATAAAGACACCAACAAAAAGCAAAGAGCAAATTGAAAAAAACAACAACAAAAAACAAAAAAACCCAAAAAACACAACACCCCCCCAAAAAAAAACAAAAAAACAAAAACACAACACCCCCAAAACAAACAAACAAACAAACAAAACAAAACAAAATCCAAAACAAAAAAGCCCAAAACAAACAGACAAACAAAGAAAGTAAGAAACAAACAAACAAAAAAAAAGCATCAACCCTCACCAATACAACTCGACGTCCTGAGCTAACACCCTCACCCTACCCCACACCCAGGCGTTAGATAACAAACCCAGGTTTACGAAAACACCCCCACCCATCTAAAACTTCCCCTTTAGTTGAAACTGGAACAAGCGTCACTGGCCGCCCGACCGACAAGCAAACAAGAGGCATTTTGCGTAATTAGAAGCAGCTCAATGCAAATATATATGTTAATTTCATTCACGACTGGTTATTCGATCTTGCTGCGCGTCTTGATCCTGGCCTTGGGTGTTTAAGAATATATGTCAGTGGGTGAAATGGCACAGGCGGTCCTCATTCGGGACAGTTAATGGAGATTGAATGCAAGCTTTAAATGATACAGATTTGCAAGCGGCAATTATTCAAATAATCATATTTTCCTGCTTCTTACGAATGATTGCCCCAACATACAAACACTCTTCCCAGCCCTCAGAAACACGAAAGGAAATACACCAACGTATTTCGTCGATTGAGGTTTAGTTCCTGTTGTGGTGTTGATAACTTTACATTTGTAGTTAAATCAATAACAAATATATGTACAACAAAGCCTCCCAATAAAATGCATGCTACCCAATATATAGATATAACTACAAATCAGGAAAGAACGTGATATGTATATGATATGTGAATGGAGTGTGGATGTGAGATGGAATGCGTTGGGTCACTGTCATTTTCAGGAGTTGTTCAATTACATCGTGTCAGCTTAATCGGGAAGAAAAGTAATCTGTTTACCACTCTATTGAACGACACACTCAGGTCTTGCACAAACAAAACATCCATGATGATATTTAGTGCCATAACTCGACACAAGTTAGAGAACGTTTCAGCTCACTCAGTGCCATAAACAGGAACGAGGAAAAGACCAATAGAATTCGAAAAATAATTGATCATTTTTGAGAAAAATTGCCAAACCGACGAAAAACTACCACACACCCCCAAAACAAAAACAAAAACAAAACAACAACAACAACAAAAGACAATTTTAAAAAACCCAAACGAAACCAAAACAAAACAAACAAAACAAACAAACAAAAAAAAAACAAAGAAAGAAAGAGGCGTGTACCAGTCTTCAAAAATAATAATTTAGCAACATATGTCTAAAAACGTACTGATAGTTCTGTGTCTCATTGATTCTAGGTTAAAAATCAAATGTACGGATCCGTACAATGTTTTCTATCACCCGGTCAGAAGAAGGATAAAAGCAAATTCGGGAAAGGCTGGTCTGATACCGTACCTTTCAATATCAGTGGAGCCTCAACATTCATTCAGAATTGAGGGAAATCTTAGTAATTATATAAATTTTATCAGATGAAAATCTGATTCAACCTTTTTCTTAAAACAAACAATAAAAAACACAACAAACACACCCCCTCCCCCACAAAAATCCCCAAAAGACAACAATAAATCAGAACACCCCCCCCCCCCCCACCCAAAACAAACAAAAAGACCCCCCAAAACAAATAAAAACATCCCCCCAAAACCAACCCAACAAAACAAAACCAAACAACAAGAGTAACAAATTTATAAAAAAAAAGCCCAAATGCCCCCTCCCCCGAAACGAAGAGAAAACATGCTCAGGTGGTAGACTCAGGTGAGAATTCACGAATATTTCGGATTTAATGTTGGACGTCGACTTAAGACTTAAGGTAACCTGAACCACTACCTGTCAGGCTACTTCGGTAAAGAGGTACGCGAAGGACACACAACAATTTTGTGTAACGGACTGAGCCGTTCGAAAAATTGGGCTTGCCCATACATCTTTCGTTTTCAAACAAATTACTATTTACGTTTCAAACTTCAAACTCAGAATAACCTTGGTTGACACATTTCATCGGTTCCCAATTGCACAGATCGATGCGGATATTGTTGGTCACTGGATTGTCTGGTCTAGACTCGATTATTAACAGACCGCCGCCAAACAGCTGGAATATTGCTGAGTGCGGCGTAAAACTAAACTCACTCACTCACTCCAACTCAGAAATTAATGCGACGGTTGCCAGATATCTTCCATGTCCAATAACCTTCACAATATCAATGTATATAATACTATAGTTAACATCAAAGTCGATTTAGAATTACAGATGTTGAAATAGTCGGTCGAGAACTAACAAAGAGTTAAAGTTATACACCCCATCCGAAATTAGAATGTCGTGGACGGTGACTAGAATTTAGCGTTAACCTGTTTCAACAATGACTCATACTGAGGCGGGCATTGTATACTTAATGCATCTGCTTATGTTTGTGTAGCACATACACCAAAGCCAAACAACAAAGAACATTGTAGTAAGGCTCCCAACAGTTTCATTATATGGAATGAAGTCCGTTAACTTTATTTATCATTTGGAGGACTATTGTAATAGTCTAAGTCTGTTCCACGTGCGATCTGAGCGCTACATGTGAATGTTGGAGTGTAGCATTGCTTCATGGGTCTACTGACTGCTAAGCCCGTTCATGTACACCAATTCTATCATTGAAAGAGGTAAGTCTAGTTAAGGAACCGTTGTACTCGACGGTATATATTAGAAATTATCATAAACTATCAATTATCAGAAGCCTCATTTGTTAGCTACGACCACTGATATCGCTTTGTTGAAAGGGATGAGGAATCGTTACAGTAATTATTAGTGTGCTAATATTATCACAGAGCATGTGTCGAACTGCGGAAAACTCGATTAGTTTAGATGGTCCTAATGACTTCGTGTTAGCGAGGTTATACTGTAGTTCCACTGTGTGCGATACGTATGTGAATATTGTACAACATTTCGTTCAAATAAACACGCACAGGCTGCATCATTGTATGTGAATCATCTTTCACAAATTGGTCTTCTTCGTTCATATTGACTCACGAACTCAACAATTCACAATGTATGATTAAAGACAAATTAACTCCAACGTAGTTTCCGTCGAAGGTTTACACAAACTGTGTATTATTGCACAAGTGTCTTTCAAGATCGGCTCATTAAATCAGAAAACAAACCCTAAATAAGGGGTGATAGCATGCACCCTTGTCAATGCCCGAGCTCGATTTGTCAATTGCACCTGCACACGAGCTGTGACGTCATGGGACATCGAGTGTGGGCACACCCCTCCAGACAACTTAAGGAGGGGGAGAAGTGGGGTTTGAGGGTTGTTATCAGAAGGGGATACTCCTTAAGAGATAAATAGCACCCGCTCATGCCTGGTGGTTATGTATACCGACCAAAGAGCTAATGATCAGGGTCACGTGACTCGTATCAAACACGGCCTAATGAGAAACTGGAAGTGTTTAAGTACACGTGATGGCACTTAAAGCAGATCGCCTATCGTGTGACGTGAAGTCCGTCTTGGGTCTAGACAGAAAATAACACTCTGCGTGGAATGGCAAGGACTTGTCAACAAATATCGAAATCTTGTATAGGAGGACAAAATATGTACATGTGGAAAGCGTGGTCATGTTAGAGTGTAAATAAACTGATTGGCAAAATAAGGCGTATACCTGCAAAAATAATTCAAAATCCCTCATCCTTTAACCAAAACGTCGCCGAAAATAGGTCCAAAATACAGTATACCCTTAACAACTCCACCGCCATCGAATACCCGTTTCCAGGCTGTTTCATTATAAGTCACCATAAAAGTTGGTGTATTTTATCTTATGTAGTTTATATGTTTTTGTGTCGAAGGGACCTCTGTGTGCTCTGTCTCATAGTTTAATACGAACACAACATGAATGAACACTCCTAATCTATTGAATAACTCCTAATCATAACAAAGTGTCAAATATATTCACGTAGAAAGTTCACACACATTGAATTAAAAATACTAGTCCTCAAAGCCATCTCATGAATAAAAGCTGTTTTGCGTGTCGCAAGAATTCGAGAATATTTTGTGCCTCACTGGATTTGATTTCACGCAAATGTGTACTTCATAGATACTGAAGTCAGCGATATGGAATATTCATATATTTTATATACATTATATATACGTTTGGTGGGAAATATTCCAAAAATTCATCGGTTGGTTTTCGCCTTTGTGCAATATCGTGCTCCATCCAAACATTTAAATGGAAGTGAGGAAAATTAGATTAAACAAAGTGTCCTTAGCGTGTGGCAGTCAAAATTGAGGAGAAAACGTTGACGAGAATTCTGCTATTATAAGTTGCTCATAAACTTTGGAGACCACGCGCGCGTGTGGCAGTGATGACGCTGGGGACTGGGCCATCAAGAATTCCGTCGCTGGTCTCATATGTGTCGGTGCTTCTATATAAACAAGGCAGCCAATTGGGCATAAAAGTATCAATTATGAAATTGGAGCTGGTGAAAAGCTTATGGGTCCTCTGGCGACCCTAAATCTTTGGGCTCGTGATACTTTTATCAATGCATCTATACCGCATGTTATCCTAACGGCCCTTTTATCAGGATAGGCAAATTAAATGAAACGTCCGTCCAAAGTGGCTGTTTTGATCCAGGCTGCTTTGAACGATTCTCCAAAGGCCCTTGGCTTGATGAGCTTTGTCCGTGGCCCAAGCAAACACCGAGGATAATTCAATCTCCCTCAAGATACATTGCCAGGAGTCGATTTCCGACTTTTTCAAAAAAATCTGGCGGTGTTCATTTTAAGATTTTGACAAGGGATGATGAGGGCCATTTAAAAAGGCAACGTCGGATTGATGCCAAACATATTTTCTCGAAAGCATATTTCCGACGAGAGCTGTCAAAGACCTTGTTGGAGACGCCATGGCGAACATTTAATAAAATCCCGGTCTTCCAGCCGGCAGTTGAAGACAGTACAGGGCTTGGGGGATGGCCACTACGGAACTTCTTTATTGATTCGGCGGCAGATAGGCTCACGCCATCTTATTGTGTATTCCGAGGCCGAGCGAATAGAAACATATTGCTGTTGTCGAGCTCATTAGATCATTTGTCGAATTTCCACCGTGATCAGAGAAGAAGCCTTCCTCGACTGCTATGGGCCGTTGGCGAGGGACTCTCGTCGCTTCCAGTTCGCCAACGGGGCTAAATCATTACAGTGGAAATTTGGTGCTACCTCAGGGAACAATAAAGACTGCTCATTTTAACTTCCACGCATTAGTTTTATAAGCCCTCTTCCTCCTGCTAAGCACACAGGGTTTTGCTGTCTGCAGAGGCGCAAACCACCTCCCTGATAGACTCTTTCATTGCGTGATGCTTGTCCAACTTGCCCAGTTTTGACCAGGATTGCGTGATGTCGTACGACAGTAGTCCCGACTGGAGCTACCTCTTTCTTAGGTTCTCAGATGCCAAATTCATCCTTTCCTGTCATCCCTACTTTACACTCTGCGTCTTAAATATGAGTTCATCGCGTGCAGCGAGGACACTGACAGTTGGCGCAGACGACAGGAGCGGCAGACGACCCTTTCTTGAAAGCGCGGGAAGTCAAAAGTTCACAATGCACCCGACTTGGCCAAAAAGGTGGCTTGAAATGAAATCTTTGAGCCCATCAATCTGATAAGGGATATTAAACGAACGCTTGTCTATAATTTGAACTAATGGACCAAAAAGGCACGATAGTGACTAAGTTTTAATCAATATCTTGCCACTTCATCTCATTTTTTGTTATGATCGCCATTTTGATCCGAAAGCCTAGATGACAAGTTTTAAAACTCTGCCTGTCCACCGTGCGTGAATAGTTAATCAGTACGTTTCGCATCATGTCAGGATCTGAATTAAAGATGAAAGGTTTGCCGGCAAGCAATAATGAAATAATACCATGCTCCACCTTTAAGATTAACAGTGTATGGAAGCTGGAAGTTCGTGCCTCGTATAATGGCCGGGTTCTCAACGCTCTGATACTACACAGAGTTTGTAAGTGCTGGGCGAGTTAACTGTAATTCCCTTCGGAATATTTCAAAGATGTTCCATGTTCAATATTTCATTGATCAGAAGCTTCATCTGATACCAGGTTACAGATTTGTAAAATAAAACAGACAAATTTAATGTCGTTGAATTCAAGGAATCGCGTACGACATCAAGATTATACCAACAGGTTTCGTCACAAGAACATCGATTTTCCAAATTTGATTTCTTGGAATGGTGTAATCTGCTGCAACAGAAAAATAAAAAGACGTCAGTGTTGCCGTGAGGAAACAGCCAAGTCCATTCGGCAGACTTGCACATTTGGATACGCGCTGCTGACGTACAAGAATGAGGGAGTCTGGTTTTACGCTGCTTTGAACAATATTTCAGCAATACCATGACTGGGCATCACACACTGCTCCTATGAGAGGAATCGAACCGAGTGGTCGGCGTGACGAAAGTACGCCTTAACTACTGGGCTCCCCAATCGCACTGCAAAGTATTAAGACCTAATATGGCGTTACATATATGTAGTTCTGGGACACCGTCTGTTTAGAGAGCGTCTGTTTAGATCGAGAGGCCACTGGTTTATTACATAGCCGAGTCAAGACAATATATGTTAAAATCGTACTCGTTGTTACCCTGCCTGGTGCTAGGAATTAATGTGAAAATAAAGACGAGTCTAATCGTTATCAGTAAAATGTATCTGATAATGACATATCAACGATCTGGTACTCCAAAATAAGCATTACGCAGTGCTGGTAAAGACACGCACACGTGCACAGAAACACACACACACACACTCAAAATTCAGATAAGATCAGCTAGACTTGCTTCTTTGGGGCTTTTAGCATTGCAGAATAGGCTGACAGAAAGGGAAAATAATGTTGGTCAGGGAGAGTACTTGAGGTTGTCAGAATATCAGCTTTTTTAAAGACCCAAACTGTTTTTAAGGTACAAATAGAGAGCCATATATCATGCCCGTGGATGAAACACAGGATTAGGTTTCCCCTCTTAACTGTTTCCCACCATCATCACCGCCCCTCCGACTGAAACCTGTTAGCAACAACGGTAATCTTCCAAAGCTGTCACTGGGATGTATCTGTAATCCTAAGCTTCATGTCTTTCAAGAATCATTTCTAACACAGATTATGTCATATCATATAATATGACAGGCATGTATTTTAGTGTGTCGCGCTCCTCTCAGGTCTTTAGTTGTCAGGTTTAGGAGACACTTTGCAACTTCCTCAACAAGAGACAGCAAAGTCATTTTAACTTTACTGGACTCCACGGCAACCGTATTTCTTGAAACTTTAGTACAATGCACGATCGATTCGACTTTACATTCTGGTTAATCCAATTTTGACAGGTCTAGTCGAGGTTAATTTGATTGCGGTAATTGTAGGGACTATTAATCAAGAGTAATCTCCCCTTAATTAAGCGCGTTTTCTGAATTGTTCCCAGATGGCGTTCGACGTAAATAAAGATTATGGCGACTGAAATTTGATTAGTGCGACTTTAAGATAATTGTATGGTACACGGTATGCCTTGCCATTAAGTCCGCGCCCGGAGCGGTACTAGTTAACTGTTTGGTTTAAAGGCATCGGATATAATCAGTTTATTTTAAAACAAATTATCGGGCTAAAGAAGTATACACCCACGTTTGTTTGTGTCCAAAGTACTAAAATGATATTCGAATGTGATGTATTTAATACTGGCATCGGATCTGCAGTGTTATGGTGACGCTTTTCAACATGGTAACGTTTTGATAGCATTCGTAAGTTTCAGGTAAAATGAGATTTTCAAATTTGTACTTTCTGTACTTTCACTGCTCTCAGTTGTCTCCTTGGGAAAGACAAATAGAAACATAATATTTTTTTTTTCCGGTTGTGGTTACCAATTTGAATATTTCATGCATATTCATGGTCTACATTAATACCAGACTAGCACTGCTATTGTGCACAGCTCTACTCAACTGCACTGCTCTAGTACACTTGCTGCACTAACTGTTGTACTGAACAGCTGTACGGCACGCTGGACTGCTCTACTCTGATGCACTCAAAGAGCCCATAGCCAGGAGCAATGGATACATAAGCAGGCATGCATGGTCAGTCACTGGTCATCGTTTGTTCCAGAAGGAACTGTGGACGTTCTGACCCGGAATCGGATCCCAACTACCTAATAGTGGTACGAACGGACAGCAGGGGTGTGAGTACCTGTGTGGAGGTCCACGTCCAGACTCATGACCTGTCGCCGTGAGTCGATAGTACATAGGTTTTGCAACGAAAGAACGTTCACTTTTCCGATCATGATCATCATGATCATTATCATGATCATCATCATGCGGATTAAAAAAATCATAATTGGTACTAACATGAAATGACGATGATGATAAGGATTTTGATTATTATTATCGATGGTAGTAGAAGTGTTTTTCTCAACTTCAGCTTAAAATGGTATTTTCTATGTGCAAAATAAACAGAATGCATAATGAATCTCACCCACGTGTCTACTGGTCTCATATATATCGACACGAGTTGATAAAGTAACGAACATCCGCGCCTCGCTTACCTTTATCAACGAGTGTTGATATAACTGATATCAGTAGACACGAGGGTGAGATTATATTTATCATCCCAAATAATTCTTCATTAGTTTTCAATGGTTAATGTATATCTCTGAACACAGCACTGCCATTAGATTTGCAGTGCAGCAAAGACATAGCATTGTGACATCAACTTCATGGCGTCAAAACATTGTCAGGGCACTGTACAAAATCTAGAGTCAAAATCTAGTAGAAGGTATCGTCGGATCTCACACAAGCGATATCATCACAGTTTTGGATGATAACAACAATTCCACCTTGCAAAATGGTCTCGACTGTGACTCAGCGTCATGAAAATACCTTACTCTCAGATACATGAAACTGCCCACGGTACCATGCACGATGTCAAAAGAAACAGTAAGTCACCAGAATATGTCCTCAACAATTAGAAATTGTCTACATACTGCAAAAAAGACGAATCCATATCAAAATATTTTGTACGCTAATGTTAAAGAGAACAATATCATGCATTTTAATTGAAAAGGAACCCCTTGACGTCATTATCTGGAGAAACACATCGACGGACACAGTTTAGCTAAGGGGAGTGATCGAGTGAGAGACTATGGTTTAATGCCGCCTTTATCAGTATTCCGGCAATATCTTGTCGAAAGACACCATAAATGGGCTATATATGGAGATTCGAACCCGAGACGGGCGAACGCTTTCACCACTAGACCATCCCACCGTCCCTCCGCTCAGGAGAACCAGAAGACAGAGCCGGAGATTACAGAGACAAATATGGATTAGGAGAGAATAGGCACTTGACTTTCTGTCAGGTGAGCTAAAATAAAAGTTTTATCTCATTTCGTTTTTGTTGATTCAGGGTTGTCCAATAGTGGATCCTCTTTTTAATGACAGCGAGTACATACGTTGTCTCGCTACATGAAATAATTCCACGTCCGCTATGAATGATATAGGAGAATTATCTGTGACATGACCGAATCCCAGTAAATCAATCATATGTAATCTCAGTGTGACAGAGAAATAGAGGATGTATATTATCAGTTATTATGACGTGAGCTCCGAATCTTCCATGATATTAGCAACAGTTTTAGATGTTAATATCAAGTAACCTTGCCATTAACAAGCCACAGATGCGATGCACTGACAGTCACTAAAGTTGGTTACTACTGTCTTTTCAACAAGAGTGTGTGTTGACTGTATGCATGTTTACTCCCAGTCATGATTGGCGACATGAGAAAGCAAGTCATGAAGGAGACCTGCATCAGGGATATGTATCTTTCGAGATCTTATTTGATCAGTTGTTCTTTTCATGTAGAATGGGATGAAATATATGCTATTTGACATAATTACTTCAGTTTGATTGAATAAAGATTCCTTAACTTTATTTTACAATGGTAGTATGGCGGAAGACATTGAATTTGATTTAAACGTGCTTATGCTATTAAATTAATGCTTACTTCTAGATTAAGATTCAAAGTTTAGAAGTCACTACTGGTGCGATGGACACTCTACTCAACTGATTTGTGGCAGTTAAATAACGTTATGATAGACACGTTACCGCAGTAGTCTGTATCAGGAGGAAGTGAGTCGATTGCGCGTCCTTTTGAACATTCTTGCATTGTGATGGTTGGAAACCTAAATGCTATGTGATGCGCACATTGTAGCGAAATTCTGAAATACAAACAGTGACCTCAGAGATCGTTTAAAACGCTCAGGTTCCTGATCTGAATAGAACTGCCAGGGAGGGTAGCAGGGTAGCCTTGTTTTTAAAACGTTTTACATATTTTTTAAAAGAACTGAAATACATAATCATCTTATAAAACATGTTAATAATAATTATTCACACACAGGCATACATTCACGATGAGCTTGTATATATCAAGCAGTCGTTGTATTTGTACGAATTTCAAAAGTTTAGTGTTTAGAACTAACTCTCGCGTTCAAATCAGACAGCCTCGGCCATTTCCGCGAGACTGTCAATCAACGATGGCGCGTCACGAGTGGAAATATGTGTTTCTTTGACTTCGATTATGCCCCCTGATTAAGTGTAAGCAAACACTCAAACAGGCTCTTCAATCAATACACTGAGAGCCGGCCAAGTGACTGGACACTCCGACCGGGGAACGCTATCTCCAACCTCTCACGGCTAAAGTAAGATAACAGAAAACTTTATAGCTTCGCAAATTTTACTTGCACTCGTCAGTGGCTGAAAACACAATGTAAAATAGCTTTTAATTGTAGTGTTTTCACTCAATAAGCGAGATCTTTGATAAGGCCCGTAATTTAGGTCTGGTTACGTTACATCGTTTCTGATTGGCTGAACTCAAATTCGGATCGGTGAAAACCGGACACGCACGTGTTCTTGCATTGAAGGATGCAGACGTTGATTGTATGTAAAGGAAGTTATATTCTTGACGACTTATAAAGCGCTGTTTGTATTTAGATTGCTGTTAAGATGCACACTGTGCTCGGTACACTGTTTCAAATTCCAACATGAAGTCAGAAATTAGTGATCGAAATCTTCTGCGGATGTGCCGAGTTCAAAACAGGTCGAAACACTCATAACAAATAGCCTTTTCACCCTTAATTTGTAAGTACAAACAAGCACTTAACGTACAAGTGGGACGTAGCAGCCGAATACCAGTACAGAGAAGGAAATCAGTATTCTTCTCGAGTTAGAGACATTTACTGAACGTGTTAAAACATGTATAAAAATGCAAATCAAAACTAAATGCTAATGAAAGGTCAAGAGCCATATGAGAGTAATAAAAATAAATCAATTCTTTCCACTGAACACATATTATTTAACATTATTGGGTTTGGTTTCACATATGGCTAGTTTGACTGGAATTAAAGTTAAGGCATTTTGGACTCTCAACAACCCGAAAAGCCTGGGTTTTATACTATAGGGTGCGTGAGTTGGGTTACACGCCCTCTTTAGTAACACTCCAGCAGTACCACGACGGGAGACACCAGGCATGGGTTTCACACATGTGAATGGGGAATCGTACCAGGGGCTTGGGGTGACGAGCGGACGCTTTAACCACTAGGCTATCACGCGACATAGAATGACTCAGAAACGACATTCATTTGAGACTAGTATGGCTGAGGTGTTTGTTTTTCTTATCATATATATCGAATGACAGGGGGGATGTCCGTTCGCCATCGACTGGAACTATTAGGATAATACTAATAATAGGTATTGAGGTTATTAACGACACACCAAAGGTCCGGTTTTGATGATGCACATGGTCAGATGCTATAAGTCCAGTTGTCTAGTACTTCGCTGCGATATTCAAAGAAAATACATCTGTAAGAAACATAATCGTTCATTATTCGGCACGTATTTTTACTCTTCTAAGGTGAAAGCAGTCACAGTGTTACTGAACTCGCGATCGTGAAAATCGTCAGAGTAAAATACTCGGGTCGGTCGGGTTTGCCCATTAAACCTTCGCGCTATGATCAAACTGAAAGAAGGGGGAGCACTGTGGTTAAAGTGTTCGCCCGTCACATCGAGGACCGGGGTTCGAATCCGTTTTTGGTGTCTCCCGCCATGACGGCACAGCTCACTCATTCCTTAAGGCACAACCTCAATGATGCTAAATGGGCATTAAACCCAACTTCCTCACTCATCCTAATAAAGGCAGGCACATCATTAACATCTCATTAGTTTTGTGTTTGGCGCATAGCGTTGGTATCATAAGGTACAGTGTTATAGTAGCGATGAAGGTACTGCTAGCGTGTAGAGGAGTAGGCATACTACCAAATTATCTCACCAAACTGAGCCCTTGATAATAAATGAACTTTGCAACCCGCAAAGTTCAGCCGTTGGGCAATTTGTTTCAAGGATAACTGAATGTTGCAGACCCCCGGGGGAGCGTTCGGTCATTAATGTTATAGGTTTCAGCAAACCCTATACACAGTACATTTAGGTACTTTGCTATTACCAGGTCCGAATACGTGGCGCAGCAAAATCTGTTTATGGTAATAACGCTACTTGTCTAATAAGAATTATGTTTATACACTACAGTGACTAATATTTAGTATGAACTATGACGGAATGACCTTGGGTGCGATATTTGGAGGAATTAAATAATATGTGTATGAATAAAAAAACAATTATGGAAGGATTTTCACATTGTTTTATTAGCAGTGGTAATACTGGCACAATCATCGATAACAGGGTATGAGACGAGGAGACATTTGTATGTAAATGCTTATCATGCTTGGCAAGTTCGCTGTAATATACTGAACAGCAAATGAAACGCAACACTGGCTGTTTGTCAAGTTTTTAAGTAGAAGACATAAACATGAACGATTTCATTTACAAGATTCCATTTTTTCGAAACTTGCGTTTCTTTTGGTGTTCAGTATATATGGTCCATTTTTAATCCTGGCAGTTCGGTTTCTACTGCTAAAACCGATTCTGTGGTATCTCTGTTCGTGGTGTGGTCTGATAACAACATAGTCTTTGTGGTATGTAATCAGGTGGAATATTTATTTTGAGAGCAGATTTGTCTTTGCACCGTCTACAAAACAAGGAGAAGGTAGCAATAAACTAATATAAACAAAGTAAAACGAAGTAGAAGGAAAATAGTACTAAAACCCCAAACACCACCCCTCTCTCACAGTGGAGAGATCGACACGATATTGTAAACTCCGGATATCTCGACACTCTGTAGCAGTGTAGTCACACACGTACAACAGTTGGAGACATCTACATAATATAATGCACTCCTGATACCTCGACTGTGCATAACAACGCAGTCTGGACTGTTACAGTAGGAGACATCTGCATGACATCATAAACTCCGGATATCTCGACTTCGTATAACAGCGGAGTCTGCATTGTTAGAATTGGACACATCTACATATTGTAACATACTCTGCAATTCTCGAGTATGGGCTGTAACATTCTAGACACATACAAACTACAGTAGTTACTTTGCCTGGCAAAACACATACATAAGACACACACACACACAGAGACACACACACAGAGACACAGATATATATATATATATATATATATATATATATATATATATATATATATATATATATATATAGAGAGAGAGAGAGAGAGAGAGAGAGAGAGAGAGAGAGAGATAGATAGAGAGATAGATAGATAGATAGATAGGTAGGTAGGTAGGTAGGTAGGTAGGTAGATAGATAGATAGACAGGTAGATAGATAGATAGCCAATGTCCGTTATAAACGATCTTTGTTGTGAAGGCAGTATGGTGGAAAACATCTGACCATATCGTCCAGACAGGGATTGTACTGGAGTGTGAACTCACTTCACTAATGATGCAGTCACCAGTTGACCAGAGACCCAGAAACATATCAATAATATATAACTGACAGCTCAGCACCCTTTAATCTGGCCCATACCACGTTTAAATGTCAGTACCGTAGAGGGGCCCAACAGGCCAGCCTCCCTCTGCTAATGTAACAGTCAAGTAATAGCGGCCCGATATCATGAAATGTCAGCGTCCGCTAATAGCCTTAGTGCCAGAAGGACACCAGGTGTTCACGGGAAAGGCGACCACGCCAAGCCCTTTTGGAAGGTCTGCTTGACCCTTAGAGTCGTCGTATGTGTGGAATGTGTTGAGTTGGAATGTTTAAGTATTCTAACGAGTCTATTGGTAGAATTGCCTACATGAATTTTACACGAATAAACAAGTGTCTGTTTATTTATTATTATGTGTGTAGTATGCGTTTACGATTACTTTGCAAGCAGGACTATATAAAATTGTATATCAAGTGCACTGGATGTTAATCTCTTCCTGATGTTCGAAGACTTTACGTATGAATGATATCATTATATGACATTATACATCAAGAGCAGTGGATGTTAATCTCTTCATGATGTTCGGAGACTTTACGTATGAATGATATCATTATATGACATTATACATCAAGTGCCGCGGATGCTAATCTCTTCATGATGTTCGGAGACTTTACGTATGAATGATATCATTATATAACATTATACATCAAGTGCCGTGGATGTTAATCTCTTCATGATGTTCGGAGAGTGTTTTATGTATGAATGATATAACATTTTACATCAAGTGCAGTGCATATTAACCTCTTTATGGTGCTTGACGAGTGTTATCCGTAAGAATGATATCATTATAAACACTACATAACATTATACATCAAGGGTAGAGGATGTTAATCTCGCCATGATGTTCGGAGAGTGTTTTATATATGAATGATATCATTATGAGCGACAATGGATTTTCGCCTAAAATACAGTATTAAAAAATGAAAGAATTCCAGCAGAACCCGGGGCAGTACCCGGGGCAGTAAGCTTTCATAGTTATGCTACCAATTCCTCTAACACTAGAGAGAGGGTGTTCGTTAATTTGAAAACAGATTGACAATGTTAAGATTAAAATGTCATTGTCTCGAATCTTCACAGTTCGTTACATCCGAAGTAGTGCTGTTTTAATCCTTCCCCTCAATTGAACTAGCTGGCGACGAAATGGCAATGTTCGAACTTCGAAAAACTTTATATGGTTATATCAAATGTTAAGAAATGGTTACAGCCAGACTTGTTTTGTGTGAAGCTTCTTCACGCCCCTCAAACTAAAATTAACAAGATATCATTTCGAGGTAGGCATTTAAGTTTCGTTTGCGCGTCTAGTCGATAAACATTTAAGCCACGGACAGGAACATACTATTTCCCTTAATGCTCTTTACAAGGCTTCGTGAGTTGCAATGGATTAAAGGGGCTATTTTGCCTGGCAAGACAATGAATCAAGCTTCTATTGCTACAAATACCTCAATGTAATTGTTCTTAACTTCTTGGAATGCTCACGCTCTTCAGAGAACCATCGATCTTACAGGAGCAGCCAAAGATGTGAGAGCCAAACAAATCGGTTGGTTTAGATTTAACCGGCACTTTAATTGAAGTAAATCGCGAGACAGACCAGGCAGTCTACTATGGGAGACAAAGGGGGTAAAGTTGGCTCAAGATGGAGCCTAACTTCTGAGTGAAACGAGGGCAAACGCTATTGATTTGTGTTCATGTCCCTGATGACGACAGCCGGCAGGTTACAGAGGCTTTTGGACTGATGGAGTGATTCTTTATTTAGTACACACTCGGTTCTGTGATTGATGATCATTATGATCAGCGTTCGTGATGAAACGATATGCTTATGTACTTTAGATTAATGCAGTGTTGTGTTGGTATCACGTTACAATGGTAACCTGTTCTGCTACAACGCCAGGGGAGTATGTCCCCCTTCTGAAACCAGGTCAGCAATACGTGTTTATCTCTTTTCGTGTTCACCTCCTTTTTAACAAGACACCTGTCGTTATTATGTTGCTACAGAAACAATCTCTTCCTCCATCTCTTGCCAACCCGCAGCTTCATCTTCTCCCTGTTCCACGAGACAATGCTTCTCTCAACCTAATTTCAAAAGTAACAATTCCTCTTTAACCATCTGGTGCAAGAGTTTCGAAGTTCTCTTTGTGCTAAGATTGTCGTAAGTTAATGGATGGCACTTACGACTATCTTAGCGTTAAGAGAGCTTCGAAAATCTAGGCCCAGGTTCTCCTGCAGTCGACTCAGCCTCTACTCCATCTACCCCATCAATACCACTTTATTCCAAGAACACAGCTCATCTCTACCCTACTCCAATAAAATCCTTCCCAATCAACTTCAATTTCTTCTCCTCTTAAGACCAATAATATCTGATCTTGCCTACACCACCATAGCAGGCAATATAAAATACCGTCCTCACTATTTATTCCAAAATGAATCTCCACCCACTGCAACACTTAACGGTTGCTCTACAACCAATCCTCACAGTTCCTTCTCAACCCAATCTTGAACATATCTGCGTCAGTCTGCTCTGTCTTAATAATTTCAGTTCTCTCCACCCCTTCCTAAGAACAAAATTCCAGTCTAACCCGTCCCACATAAGCCTGCGTCTACACCTCTCTAGAAAATAGTTCATCTCACTCAAGTTGGTCATTCCTACCCACACATTACATGGCACCGTCTAATCCATTCTGGGACGGTGGGGTAGCCTAGTAGTTAAAGCGTTCGCTTGTCACGCTGAAGACCACGGTTCGATTCCCAACATGGGTACAGTGTGTGAAGCCCCGTGGTGATTTATTTCTTTAATCAACAGCAACATCTCCGACGATATATCAACCCACGCTCAACATATCAGCTCCAGGGCTCCCTCCTAACCTACCAGACCATACCTGGTCCTCTGACGCCTCCGATTCACAATAGCCAAACCCTTTCAACCCACCCTAAACCTACCTACCACTCTGTACACCTCCCATTCAACATGGTTCTTCGCAACAGACAGATAATGTTGACTGCGGCGTAATATAATAACCAATAACACCACATGCTCTTAACATTCACTCACACCGCATTCACTCGTTTAAATAACACTCTCTCACTCCCTTACTCACTCATCATTGACTCTCCAATACAAAGAGACCACCAACATTGTTTCCATGGAAAACATAATTAAACTTAAGTTAATCGTTTTAAAATTTATTTCACAAGGCGGTTCAACAATAGACAGCCTAAAAAGCGAAATTGAAAATCGTAATTTCAAACGTTTAGATATACCTGCCTGGCAGGTGACAAAGTCTTCATAGACTAGCAGCTGTTGCTAATTCGCTTAACATGATATCAACAATCAGGCTTTCCCGATCCCTTGTCATTGAGAACGAGCCACGAGGCAAAACGAATAATGACGGTATATACTGTTTGAATCAACTCTGCAAGCGTCTCTTGTCAGTGCCATGTTTCATTTCCATATAAATTCACGTGAACAATCAGCTCAACTGATAACCAGACAAAAGCCAAAAACGAAGTTATCACATATATGTTCTCAGAGAGTGTTGCGGACACAAGGTATCGCTGACCGTGGCACGTGTGGTCAGTGTAACGGTTGTGCTATTGTGAGGCAACTACCCACATCCCCGACCCCCAGTCAAATCATCAGTTTTATCATGACAGGACTTCGATATTTGATCACGAATAATGACAAAACATAAACTCATGTACATGCGCGATATATCATGAGATACAAGTGTTTCTCATCTGACTAGATGAATTTCATTGAAGCTGCCAGGAAGAATCAAAGGCCAAATTTTATATTGCCAAATAAACTGTTTTAATGCTTGACGCTATTACAGTTTTTCATGAGAATACATTTTAAATTACTTGCTCGTGTAAGTGAGATTCCTGTCGGAGTATGTGTAATCTGTCATTTGTTCAACTGGAAGGCACATCGATCCATATTTTGAAAGGGTGAAGGTCCGTTTCTTCCCTCGGTTACGGTGAATGAGTTCAGTTTTATGCCGTAATGGTCCAGTTATATGGCCACGTTCTGTAAATAATCGAATATGAACCAAACAATCCAGTGATCAGCAGCATGAAGAGTGATCTACGCAAATGGTATAGAATGACATGTGTCAACCTAGTCAGTGAGCCTGACCACCCGATCCCGTTAGTCGCTTCTTACAACCGGCATGAGCTACTGCAGACCTCGGATAGAGTAACTAATCCCGGTAAAGCAGTTCATCGACTGAAGACTTACATACATCCACTTTTTCCTAAAACGACACTGGTTCACTTGCACCAAACTTGTACAAACTGGCACGTTGTTCTAAGGTGTGCATATTAATACGTGAGCGTCCGATGTAGTCCCCGGAAATGACGTTAGAGTAACTGCCCTTGAGTAACAAAGGGACGTAACCTAGTTTTCGGAAAGGACAATTCCAGCAAAAGTACGCTGATTTGTGTTCCGTAGAAAACCGACTCCGGATCTTAGGAAGCGAGCCCTTCAGGAATGAGCTTTCAGATATTTTACCACAAGGGGAATCAAACCCGTGATGTTTGATCGCTTTATGCGCAAGGCCACTCATAAGCCCCAGTTTTATGAAGTAGAACTGAACGGTGTTTTCCGAATTTCACAGTCCACAAAGCCCTACTCCACAAAGCCGTTTTAGATCACGACTTTTGGAACACGAAAATAACTGTGACAACGGACCTCCTCAAAGTTAGATTACTATAACCCATGGTCCCGTTCTACTACGTGTTTTAAACACGAGATCTATGCGAGACGTTGGTTGTTACCCAGTGCATTTTCGAAACGGACACCTTGCTCACAGTGAATTCTCCGAAATAAGGACAACCTGTCAGGAATCCTGCCTATATTGAAACATGTGCAATAACGGTGCAAATCGATTACGGGCTGACAAGTGTAGAAATACAAGTACGAACATAATGTTTTTAATGTCTTCTCCTTTGAGGGTCAGTTAAAAGATGGAGAATTATGGAAGGATTAAGAAATATGGAATCCATTTCAACTGGTTCGACGTTTCGGTGAAGGTTCCAGCACATACCACATAACGAAGGCACACCGAACCCGTCGCCCTTTTGAAATATAAATGTTCTTCACCCATATATTGTTGTCTTTCCTCTTATGGTCAGTATAATCGAAAACTGTATCCAGCAGGTGCCTACACTACGTGTATACCAATGGTATTCCTGTGATTATAACACAAAACATTATCCCATTGATGTCGGAACTGAAAAAAACACACCGGAGCATAACCTTGTTTATTATTTTTAGAGGTGATAAAATAGGTATCTCACTCTCAGTACTTTATCCTTTGGTTACTAACATACGTTTAATATCAAATCTGAATAAAATCCCACAATGAACATCTGAAACAACATTAAACAAGAACACAGAGTTTTCCCGCAAAATGTAAATGAAGAGACGTAAAAAGGACCTCGTAAAACGAGTCTGATTAAAAACAAATATACCTGAATTGATAGAAGAACTTTAATACCAGAAAACCGATAACGTGTTAATTCGAATTTTTCAAACGATGTTGTTATCTAAACCCGCTCGTCATTGAAGCCCAGTGAGACGATCGTATGTCCCGCATGAAACGACGACAGCTGTCGCTGACGGCGAAGTTTATCGTCGTTCTTTGCTTTGATGGAAATAGTTCCACGTTGATAACACATTCAGATCATATCAACTTCATTTTGGAAACAATAACTGCCTATATACCGTAGCCCACCTCTAATGTAGGCTTGTACGGGCAGAACGAATTAAGTTTACAAATGGCGTCGTTGAGTGCAATGGACCGATCATGATATCAGGAGATCAGTTGACCATGGTTGACTGACGGGAGGGACGATGGAAATAATTTTGCTTTTGTTTGAGGATGCAACAGGTGGTGATGTTAATTCCCCATAACGTTGACGAATACTTAAAGCGGGTTGTCATGGTAATTGCGTCATGAAAATGTTGTTGACATAGAGTGATTAATACAGAATCTGCGTCGACTTTGATGTTTCAATCTTGTCGATGACCTTTATAACGTCGATAATATGATTTTATTTTTGTTTGGGTTTAACATATTACGGCAATCTGATGACGTGTGGAATCGTGGCTGCTGATGTTGTCAAAATGATACACCATCTACGTGTACATTTGAGTCAGTGACTTAGTATTGATACCATTATAAAGGTATTTCGGTTATGGAATATTGTGTGTTAGCCGGAGCAAGGAGGGTAGGTTCCAGATCATAAGGTGTAAGGCAACGACATGCTACCGATGAACGGTGAATATATCACCGGTGCGAGCCCTGTAGTTGAACCCTTGATTAACTGATCCCAAAACCACTAAGGGGCGCAATTATGAATTCTGATTGTGGTGCTGGGTTAGCCGTGTCATCACAACATTGTCAAGAAGAATCATAATGCCATAATAACATGTTCAAGAAAGTACACAATGTCATTAATCCAAATTTAAGGAAGTATATAGAAGCTCACACCGTGTGATACGAGTTCGTCACGTCTGGTTAGTGACGACGCTGAAATATATAACAACAAGGTGAATATATCACAGAAAACAGGTGGTGACACCCGGTGTCTAACATGTTCCAAGCATATGTGCAAAATGTAAACGTTTGTTCGGCCGAAACGAATTCTGCTGCGTATATTGGAGGGGAAAAGTATACTTGCTCTCGCAAAACGCGGATGTACTTTTTTTATGAATACAGAATACCAGGTGTTCAGGAAAAGGTAACTCTGTTCCAACCACCAGCCAAATGGTGTCCAACAGTAAGTCTCTCACTGTCCCAATCCGAGCAGCTACGAAGGTGGCGTGAGTGAGTATGCCTTCACGCTGCCTTTAGCAATATTCCAGCAATATCACGCCTAAATAATCAAAGGGTGGGTGCACAAGACCGTAACAAGTTGACATGTTAATCACTTGTGTCAGGTGTTCACTATCTGTTCACTAATTTTCAAGAGAATCTGGAATCTTTGACAAAAATATATCGCTATCTTCCAATCTGAAACAACTGTTTATGTCAATAATCATTACTGTGAGCTACTGTAGGCGGATTTCTGTGCCGGTTATGTCACAGCATGGACGTGTTTGCTGTTAGAATCAGCTGAGAACAAAGACTCCCCTTGCCATTACTCATGTCAATTAGAAGATAAATCAAAGAGAAATAAATGGCAGTGCCAAATGCGCCTGTCATATGGAATAACTGGCAATAGAATGTAACGTTTATCGCATAGGAAACTGCCTCTGAACAGAGTTACAGGACCCAGGGATGCTCTCTTAGCACCAGAAGAAACTCCAATGGTGGGCAAGAGGCAAATTGATCCAAATAAGCTTTCCCAGTAGAATATCGCTTTTATATCAACCCGTAACCCATAAGATGTTGGGACTGTTCCTGTGAGGGGCACATCTAGATTTTATCGCCGGTATTCAATGAACTGTTCTTCTAAGACCGGTCCGCAGGGTCTCTGCGCAGCTTCAAAGTCTGGTATGGTCATTAGGTCTGTGATAAGCCTTCTCCATTTGGAGGCAGCGGACAGGATGCGACATTGCTAAGATAATAGACGATGTCGTAGAATCACGATGTAGGGGAATAGGAAGAATAATCTGGTTTGGAGGAAACTGTATCTTGGCTAATTGCAAATGACTGTTGTTACTGATAATAGAAAGACGATGGACGCGCGGCATACACATTACGGAATTCGGTTTGAGTTATAAGCGAGTTCGCACACCATGCCCCAATAAATTTCGACCAATCGTCGGAAATGACGGGAGAAATTATCCAGAGAGGGTTATTTATTTTGCGAGGGTTGTTGCGGATCTGACATATGGGGAAAAACTCCCTGAAACGACAATCCGCCCGAAATTCTATCATCAATGCCGTGGAAGAACAAAACGTGCTATAATAAGTAGTCTCGCGAGAAATAATGATGGGATAGTGCGTCACGTGACGTGTCAAAAGCTGTAAGGACCAATGATGGATCACTCCCCGGAGCCTCGATATCGAATTGGTTTGTCATGGCGGGCTGATTGTGGTTCCGCAGCAATTGCTATAAAACTGTACCCAATATTCACTTCACAGATGGACGTTTTTTTTCGCCAAATCTGCCCAGGTGTGTTGAATAGACAACTCCGTAACGTTTATTAATGAAACATAGTTGAGCTGTCAGACCACGTCGACGTGACATTGCGAGAACAAAGGAAGTGACGTGCGAGATGTCAACGCGATCTGACGGGATATGTTGTTTTGTTTGACAATAGGGGGCGCTGTGTGTTGCGACAATAGGGGTTGGTGGAAGCTGCTCTTTTAAACCTTGATTAAGGCTGTATTGATACAATGGCTCCACTATACTGGACCGATTCAATCCTCTGTATCGTGGAGTACTGAAAAGACCATATGTTAGCAATTCTTGAAACCAAGAAGATTTTTCATGAACGAATGACTAATAAAAAGGGATCGATAGTTTTAATGTGTATTACGTCATTATGCTCCCCTACCCTTCCAACACACACCAGATCGTTGTAAAGATTCCTGTTCTCAAAGTCTCACGGCCAAGGGTCGCGTCAACCGAGATAGGTCACGGTGTATACTTTTTATTATGATGTAAATTTCTTTCAACAAAATTGAGATATATTTAAAAAGCAAATTACCAACTGAGGTTTAGGCATTATCTTCTAAAACCATACAAACATCATGTGCACTGATCATACAAGCATGTAAATGACTCTCAAATACATTAGGAATACGATTGGAGCAGAACAAGTTTAATGGTGCATATTGTCTTCCCAAATAACCAATGAAGACAAGACCATAGTCGAAAAATACTTCTTTAAGTAAAGTACATACGAAATATTACGAAGGTTGTGTGCCAAAGTAATTTACGGCTAAACTGTATATATTTTGAGTATAATGTTGCGTTAAATATAACTTTGAGTCTGTTCAGGGTGCACTTCAGTGAGCATTCCATATTCACGTGACATAAACACGTGCTTTGGTTCAGAAACTCACCTTCCGCAAAATGTGTTTGTTGAATGCGACACGTTTTATGGACTTGATGCCACAGCAAGTGAGAATGTATGCTTTCATCCCATTTTGGTAAAAAGAATGTCACAGTCCACCGGTGATAATTTATAAACAAATTCAATAGGTGCATTGCTTTTTGATCGTTTAGATATTTAGAGATTGTGTAGTCTTACAGTGTCTTCATATCGTTCTAGAATTGGTATCATTGTTATCATTGTCTCATGTAATGTTTACGTTTATTAAAAATATGGAATGGCAGGTCTATTTATACCAATAATGTCATTCAGGAATGTTCCTTGAATGAAAATGAGTTAAATTGTGATTATTTTCTTAAAGAAAAGATTTGAGGACTGTTGAGCAAGCACCCACATCGTTGGGGTGTGGTATAACTCATCCATACGGCAATGACAATCATTAATCGGTAATAAATTCACAGTTTTGGTAAATGGCTCTTTACGTATAACATCTTCTTCTTTGCGTACCTTCTCTATCTATCTACACACACACCACCAACACCACCACCACCACCACCACCACCAACAACAACAACACCACCACCACCACCAACAACAACAACAACATACTTACGTACCTACCAACACACATAACTACCTGTCTCCTTACCTACCAACATACCATCAGACAGTCACATATACCAGACAGGCACCTAGATAGACAACCAGACATTACGAAAACTGCCAGGTAGTGAGTGAGTATGGTTTTACGGCGCTGTAGCAAAATAGCAACATCACAGTGGGGGATACCAGAAATAGGCTTCACACATTGTTCCTAACTAGCTAGACACTCAGACAGCTGCAGAGAAAGATAATCACTTAACTGAATAGAAGTACCAATAACAAATTAGCCTAACTTTTCACTTACGTACCAAACTTGGCTTAACTGCGAAGTAGCGAGCCAAACGTTCATTACGTTCAATCCCATATTTTCCAGTTAGAGAGCTAAAATTAAAATCACACCGGCAATGTTTCAGTGATATCGGGAAGAAATGTAAGATGTAAACTTTGCACAGGTTCCTTCAGGTACTACCCAGGTTTCGAATATTTTCCTGTTAAGAGTTGTGTTGTCGAATTCTACTTTTTGTGTGATATTTACGTTGCTTAACTATGCTATCTCACTATTATTATACTCGAGGCATATTCACATCGAAGTATCGACTTTATAATCATGGCTGAATAATGACGGTCGAGCTGAAAAGTCACCGTGACCTACCATTTCTGGTCCCGCAGCACTAATTAATTAAGCAATAATTATCAAACACACATTTTAGAATACATAAACAAAAAATGACATGGTAAGACGTACAATGTACATACTGACAAAAAGGCACCGGGCAATAAACCATCTGCTGATGAATCTACCCGCAGCATGGCTCACATGTACAAACATACACAGATGTTTAACAAAGTTCGTGATTTTTTTTAGGCTCGCGAGGAAGTTTTAAAGTTTCAGACTCCCAACAAAACTGGGATAAAAAGGATAGCCATTGAGCTACCATTAAAAGATCGGGGACCAAACATGGCAGTTGATATCTCACAGAATCGACAGTCGCCGACACCATCTTTGTGTGTCTTACGAAGAACGTGGTCATAAATTGTGATTTATGGTCGTGCTTGACTGCTTCGGCTTTGTGGCCGTGCCTTGCTCAATTGCCAATATCAGTTGGGTTATCGGTCGAGTCGAACGTTTAGACTCATAAAGGGCTTGCGCTCCCTTATATCCCTCCGCGGAAGAGGTATCAAAAGGTCGTTAGAGCACCCTAATGCGCGAGCTTTTATAGTTCCCAGGAGCGTGCACAGTGAGGTAACATTTCACCCAAGATGAAGCGAGTCTTTTAATGGCGACAGCTTCGACCAAGGCTTACCTGAGTTGCATGCGAATTACGAGCGCGTTTTCATATTTCAACTTGACGAAAATCGATTAAATGTAACTTCTTCAAATGACAGGGTTTAAAAATAAAGTTTGGGTCGTTAATGTTCTTTAGCTGCTGTGTAAATGAACATCAGCTGAGCGCAACGAAAAAAGAATCTTTCCTCAGTCTGGACCGATCGTTGTTTTTTTTTGTAATAGTTTTTTTCACTGAAAAGTTATTCTGTTTAAAAGCTCATAATATCAACACGTCCCGAATGTGGAATTGTTGGATCGTTTAGAGCTGGTTTGGTACATGGAGGCACGTTTCACTACCTTAAAGATTTATAGGCAGTACGTGTGTTAGAAAAAGATAGTCATAAAATATATTATGGATAATAAATAGTCAGCGAACAGGCCACCGAGGTCCTATTAGCGGTCAACGATAACCTAACGCCTTCGAAAAGGGCAGGTATGGAAACTTCTGAAACAGACTTAAATAATGATTTTGAATCTGCCTGAAACGTATGTAGTTTTCAAAATGGATACCCGTATCGTACAATTAAGCATTCTTGACGATGAAAACATGATGTTATATCACCAATATAAATGTTTAAAAAAATGAATTGAATTGCATTTTTGTACCTCATGCTCCTCAAATAACCAGAAATTAACTGGCTAAAATGTCATCAAAATTCACTGTTACAAACATTATCATGGACTGCGGGTAAAGTGCAGTCTGTATTTCTCAACGCTCGTTTTTATATAATGCGTCAGCATTTCTTTGCTCTGTGACGGGAGTTAGTTCTCGCATGCGTTCTAAAAAGCTTAAATCGCCAACGTGTTGCACATTACAGTGACATCTAATAGCGTTAAAGCCTCATAATTAAAGCAAAAATGAAATCTCGTTCTAATCCGCGACTTATTTCCAAATGTTTTTAGTTAATTTACATAAAAGTTTTAGCGTTACAAGCTTGCCGTATCTACGGCAGAGAAATATATTGGCACCGAGCATGACAAATCTGTCGTGTGCAATGATAGCATAATGCACACATGACATTCATGGCAAATGTAAAATTGCAACAACAAAAAAAAAAAAAAAAAAAAAAAAAAAAAAAAAAAACACGCAGAAAATACATTATTTTGATCTTGATAATAGTCCTAGAAATATACATTCAAAGTCTTGCGGTCTCAAAGGGAAAGCAATTGGTAAGCAACAATTTGTTGTGAAAAACGGCACGTTATTTCAACATCTTTTACAGACCCAAATTGACATTTATATTTATTCACGCAATTAATTCGTTTCACTAACATTTGCCAAACGATACACATCTATAACGTGCATTAATTAGTACAAATTAATCGTTTATCTATTGACATTTATAATTCACGTCGTAGCTGTATGTTTGGATTTTCCTCATGTTAGGAAAATTATTATTTAACAATGTTTTAATACATTGAAACCTAACCTCTTTCTCTTTTTATTACTCTTATCTCCAAGACACACGCCAGATTTTAAAATCATATCACGATTTCCATCTGTTTACACAGCATGAGGAACAATGCCAATAGATTTTTACTCCATTACCTTACTGCGAAAATGTTCCTTTAAAATAACGGCACTTACAGCGTTAGAAAAGCGGTCTAGTCCGTTGTCGTGTTCACAATTTGTGTAATTTACCTTGAAATGAGTTCATCGGTTTGCACGCTTTAACTCTGCGAGGATAGGATAAATGTTTACGCGCAAGCGTGTCTCCGCATCTAAAGTGTGTTCCAGATTGTTCGGATCGAAAATATACATACTTTGTAACCCGCAGTGATGAAGAACGTTGAAGAGGATGGACTAAATCCTGACGTTGTCAGTACAGTGCTGTAACACCGGAGTTCTCGAAATATATTAATGTGCACTGAAATCCCTCCAGCATGTACTAGCACATAAATTATGGAAAAATATTTACACGAGACAAGTTAATCTTTTCAAGGCTTCAGTGTCATCGTCCATAAAACTGAACAGGTGCATATACATGATGTGCGTGTGCCTCTGTGTATGTGTGTGAGTGAGTGCGTGCGTGTGCGCGCGCAGCTCCACATTAAAAGGATGTTTGAATATATCAAGGAAACATTCCTTTACTATGTCAAGCATGTGTAAACGAAACATATCTGATTACCTCTATCAAACGACTTTGCATCAGTGGTGGGTTTATCGGGTCCGGGTATTTGTGTAACCGTAAAAAAATGTTAGGATATGTTTTTGTGCCAGACATACTTTATACAAAGTGTTGCCTTTCGTAACACCATTCTGAAACCCAAAGATATATCATTCACTAAGGTAGGTATAACCATAAGATTACACTCACATCTCTATCTGGAGTATATATAGTGTTCACGTGTGAAGTATGTTCTCTCTATACTCTTGGGCATAAGCTATGTCCGATTTAATCTCAGATTTTTTTCTTTTCTCATGTTTAAACTTACAAAAAGTTAACACAAATGAATAAAATACATGTAACCGGTTAAAAGCAATGATGTAGATCAAACTTTTTATCAAACTACATTGTTAACTTGATATATGAATGAGAAGTTAACTGTTCATTGTATGAACATCGATTATAAGTTATTTTTACCCGTAAGTATGGAGTAGTAGGGAGTGAGTGCTTAACGATGCGTAAACCTATTGTTTGAGTCAAGTTATGAATTAAATAATCCATGACTAGTGAGTCAGCTCAAGCCTGACTCTCCGTACATAATGTAATATCTAAAAAGAATCAAAGCAATACACTGGACAGCTCGAGCGATCAAAGTTTAATCAGTGAATATTGTACTGACGGGGCGTTATGAGCCACACGTGGATAAAATTTCACAGCAGGGAGAAGTCTGAAGCAGCTTTTGTACATTCAGACATAGGAATACGAAACGTAGCATAAATTCTTTATGAGTAATTCTAGGATGTTACTGCAAAGCGTGTGAAATTCACAAAACCCGCTAGGCTTGAAACGATTGAGGACAGAATGCATCCTTGTCGGATCCCACTGTGAAGTAACATATTACAGGCACTAATGTGCTTAAAGGTTCTTGATGACAAAATAGTCAAGACAACATTTACTCAAGATGAGTACAGTGGGGAATGTGAACACATGGGAAGATAGAACATCCATTTTATCCATTCGGAGGAAAATCGGCTAAACTGGATGGCAAATTATGTGGTCAGATATGGAACTAACATAAAGTGGTTATTCGATGGTGATGTTTACGGGTATCATAGGTGAATTTAATGCATCACATCAATCAGTCTCTATCAACAGCTTCACCAGTTAATGTGTGGTCAAATCGTATTTTCAATTAATTTAAACATACCTCTTATTTAATTAATACCCCTTTGTCCATTGGTAATAATTGATTTGGTAGTACGTAAGTGCAACATGACAGTAAATGGAATTCTAATAATACCTAAACGGAACAATTGGCAAAGATGCATGCTTCACAAATAATCAAAATCCATAGAATAACATAGAAGAACCGAAATGGGTGCTTAATAATCATATTACTGACAGGTATCATTAGTGCTGTCGTTTCAGACCATACTTTAGTGAGGTTTACTTACAGAATAAACTTTACATTGTTCAAATCAAGGGCTTGAACTTAAATGCAAAAGAAGTATATACATGGAATATGATGACATCCAAACCTCACAAAAAGCTACAGAAAATGTAAGAATGCCATTTAAAGCAAGTCGAAAAACAAATATGAATAGGCGTATTGAGCTAACTGCTATGTCAGCAGATTTAAGGCATTTGCGACCAATACGAAACGTCGCCCACACATAGTCTCATGACTCCGCACAGCAACTGTTCTTAGAAATAACGATTCGCACTGTCAACGTCACTTCGCAATCTTCGCGTAACACGCTATATACCACATGTCAGTTTTATGTTCGCTTAAACGTTTTTCAAAGTTTCGTCATTGCTTAATTGAAATTTTACACCTCTGTGGTTACCCGCTGAACCAGATGGGCTGTGGACTAAATCCCAAAGAAAAAGCTCATGGCTCTTGGAGTGTGGTTTTATGACAACTTTTCCGGGTCATAACCTGGAATAAACGTGAATGAAATTTCTACAAAACCCCGACAATTGACTTGTTACGAGAAAACAAGGGGTTACCGCTCAAGATATAGGGGAATCTTCACGGTGTAAAATTGCCGACAGGAATTTATTGCAACTTTATTAACCATAAAAATGTGTACTGGAGCGAGGGACTTGTTGGTTCGGAAAAGGATAACAAGTATATACTGCACAAGACGCTGCTCTCTATGCAGAAATAATGAACAGTTTTAAACTCTGGTGCATTCTTGCTTTGACGTGTGGGTAAACGTTTGCGAAGAAAAGTGCAGGGCAGGCTTGCTGTTTGAATGAAGGGAATAATGTCATGGTAACAATCCAGTTTTGTCAGCGTATTTACTTCTTTTTTTCGGTCACTACACCTCGTTGCCACTTTGGGAGGCAGTTGTTCCGATGTACGAACGCATTTGTAAAACTACCATCAGGGTAGGATGTGCTGACCTTCATCGCGAACACAACTGTTGGGTGAAGGTTGTTGTACAAAAAGACTTCATTCTGTTCACGATCTTCCTTTCCTTGTTTCAGACACGAGCTTGACCTCTACAGTGGCACATCAGCTTAAAATGAACACCATAGCTTCTGTCAAAGGACTACCTGTTTCACGACACCGGGTGTCATTAGAAACTGTTGTCTGGAGGCTGATCCAGTTGCAGCTCTGATGCGTCAGCACAGCAACGGTCGTCCAAGGCGCCGCATTAGCTATAGCTGAGCAGTTTCGCCTTGTGGGTATGCGACAAGCTTGTTTTCGTCTTGTTTCTGGATTTGTCAGCTCCACACCCCTGGACCAAAGTTGTAAGGGCCCGACATCTTCATCACTTTCGGCGTTCCTCCAACATAATCGGAATGCTGTTCAAAGCGGCATTACGTACATCTCACTCACTCACGATGGGTCAGCGTTTACCAATGTATACTATCATTACAACTGTAAACGCTCTCCATGAAGACAATGGATAGGGTTTGTTAGCAAACGAAGCGACACTGAACACAGGATCAAGAACAATGGTTACAAATGCAGTTGAGTAGTATTTTTCCCATCCGTTTAGTAAAAAGGTATTCATTGTATGCATGACTGCACCTCCTTCTTTCAAGTGTTAGCCATTTCAAACGAGAACGAACCGCATGTCGTATGTTGTAGTCACCATCGACGTGGGAACTCGTACTTTTGCTTTAATTTTTTATGACGCTCATGGGAAATTGCCTGCCTTTGTCACTGAATCAGATGTCTCCCTGAGCAATATGTGACGATTGGGCTCCCCTTGTATCCACCGAGTGGAATGGATTTCGTCATGAATGAAAGAACAAGTCGTAAGGAAACAATAATATGTATAATTTAAGATCGAAATCGAGGGAATGTCTTGTCCTGTCAATTATTAACGGTTTTGTTGTGTTAGAGTCTTGGAATCAACATCTTGGAACGCCGAGATTTTGAGCAATGGTCGTGGACAAAGAGAGACTAATGTCTTTGGAGACTGACAACCGGAGACGATATTCCAAGGGAATTTGCTAACATTTGTGTGTTGCCCTGGGAGGTATCTCATTCGAACCCAACAATGCAGTTGCCCTATAGAAACAGTTATGTAAGAAAGTAAAAAATATTGTGACACGTGATGCATGATCAATCTACCTGCTATTATATTCACTGAAAAAAGCTACGAGGCATCCAGGCGTTTCACCGCCACTGTGGATTGTTTTATGGTTCGACTAGGACAGATCTGAAACTGACAGGAAGTGAAGACATTGTCCAGATCTGAATTTGCCACGATACGAAACGTCAACATTCTCATATTACTTGCCTGATACGATAAGTACAAGGACATACAGCCAGTCTCTGAATGAACATACTTTACAGAAAGAAGCAGTCCCTAAACTATAATAATAAAATATCCAGAAACTGTGGAAATATAGACTTGCAATATATTCTAGACTTACATGGATTTTCTTGGATGAAGAAATGTATGACAGTATGACAGACTAGGTACATAACGAACAGAACATGTCGATAAAGATCATCTGAGGTTTTAGTTTGGGGTTTTGCTAGTTTACTATAAGGATGTATGTATTCCACCGAGTACCAGTTTTGTATGTTTTCCAAGAAATGTTCAAAGAAAAGACACTATCTACAACAGCTGTAATCTCACTGATGTTAGTAGACTCATCAACATTATTCTAAAGCCTTCTTTCATATATCAGCATATCGGATTATGGTATTCCAGTGACCTCAAGTCCCACAAATGATCAAACGAAGTAATCAAAATACCGTACGGTTCGAATAGCGTCAATTTCACGTTTTCTTACGGTTTCAGAGCAGAGTAAGGTGCCATCTTAAGGTATTTCTCTGGAGTTGTCCATCTGGGTTTAGGGTTGTCAAGAGGAAGCAAAACACTTGTTCATATCAAAGGGATGGGTTTCAGGAGATAACAGCGAAAACAAGCGTCTCTCCGTTTGGTCAAATCGCCCTTGAAATCAACCAATTCCTCCAAATAGGCACCTTAATCTTAAGTCATTATGCCGAAATTGGAATTTTGAGATCAAAGATTCGTAAACGTGATTAATCCCGCTTTTTCTAATTTGTTCCACTGGTATCGCAACGGAGAGAGCACTTTTTCGAATTCAAGATATTTGATTCTAAACAATGTTATAAAAATGGCACTTTAAACTGGCTGATTTTGTTTTAATGGACTTAAAATGGGTTGAAAATGACCACTGAGACTTTAGGGATGTGGTTGTACTTTCGTGAAGAAAACTGTATAAACTAATTTATTAGATTAATGATTTGAAGGCAACGCGGAACTGAACACATTTGAACATACCCTTGTCAATATCTTCATATATAGTGTTTCACGTACACAGATAAAAATCCAAATGTACACATTTATGTCCAATTTGCCTTTAATTGTATGTTGAAAGTTGTTTTAATCATAAATGGCACGTCGGAATATCACAAAATACCCTCACAACAAATCTAAACCTTTATTTGCAACATACTCAGACACTGGTAGGAATCTTCAGCTGAGCCAACAAATATACTTCCGATATACCCAGACCAAGGTGCCAATATCATCTGTACTGAAATCCATAACATAATCCGAAATATATTGCTTTATAATCTGAAGATGTCGACAGTAACACACACCAACCACAACAATGCTAGTCTCTTGCATAGCACGCCCAACACGTGCGCGATGTCCGTGGAGACGGTGGGAGGATTTCATAATGCTGACTGTACCAACATCCTCTCTGAGCTCATCAGCCGAATGAAATATGGGATCACAAGTGTACTTCAGTGAGACAAATGATGCAGCCTTCAGTAGCATCATCAAAGCGTTGTTTTTGACATCATTCGTTTTCTCCCTAATCACTTTCAATTGATGAAAAGACATTTCATCATATAGCTGTGATGAAACTGATTTCACACAAAGCATCAATAGCAAAGATATGGATTAAATGGTGTTTTAAACAGCCAAATGATACTGGAACAGTTTGAAGTGTTTTGTGTGTTAATGGTTATTGTTTCAGGAAAGTCTTTTCGTATTTTAAGGCATCATTAAGTCGTAGGCATGATTCAAAACGTTTTACAGCCAGACAATTGGCGAATTCCCTTTTAAGGAACGGCGTGAGGGAAGAGTTTTCATGAAAAAATCCGACTTTAAAGGTCTGAAGGCTGTACATAGATATCTCACATCTCGCGTCAACATGGCACAGGCCAGAAATGAAGAAATTAGCAGTATGGATTCCTGGTCATGCTCAGCCTACGAGGAGGACGTGAGCTGGAATGAATGCCTATTGTTCTACTCCAAGCTTGAGTATGCCTGTCCAGTTGTGATTGACCGGGCGATTATTGCAGGCCTTAAAAAGACTGTTTGATGACAGTCAAATAACAGAGGTTCTTCCGAGGACAAAAGATGGGTGACAAGGCAATCGAAGTCATTCCACTGTCCCAAACACATACGTACTACGGTAGGACAAAGCACTATGTCGTGGGATACAGAACACGCTTAAATTACGTCTTGTCACGTGGAAGACCCGAGCTTGACACCTCGCTGACTCCTAACCACGAGTGTGATTGCTCTGAAGCTCACTGTTAGTTCTGGGTATCAACATGAAGGATGGCTCAGGGCAGAGACAGGCTTGCAATGTCAGTGAGACACAGGGTGAGACGAGGACAAGTAATATACAAAGCATGAGTGACGGGTGCGGCTTCAACACTGACAAATAAGGATGTAGAACACCTCTTGGGTTGCTTCCAGTCTCAAGTAAAATATTAAAAAAGCCCACGTGCTCTTGTACAGTGCACTTTCCTTCACTGGGATGTATTTTTATCGGTATTAACATAGGTGTGTTGTCTTGTAAGATAATTTACTGCACAAGTTGTCAGTGGGGTTGGGGATGGTACCATATGTAGGTGACTTTGTCCATACATATACACACACGGGTTTGAAAAAAATATGTTTAAACAGGTTGTGTACAACGCAGCAAGGGCAATCCGAACGCTTATCACACATGGTTCAGTGATGTAGGTTTAAGTTCATGGCGGATAGATAATACATTCGTACCAAATTGATCGAGGTTTTCAGGTACAAATTCTGAAAAATATCTTACCTGAATGTCCTGTAGTAAGTCCTGTGACGATTAATGTCGTGTGTTTTCTGAACGTATCCATTCTCAATGTGCTGAAACACAAACAAACCATGTTATTATTAATACGAGAGTAATGAATTTGGGATTAATGTGTGAATATGTACATAAATATATTAGATAGGGTCAATTCCAGGCCTATCAAATGCATATGTTTGTATAATTGATCTGTTTCGTTTTAATTCATTCAGGAGTATGATAGTATTTCTTTTCTTTTTTATCGCTCCGAATGTTTTATCCATTAGAAAGTACCATCTTTCCATTAAAGTTCATGCTAAAAAATCCGCCATGTAAGATCAAAATAGCAAACATGACACACATGACATTGTATTGTGACAACAAGTACGAATCTGTTAGAGTATGTAATTGAATCCGAATGACTACCTTGTCAGTTTTATTAATCATTAATACATCTAGAAAGACAACATTATTGGTTTGTACCGCAATGATGAATGCTGTATTAATTCGTATGAAATACCACCCTAGTTATATCATTATCCGATATGAAATTACGACAACACATCTTTAACCACGTGTCACCATTCTGGACATGGCGGCACCAACGTAAGTAGAGAGAATAGGTACGCAATTGACGAAAAAACGACTTGTAATACGATATGGACAACCGCAATTACTCTCGGCAATTTGCAGTGTCTGGCTCTGTTTGTACGTGTCGACGTAATGGATATTTAAATGACGCTTAACAAAACAAACTGGTGTCTTGAGAGACACTTTCTGGGCTTGACAGTTGACGGTGCTTACCCAAGGGAGGTAAGTATTTCAAGATTAGCGTTCATGAGTTAGACTCCCCTCCTGTGTGAACTCAAACGTCGGGGTCTTTGGGTACTAAATTTGTTAGAATTCAGCTCTGTCTGTGCACAAGGAATATATGAAATTAAAGCGTGTTGTTGTCAGGGAATATACACATAGGCTATTAAGAATATTTGCACGTTTTATTTTCCCGAAATTCCATTATCCCCAAAACTAACGCAAAATAGTAAACGCATATAATATTCACTTGTATTCGCAGGATATATCTTGTAGCATGCACATTGGAAAATAATTCAAATGATTAGGATTCGAAGCCAATGTATTTTTAACATATCAAACACTTCGTAATAATTTAAAAGGACAAGGATCTAGGGGGTCTTAATTTGAATTGAAAAAGGCACAGAAGGTTGAAATGTCTCACGATTGCACATTTTGTTTAAAGTGATGAATTTCATACATCGTAAACAAGTCATTTTTTAATAAACTGATGTACCTACCTATCGATATCCAGAGCAAGCAACAGGTGAAAATAATTCATGAAGTTCCGATCGATTTTGTTATTTAGCGTCTATGCACCTGAACCAGTTTTGTAACAGATTCTCTGTTTTCACAAATTAACCCTGTAAACAAAACAGAAATGAATATGATTGCTGATTTGCTAATTCCATAGCCAAGTGGTTTAATATAAAGACCTGTCTAAACAATCTCTGAATATCTCACACATGGGCGATGAAAACTCGGCAAAGGCCGACAGCTAGGGCCGCCAAAATATGAAATATTCATAAACTGTAATAATTTACTCTCACCAAACGAAAGTCCCGTCGCATCGTGAAAGTGCGCCAACCCATATAATTAGCAAATGAATGACAATTTATCAAATATTCATTGGCGAAGACAAGGTATCCCATACAATCGCTACCAGCAACGGATCGGAAAATATATTCATACAATGTCAGGAGGAATTGTTTGGGAGTCTTTCGCTGTTGCTGTCCAGTACTGGTAAATTCCTATAGCGATACTGCTATTCCGCAAATAGACGGGTAAAATGCCATCATACGTTTATTGGTTGGGCATTATTCTGTCACGAAATTCATAGTTGTTTGATTGCATCAATATTTCTATTTTACAAACTTGACTTAAAACACGACTGGTGCCTGTAGTAGTGGATTTAAGGGGTAATATGCAAATTATACCTTAAACATAAAAAAAAAAAACGCAAAGAAAACGCTTGAACTAACATCGTAAAACAAGTCAGCAAAAGAGTATTTGGTTAAAACATGTTTTAATATATGAGAGAATACATTTTCCACCTGCTACGATGTAAATCATTGTTTTTAAAAAACCAAAACCCAAAACACGAGTTCTCGGTTGATCATCTGCAAACCACGGAATTGGAACACTGGTTTAGGAAAACATGCTATAATTTATAAACTACAGCGCATATTGAGAAAACTTTGAGTGATACATTGAACATGAATTCACGTATCTATGTAACATACTGAAGTTCAGGAATTGATGTCACCGGCAGCATCAATGACGCTGATTACAGTATGTGATGACTTTTTCCATAATTCTGTTACACTGAATTTTTATGTCAATCCTGTCTTATTGACAGTATATGAAGGAGACTAATGCTTTACATGCGTCTTGTTTGTCACGTGAAATATATCATATACTGTTAAACGATCATTAAGGCAGTGTGTGGTTCTCTAGTGTAAAATCCATGTATGGGTTCTTACGACGCATTGCTTTCTGCATTATATTATTCTATACGTTTGGAGAATTGATAATTCATATTTTAGGCTTGGTTTATTATATTTATATGTAACTTTTGACAGCCGCTACAAAGGAATAATGTATTTCCTTCACTGAGCTTGCTCATATTCTCTAAGTTGTGTCAGTAACGAGTCTCCGATTGTTTTTTTATCACATCCTTGTTATTTTGCTAATGTGTTTTGTCCGTGCAACATCCCCGCCATACAAAATGAATCTCTCCAATCAGCCGGACACGAGTGGTCAGTGAAAGACCCTGACCACTCTAATTCAGAACACACCACCATTAACCTAATCGATTTCATCTTCACTTTTGATTGACAGCAATCGATGGGGAAAGGTGAAGCCTGTTACATTTCAGCAGTGTTTAGCAACGGTACCGGCAAATCTTCATTGACGGGTTGCTAATATTCTATTTGAAATAGGATCACTACATCTGAAATACTTGTCGTTTTTAAATAATTAACACACTGAGTTTTGTAAACGGAAACGACAGCTTTGGTTCACTGGTAAACAGTAATAAAGGTAGTTTTGAAATCGGAAACTAAACCTGTAGAGTTGTGGGATGATTGGTGCCGATATAAGATTAATGACGAGTTGCCGTCACTCGGGATTTCCCTTACAACGTGACAGTAAACAGCTATCTGTTTGTTTCGCAAACAATGCCATAAGGTATAAGAAAGTGCTGTTTCTATGTGGGCTTCAATAACATACAGTATCTATTTAAAATATCTCAAAAATGGGGCACTGCTGCTCTTTTCTGCAATACCATGGGATATATCTTACTAATGATTCAAAACAACTTAACATATTTGTAGAAGCTGAGCTAAATGAGCTAATCATTTACAAAAAGATGAAAACTGAAGTATTTTTACACAATTTATGCACTTAAGAAACCGTAGGTTTCATTACATGCTTAAAGGTACTTATAAGAAATTCAGATATCGTGTAATTAGCTATTTAGGGATTTTTAAAGCATACGCTTGTTTCATGCATCATCAGAGGTTTTTCACCCAGATTAACATTGTCATATAACATTGATATAAAATGGACATAACATGGTCATATGAATGCACAAACTTAAACGTTTTGATAATAAACCAAAATAATACTAATAATATATATATATATATTAAAAAAATATGTAATGTACGTTTTTGTGTTTATGTATGAAAACGTTCAATCATGTCAGAATGTGATAAATCGTTAAGTTCTATATGCAAATATAGCCATTCTGTGACACCAGAGCTCATGTTGCTGGTAGCTGCCATTGTTGGTAAATGCATACCGCAGCTACAAGACCTGTCACCTGAACAATTATGCAAATTCATAAACACCTGGTCAACAAAGAAACTGATATATCCGCGCGCAGGTAAGTTGAACACTGGAACTTGTCCACACGTGCTCTCAAATGCCAGGCAACCATATTTCCAGCATCAGTTTTCGTGATTGTTTGTGAATGAACAGCCGGACACATATGTTTGTTTTGTACTGTTACACAATATCATAGAACTCTCGTCTCTGAAATCGATACTTCATATTTACACATATGCCGCATTTAAATGTTTTGTACTCCTTCAGTGTGAATGTGTTATAAGAAATTCGTTTTTGAACATGATACGATATTATGTAATCACTTACACGCTTATGAATTTACTGTAATAAACTTGTACCAACTGTACACTATTAGTTGATTTAGAATACATGTTATTTGTATTGATAATATAGTTATGTGTTATATGTAGAAATGTACATAAATCACTACAAGCTCCTTTTTGTCTCTCTTAGTCAGTATTGAAACTTAGGTATATTGACAATATGTCGGACAGATACAACAACTCTCAAGCCGACCGATTTCCCGAATAGACTACAAATCCCACTCAAGGGCAGTTAAGAAATATGGGATCGTGGTTTCAACCAGATAACCCATTCGATGTATCATAATTGCTGTAGTGTGTCATCCATTTCGACAAATCGTTACAGTTCAGAATGACAAATCTTCCCAAATATTTCAGACGACGTTGCCCCGTAGTGAGACTCGTACCATCGGTCCAATATTTTGTCAAATTTCCCTGCCAAAACTCAGAAAGAGGCCGTGGCACGAGGAACGGGGGTTATTGGAGATGAAATATTACCTTCATCTGTCTCCACTGAGGCCCGATCAGAAATACCTCCGAAGGGACCTCGAAAATGGCGTTCCTTTATCGTTCCCTAATTTAGAAGTCCATGAGGAAACGTGCCAAACTAATCAGGGCTGCCGGCTTTCTGGCCTGATGTATGGCTTATGAGAAAGATGAGGCCACTGGTCGATTTCAACGGAGATGGAGATTTATTTCAAATTTTTATCAGATATTGTGTCTCGGATACACTGACAGTTTATGTGATACGGGGTTGCGAAAGTGGCTATCGCCCGGCAAAGTTGCATTTCGATTTGAGACCAATAACATGGGTATCTGAAAATGGCATACAGTCATGTGTAAAAAGGTTCAAAGGTTTCGTCATATGTCAAAGGGAAATTGAGATATTGTATCAATAATTAAGCCTGTCAAACGAAAAAGATGTCTATTTCATGCGATGTCAGATGAAGTCCATGTCCTCGCATTAAACAGACGCATCTGTCACTTGTCATGAATCCTGTGCGATATGAAACAGATTTTGTTAAAGAAAAACACAAAATAAAAAAAAGAGGTCGGCAGGTGATGTACCTGTTTAATGTGCTCCTGTCAGTGAGTTTTAAGTTTAAAACATATCTTCACAGTAAAATGTGCCTAAAGACGTTGAGCGTCATTGGCTACCATGACAACATCTAAATAGGGCGATGTCTTTTACGTCATCGAGAACCGGAAATATAGTACCAGATATGGTGATGACAGGCCAGGGCTCATAACCGGAAAGGGTCCAACCCAGTATCGCTGGACATGGCAAGAGTCAGAGCTCTGCACACTGGGCTAAACGGTTGGAGACCCATGGGAATAAATATATCATGAATATATGTTATTCAAATTTCCGACAATAATGAATACCAATTATCCGACTTCTGTTGATCATAGACGCAAACATACTGCAGCTACTATTGATTCTCTGCTGCTGCTGCTGCTATTACCACTAAAACTACTGCTGTTACATCTACTATTACTGCTGTTTCTCCTCCTCCTCCTCCTCCACTGCCTTCTCCTCCTACTGCTGCTGCTGCTGCTGCTGCTGCTACTACTACTACTACTACTACTACTGCTGCTGCTGCTGCTACTGCTGCTACTACTACTACTACAACAACTACTACTACTAATGGAACTACTACTACTACTACTAGAGGAACGTCTACTACTACTACTGCTGCTACTACTACTACTACAACTACTACTACTACTAATGGAACTACTACTACTACTACTAGTGGAACGTCTACTACTGCTGCTACTACTGCTACTACAACAACTACTACTACTGCTGTTACATCTACTATTACTGCTGTTTCTCCTCCTCCTCCTCCACTGCCTTCTACTACTACTGCTGCTGCTGCTGCTACTACTACTACTACTGCTGCCGCTACTACTACTACTAGAGGAACGTCTACTACTGCTACTGCTGCTACTACTGCTACTACAACAACTACTACTACTGCTGCTGCCGCCGCTACTGCTGCTACTACTACTATTACTACTAGTGGAACGTCTACTACTACTTCAACAACAACAACTACTACTACTACTACCACTACTACTACTACTACTGCCACCCCATCTACTACTACTCCGTCATTCCTGACCCTGCAACAGCTCTCCGCCTCCTCAGCGACCACTGCACATAAATCAATTGACGATTCCATAAATTAACGTCACAGTATACACATTACTTGTAACGTCGATGACGCCAAAACGGGTAAGAAATCGAAGTCGGCCCGAAGTGGCCACGCCCATATTACCGAGACCTATTTCAGACAAGCAGCTGTAGGTAGATAGTGGACTGAGATGGATGAGACTGGGCTAGGAAACTGATTTTGAAACTCTTGGGTCGCCTGACCGAACAATTCATAAATCGCTGGGCCACTCTCTTGAAGAATCTCAGGAGAGTTACAGATCAAGTGTAGGCTTTTATTCATCTTCACAAATTTGCGCTTTTTCGTCAGTGATAAATTATGAGCAAAATTTCCCGGTGGGATATTTCATGATATGCAAATATGGGATACTTTCCTGACAATTAATCAGAGCTCTGGTCTCAGCTTTTGAACGATTTTCAGTTGACACTTGCAGGGTCTGTCAACTGACAGAATTACTCCTGGGTCTAAATGTGTCGGATATTTCCCCCCTGATGGTGCACATGATTCATAAAGCAAGGGCAGTGATGCATCTTTTTTGACATCATCCTCCATAGCGCTAATTCAGCATATGATAATAACTATTAAAAAATAAACGACCGTGAGATCCCTCCTCAATATTACCATAACTAGCACCGCCATGACACGAGACTCATTCCTTCACACAAGGGAACACCCACATGACACCGTGCAGAGTTATAGTAACAGTCAGTTTTAGGGCAGTTTGGACAAAGAGTTTAATTGCATCTTGAAGGCATGGTGTGCCCGGCCATCTATCTTGCCATCATCTTGGAGTAGTCTAGTTCGTCTCTTCAAGTTTGACTGGTTCAAGAGTGCTTTACCGTCCGCCGTCTCAACCAATGCATGCGCTGCTGCATGCATAACTTTAATTGTTGCTGCTACGTGCATTACTTCAACAGTTGCTGCTACTGATCTATGTCCATTGCCGTTGCTACTTGTACATCTGTTATTGTTGCTGCCACTGATATATCTTCATTGCCGTTGCTACTTGTACATCTGTTTTGTTGCTGCCACTGACCTATCTTCCTTGCCGTTGCTACTTTTACATCTGTTAATGTTGCTGCCACTGATACATCTTCCTTGCCATTGCTACTTGTACATCTTTTATTGTTCCTGCCACTGACCTATGTTCATTGCCGTTGCTACTTTTACATCTGTTAATGTTGCTGCTACTGATCTATCTTCCTTGCCGTTGCTACTTGTACATCTGTTATTGTTGCTGCCACTGACCTATCTTCCTTGCCGTTGCTACTTGTACATCTGTTATTGTTGCTGCTACTGATCTATGTCATTGCCGTTGCTACTTGTACATCTGTTATTGTTGCTGCTACTGATATGTCTTCATTGCCGTTGCTACTTGTACATCTTTTATTGTCGCTGCTACTGATCTATGGCCATTGTCGTTGCTACTTGGATATCTGTTATTGTTGCTGCTACTGCTCTACTTTCATTGCTGCATATATTTGTGCTACTTTCATTATTACTCTCACTTGCACTACTTTCATCGTCTTGGTTACTTACAACCCTTCATCGCCGTTGTTACTTGCAACACGTTCATTGTTGCTGCTCCTGGCACTTTTAGCGTTGCTTGCACTACATGTACTTTCATCGAAGTTGCTATTTCCACTACTATCCTTTCTACGTGCACTACTGATTCTACGATGCGCTACGGTTCTCGCAGTCTTTTCATTGCTGCTGCTTTTACAAACATTTTCGCTTTTATCAGTGTTTGGTTTAATATATTTCTTAAGCTCCTACCTATATATCTCCCATTAGTGTGGTGTTTGTGCAACGATGCTCCTATTTTTGTTGTTATTGCTACAGCGACAGTTTGTTGCATTGCTGCTGCTACATCTACGTGTTCTGTTGCTGCTGTGTTTACTGCTACTATCTCGTCGGGTTCAAACTGTCTTAAAGCACAGATACTAAAAGTGCTATAATTTATCTGCGCCCTCAAGTTCATCCACGTCCCCTAACACCGCTGTTATCAATAAATTTCATTAAGCAGGCTCGGCTACCTATGCATGCCCGAAACGTATAATATTCATGAAATTAATTCTTATTTGAACATCTTGCTCCAAATGGCAAATGTCCTTGACCTTCCAAAATGTCAATGTTACACAATGTTTGAGGTCATGACTGTCAAATGCAGAGTATTTGACATCGAGACAATTTACGCCGATCCCTAATAGACCAACCATTTGTTAGGCGATCTTCCATCCCTAATGAATTCGTTAGACCATATTTCCTTCTAATTATTTATCCGTTCGTATGAATATTATGAGTATGACATCGCGAGATCGATACAGAACCAACACGGAGTCGTGTGAGAGATAGTGAGTCAATATGCGCGTCTATCCAAATAAATTTGACCATTTTCAGACGCCAAATGTGAAAATGATTACAGTGTTGTTTGGGCGCTTGATACACTGAACCTAATGACCAAATAGCATGATAATCAAGTGACAGAGCGTCCAGGTTGTACATGAGGTGGGAATTTATTCGGTGCAGAGTTGGCGAAGACGTGCCCTTTTGACAAGAATCAAACGACATTAGATGCAAATTCATCAGCTAAGAGTCGTTGGTAAAGCTCATAGTGCGAATGTCACTTGCATATATGGCGTCTAAAACATAACCAGCAATGTGGGACAATAGACTATGCTGGAAGACGTGCCCGTGCTCTTTCTTGGTTAGGTTTGAACCGGATGCGATGAACTGGACTTCAGAGCAGAAAGACCTAGGTCCTCGTTACAGCATGGCTGTTATATTTGTATCAAATCAGACACGGGCAATGTTGACGTTTGAAGACGTATTCCACCCCTCACCGGTTTGTCTCTACGCCAGTAGACACCGTGATCCACTTAGAGGACACTTACACAAGTCTCCCAGGTGAAAATTAATGGTTTAGATGACAATTTCTAAAACATGATAAATAACAGACTGGGGTCTTCGGGTGATAGAATTACAGTGCATCCATGAGATCAACACTCAGCACAGCCTTGGAGCAAAGCTAAATCGAGAGATCCGGCCCAAAATAGTTTCCCCCTGTGTGCAGATCATTACATGAGGATTGTTCGGGTGTCAGTACGACTAAAAAAGTATTCCTGCTAAGCACTTTCAATTTTTCCTTTAACGCTTTCAAAGCTGCTCCTTTTACTGCCTCATTGCCCTCTCGCCCCCTTGGACATCAGGGGTGGATCCAGAGGGGGTTACTGGAAAACGGGTGCGCATTCCTCTCTCCCCCGAAAACGTTTCCCTGAGAAGTATTTCCCCCTAACATTTGGACTTCATGTGTTAAGTGCACCGCCCTCTCCAAAATCCTGGATCCGCTCCTGGGCATACTATTCACAGAAGCGTAAAGACATCTCACTCATTCTCATACGGTACATGCAGACGTAAAGGGAGGGTCATGGCGTTCCTGCAATCATCATCAGCTACTAAACCATTCTTTAAACAGGGTAGGTCATTTCAGCAATCAGGACGGAAAGTGATATGAGAGAATAAGAACTTGAAAGGCTGTAATCCTTTACAATTACCTCTACAAGATTAAAGCTACAGCACATCAACTACTGATAACTCGGCCATGGCTTTTAGAGATTCTGCAAATAATACCCTGGAACTGAGAACCACGAATTTTTCAGCCTGATTGATTGGACTGGACAATTTTCGAAAACTACCAGATATAATCGCCACCTTTGCCGACATATATCATTTTGGACACTGTATAAACCATTTACTCTCGCCTCAATGTGGCAAATGAACTATTGTTACCCACGTCCTTACCACTGGCAACATGCAGAGCACGTGCAACCCAGATGGAAGCGCTTAAAGCGAGACAGTGAACGATCAAGACAGTAATTAGCAAGTCAAAGTCACCGTTTCTTTCCGCTGCAAAGAAATTCCGTCCTTTTGTGCAAGGCTCTTTCTGGATATCCAGAAACCGTCGAGTTTGTTATCGATATGGCTATTATCAGCCATAATGTGGCGGAGAAACGGGAAGGGTTATGTTTATAAAATCCCCGATATCTCGTTGGTCTTTTGTTGTCCCAATCATTTCAAGAGCGTCATTGCGGATTTTCGATTTTCGAGCGCTCTTTTGACCTCGTTGCCTGCGCAGACAAGAGAATGCGATCCATGCTGTCACGAGTAATTTGGCCACGTATTTTTAGCTGTCACGGTGGCCGTTATTGGGTATAATTTCGCACACGTGCGGAGCGTCATTTCAATCATTTAGCCTGCGAATCATCGCTGTAGAAATTAATAAAATCAGCGAATCCGTTTTGCAACCATAAATTCCAGAGAATAATATTTGGTTCTTTATGGTGGCCATCACACACTGTGTGAGACGTAATTGATGCTAATGTCCTTCATCCGAGTTAGTCGTCCCTTCCTACACCAAACTCACTTGTCTGTTTAGCGGGATGTCATAATTAAAGGGATCCGCAAGCGTGCGTGTCAAGAACGCAAAGCACAAGCGCGTTAATCTTACGCATTCGAATGTAAGTCCGCCGTAAAATATTACCACTATTGGCCAAATAACACCCCACAAGGTGTACTTTTGGCAGCGGTCGAGAACGTAGAGACCTACAAAGGACTAATTGAATGATTATGTCGATTCCAAATTGCTGGGGTTGATAGGAAAGATGTCGAAACGACCGCTGCGTAACGTTTGGATATGTTTGTATGACAGGAAAATTCATGGGGCCATTACGTTAGCCCGATTCAAATCTACACACAGCGGAAGCCACGTTTCTGTTGAAGATGATAAAATTGAAGTCTTTTCCTCTTTTGCATTTTTTTTTTGCGAAAGGAAGTTTTTTCGTTCTTGAAGAAACTAGTGATTAGTTGTGACAGGAGCACGGAAAATCGTGTTCTTAATTATCTCAAAGAACGTCTTTGAGACTACCTGGCTACATAATGCAAAATATGTGTCATCATTTCTTTTTATACATCACGCATCGGAATCCTTATTCAGGGCTATTTATATATCTGTCTTAAAAAACATTCAACTTCTTGCGTAATTTATTTGCTGAGATTTTTTTATGGTTATATAAATATATTACATATCTACATGGTCACACACATCTTACTAGGTCTACAACTTCTCAGTATTCACACATTGGACCGGTTTAATACCATCCCCGGTGAAAAATATTAACAGAATCCATTTCGAGGTTACACAAAACCCACATGGTTAATTTACTTCTATAAATCTGAGTCAACTATTATTTTTTCATTGCAATGAAAATACAATTTGCAGAGGAAATCAAATTTGGGCGAAAAAATCAACATGGTTTGAAATCATTTGAACCTGAAAGCATTTAATAAACCCCCGAGTCCTCTTTCCCACTGAGAGAGGGATGGGAGACCATAGTTTAGTAGCCGCGGGCTACGGTATCCCCTGAGCGCGTAGCAATTTGGCCTCTTATCATCAAATGGGGAACAATTTAGCGATGCACTAACTGAGTCGCAGGCCTATCCAGTTCAGAGTGGCGGTCGCAAAACTACCAAGGGCCGGTAAGGCCATTTTCCTTCAAATTATTGCCAATGGGATGTCGTTGATGAAGGAGAAGCTAGCTTGGGGTGACAGAGGAACAGATGGCGGCATAGAGATATTTTGGGAGTTGTAACGAAGGATGGAGAGGTGGGATGGCAGATGGACTTTGGTCATCTGGGGATTGGATGATTGGTCATGTCATGGAGTTGGGTCACCCCGTGCGTGTTTGTGATGATGATGGTGGTTGTCTTGAAGGTGCTGTTGTGATGATGCCAACGTCGTTGGTGGGGAGGTTTTGATGGAGATGGTGGATAATGTGAAGGTATCAGTGGGGTTGGTATTGATGAAGATTGGGATGAAAATAATAAGGTGATTGTGATTATGTGAGATGGATATCTCAGTGTGTTGGGGTACAGGGTTGATTTAGATGGGACATGCCCTCATAAATGTGGCGGGTTTGTTTATATGGCATATGACTCGGTATGTAAATTGTATTGTTAATAGGACAGAATCAAGTTAATATGCCAATGTCCATGGTTGCTTGTAGGCAGGATTGGACCTTAGTGGTGAGTCCATGTACAGAGTTGAATGTAGACATGACAAGGCTTGGTTGATGTGGCAATGTTCATGGTTGTTTGTAGACGTGACAATACCTAGTTGCTGTGCCATGGTCCAGGGTGGACTGTAGACAGGACTGAACCAGGTTGGTGTGTATGTGTTCAGGGTTGATTGTAGACAGGACTTGTCAGTGTACAAGACTGACTGTAGACATGACAGAACGTAGTCGATGTGTTAATGCACAGGTTTGATTGTAGACATGACAGAAGTGGATGTTTCAACGTAAGGGGTTGACTGTAGACATGACAGAACCTAGTTCATGTGTTAGTGTACAGATTTGATTGTAGACATGACAGAATCTAGTTGATGTGTGAATGTACAGGGTTGACTGAAGACAGGACAGAACCTAGTTGATATATCAACGACCAGGGTTGATTGTTGGCATGACAGACCCTAGCCGATGTGTCCATGTCCAGGGTTGATTGTTGACATGGCAGAACCTAGCTGATGTGTCAATGTCCAGGATTGGCTGTAGACGGGATATGACCTGGTCGATGCCTCAATTTAGGCATTTCGGAACACGTCTTAAATGATATACAAATTTGAGTGTAGATTGGACTTGACAATATGTCAATATACAGGCTTAGACTGGACAGGTCCTAATCAATATCTTCCCGGCTTGTCGAATGCGAGATAAATCCACAGGTACTTATAGACAGACATATATTTAGAATGGGACCATGCTGGTTGAACGTATGTGAAACAAACACTGTTAGCTAGTTGTTCATTTCATCCCAGGTGTACATCATAATCAGCGGCTCCATACAGTGCACTCAGTAACTCATGTTAATTACATTGTGAATTACATCACCGACATGCGATAAGTCCAATACAAACACAGCAACATGTTGCTACTGGCAGATGCTAATTCAAACCGTTCATCATTTGTTTATTTTACTCCCATCGTCAAATTTTTACTGCTTCAACCGACATTTCTATCATCAATGATAATTGCATGTTCTACATTTTTTCCACTGAGCTGTTTCCAATCTGCTTCAGGGATCAGGCCACATTGTTGTAATAGTTAACTGGGATGGACAGTTTAATTAAAACCAGCATCACTATTTCTCACTATACAGTGTCGTTTTACCTTGGTGACCATGACCTAATCGATTCTATTAACAACAAAATTATCATGCCATGATCGAAGATATGTCTGATTACCTGTTGAAGCAGAGACACACTGACTGACGATGTTTCTTGAAATATAAAGTGCTTCATATATTATACCCTGAATCGCACTGATGTGCGTGGGCGGAACGCTTTAACCATTTGGTTAACCATAGAAGTAAAAGCTGACGCCAGTCAGTCCGAAAACCCGGACTCAGTTCCTCACATGAGCACAAGTGGGAAAGGATATTTCTGGTGTCATCCGATATTGGTGGAAAATTGTCAAACGCGCCGTAAAACAACATTCACTCAATTTAACCATACCCTAACGCTCCCTGATGATAGGTTGTTTCAGTAAAACAACGACTTAACGAGTGTGCTGTTCGTTTCTCCTCCCTTCGACGTGGGAGTTAGCAGTGAGTTACGGCAAGGAGTGACGACACTGCTGACCGACGTATCCCCCCTCCCCCTCCCTCCCCCAACACATCGTGAATTACGTAACAGGAAATGAGACAACACAAATTCGACATCCTGAACGCAACGTTACTATCTTCTTTCAAGGACGTTTAATTTTGCCCCAAGGAGATTGTCTGTTACCTTTCTAAACTAAAATGTATTATTATACCTTTACATCTGTGCTGAATAGAGACGGATATGAAGTTAATGGGATGGTAAAACAACGGGGCTTTGAGTGCGTTGTGTTGGCGTTCACCAACAATAAAAATTATTTAACCATGAATGTCGTGGTACATGACAGTGTATGCTTTTAAGGTTCGTGTGTTAGCTTTATTGTATGAACAGGTAGTAAATGGTTATGGCACACGCTTACAAACGTCACCAATCACATGACGGTGCTGTCGTGTTAACTCAAATAAATCGAAATTCCTATCGAAGGATATACATACAGTGTAAGCTGTGTAAACAGGCATTCATCGGAGCTGAAGAAATAGTCCAGTTTCGACAGCGTGCTGGATTGTAGAGCTGGTGATAAATGTACAAGAGGCGTGTGGAACGGAGTCCTTATACTGGTGTTGACAACTTGCCGGATTGGACAGATGTCGGTTTTGACAGCTTCCACTGTATATTACATCATCTGATTCACTATCCACACTCCGGTTTATAACACTACGTACAGGTCGCTATATCTTCTAAGTTTTACTGACCGACCATATTTATGTCATGGACCAAGGGGATGGAGCATTCGTCCTTTACAATAAAACCTTATTATCTCCCAAATGCAGCTATTCTTTAAAACGTAAACCTAGACTCAGTCCATGCTAACGTTTTAGTTGTTTAGGTAGGTCATAGGTCACCCTATCTTCTTAATTTTTATTATCATGTTTGATTGTTTGTTGTCTAACGCCGCGTTGTAAATAATCGAGTCTGCACCAGAAATGCCGGTGATCAACAACAATTAACGTGAGCACCGGTCATCGCAACGGAGATACGATGATGTGTCAACTAAGTCAACGCGCCTGACCACCTGATCCTGTTAGTTACCTCTCACGATAAGAGTGGGTTGTTGAAGATCAATTCTAACCCGGATCTTCACGGATTTCATCCCCATACATAAACCATCTTCGCCAGACAGGGCAGTGTCTAACTCAACATGTTGTCCGTTGGTGTGTTCTGTGCCTTTGGGAGTGATCCCCACTACCAGTTCACCTTGACACAATTCTGGGTCCTATTGTGTACATGTTCGTATTTGGAATTATTGTCGATACATTGCTGACAATGAGTTAGTCATACAACATATGATAATATCCTCGTTGCTAATACAGTAAACTGTGAAGATCCGCGTAAGTATTGATCTTTATCAATCCATGCTTGTTGTAAGAGATGCCTGGATCAGAGTTGGTTGACTGCACATGTCGTAGGGCGATGCTCATCATATCGCTCACTATATGTGTGTGCTCCGGACTCCATTACCCACAGTCCTCCGTCATCCATGTGTGGAATCCCTCGTGACGAGCGAACGCTTCAGCCACTAGGCTACCCCACCACCTCCTGCTTCTGCCACTAGACTACCCCACCACCTCCTGCTTCAGCCACTACACTACCCCACCACTCCCTGCTTCAGCCACTAGGCTACCCCACCACTCCCTGCTTCAGCCACTAAACTACCTCACCATCCCCTGCTTGAGCCACTAGACTACCCAACCACTCCCTGCTTCAGCCACTTAGCTACCCGACCACTCCCTGCTTCAGCCACTAGACTACCCCACCACCTCCTGCTTCAGCCACTAGACTACCCCACCGCCTCCTGCTTCAGCCACTAGGCTACCCCACCATCCCCTGCTTCAGCCACTAGACTACCCCACCACCTCCTGCTTCAGCCACTAGGCTACCCCACCTTCCCCTGCTTCAGCCACTAGGCTACCCCACCATCCCCTGCTTCAGCCACTATTCTACCCCACCATCCCCTGTTAGAGGTTAAACAGAATGGCAACAGCTACACACGCACAACGATTCTTAACCGACTGACAGAGAATAATTCAAAGGAACCGGGTCTAGAACATCCGCCTCGTTGTGAAGACTGATCCACGGTCAAGGCCACAGTGGCACATGACAAGATTAATTACATCAGTATTTGGTCAAGTTGTGTCAGGTTGTGTTGCCGCAAACCGTTCACAAGTCCGTCAATACAAGACTATACAATCCCTGTGTCTTTAACCTAACTAAACCACGGAGAGAGGCGGTTGACATTCCCTTCTATAACTATAATATAATAAACAGTGAAAAGCTTTCTGGCTTCACACACTAAACTGTGTCACAAGTGGCCAATAGCTTTTCAAGCGCACAACAGATTTGACAGCTAGAAAATGCAACCAGTGTAGTTATGTCTAGATTCATTTTTCTATTGAGATCGTCTTTTGTGAAACCCACAGACGAGAACGCCCGATATTTAGAAATGTTTTGTAAGATGGTGGCTAATGTCAGACAACATATTATCTATGAGTTCTATCCAGAAAGGCTGGTTTAAATAGATGTCAGAATTTCTAACCTCGAGTGTCGTTCCAAAGTAGATGTGGCGGATTTAATACCAGCTCTGCTTTAAACGCCAAAGCTGGAGCTATCTGACACGATACAGAGTTATTTGCCCCTTGAATGAAAACTGTTTCTTTGCAGCCGTGACCTCCACCTCGTTCCTTGAGGCGTAATAATTGAGGAGGTTGGTGGATACACTGGTTATGATACTCATACCCTCAAATGGTTCCAGTGAATGTCTGTTTGAGATATAAAGTCGTTTTGTCAGAATAGCCTTTTGTCTGATATACAGCGTCGAGTTTCATACATGGTATATGTGTATCTTATACATGTTTTTCGAAAAGGTCGGAGTGAATAGAGGTTTGTGAACCGAAGTCGTACCGTGAGAAAGAACATCATCTCATGAATTTGTAACATACACACTTTAATAGTGCCTGAATCGTAGACATGCATATTTATGAGTGTCTTTTTCAAAACGCGAACTACAACTACCTACAATCACTGTGGTCAGAAGACCATTATTATTTTTCACGGTAATAAGAGGGAGATATTTAAATTAGAAAGGTATTGCTAAAACCACGGTACACTGCAAAGGCCATAAAGAAATTAAAGGATTTTGACAAAAGTCAGAAGGGGCTTCCAAGGGACTATGACAACGAGGCGTTTGGGCACAATTACAGAGACATCTGGCTGTGATACCGTTGCGGTCCTACACAAAAAATATGTGCATTTTAATAGCGAATTGAACTGAGTGCCCATAGAACGTATAGTGTCCCCGTGGCATTCACCCTGTAACAGAACAAAACAAAACTTACGTATCATTTCTGACGGGACAAAATATCAGTTTCAGAACCAAAAAAAATCAAAACAAACCAAAACAAACCGAAAGCAAGTATCATTTCTGGCGTGACAAGATATCAGTGTCAGAATAGAACAAAACAGAGCAAAACAAAAACAAGCTGAAAGCAAGTATCACTTCTGGTGTGATAAAATGTCAGTGTCATCACATAGCAAAACAAAAACAAACTGGAAGCAAGTATAATTTCGGGCGTAACAAAATATCCCCAGTTCCTAAACAAAGCAAAACAAAAAAAAACAACAAAAAAACAAACTGGAAGCAAGTATCATTTCTTGTGTTAGAAAATATCAGTTTTATGGGCCATGGGCTTACTGAGAAATGTTGGATGTGACATGTGTTTTTCTGCAGCGTTACTGTCGGATAATTGAGTCTGTCTGGCAATGTTAATCGCGATGGATACTGTTATCATGTTCTATAAGATAAGACTCTCGGTAGGCGAGGATCACGGATCATTAAACAAATAAATGTGTTACTCTTTTTATGTAAACGAACTCATGACTTCATACCACTCATGTCGCTTTGTTAAAACGTTTCATTGTTGGGGACGGGAAACATACTTTGAAAACTTGCAAAAAAAACTTAAAGTAAAGGACTTCAGTCCATAAAAGGCTGACTGCGATGTGACTACAGCAAGCCTCTGTACGATCGCCAAAGCGCAAGGGTCGCTTTCTGGTACGCGAACTGGCAACTATTAAACACTTTAGAGGTACCCGATGTCCGATACTATGTAGGACATCATTTTACTAATTCTATGCCAAATAGAGTTTAACGCCGAACTCAGTACCTATATAACGACGACTCTACCGATGTGAGCAACGACCACGCCACCGGGTTAAGATGACACAAGTAATAGCTTGGCCATATGGTCGGTTAGCCTGTCCTTGCGGTCTGCATGCTGTAACTGCTCTGGTGTCTATCTTAACCCGGGGGCCCCGTAGGTTGGTTTTGGCTGATGCATGTGGGTAGTCACAGTAGGATATACTTCACTGATGCGGTGTACACGGATCGATGGTAAAACTTTTCGTAGCCTACTTGTCAAAGCTTAAACTTTTTACGCCTACGATCCGGGTTCGATTAAACATATCGATACATCGTGTGATATCCGCTAATACTGCTGAATGAGACATAAACCCCAATTCACCCACTCTTGATCAACAACTAAAGCAATCAACTCAACTGGAATACGCACTCTTGGAGTGAATGTGTTTAGTTTTACGCCGCATTCAACGATAGTACATCTATATGACGGCGGTCTGTAAATAATCGAGTCTGGAAAAGACAATACAGTGATCAGCAGCATAAGCATCGATCTTTGCGACTGGATACGATGACTTACGTCAGGGACAGTGTCGTCTGATTGTCGTCTCTTAAGACAAGCATAGGTTGTGAAGATCAGTTGTAACTGGGATCTAGTCGGGTTTCTGTGTCATGAAATGAACAGGAACAATTTGCAGTGGTATTCCGACATGACAGACGGATCTAGAAACCAAATAAATCTGAATCACAAAACAAAACGAAAATGTACCACAAATCTATCAATTCGTTAACAAATGGTACCCCTCCAAAGTGAAAGAGTCCCATGCATAATTTGTTATCACTGGAGGAAGGGTTTAATGTAATAGTATACACCTGTCTGTAAATAATTAACATTACAAAAATAAAACATGAAATATGTATTAGCTGCCCTGTGCATAATTGGCTCACCATTATAATGTATCACATATTCTTCCTATATCTGTAATCTTGTCAACGAATTAGAGCGGTGTGCTTCCAGGAAAACACAGAGGGACTAAACCTGACTCACCCCTGAAGACGGACAGAACAACGAGGTTGGGAGAAGTGGAGAATGTACCAGGAAAAGGCTTTCACTACCGAAACCCTACAATTTCCAAGGTTTACTTTCTGTTTCCAGGGCAGGTGTTCCGATAATGCATGAAAGGGGCATATTTCGATATCTGGCTTCAAATGTGATCACATCTTTACATGTAAACTTGTTAAAAATTGCCTCTGTTCACTCAGCAGAAAATGGGTACCCTGTGGGATATATCACTGGCAGCATGGGTTATCCGAGGTAATACTAAGTAGCGGTGTAAGCAAGATATTCATCTTAGAATGGCGCAATAAAAGCTGATTGTTATTTTTATTATGTTCTTTTTATTATTTGTCTTTTGGGAAACGTACGAATTCACTGTGAAAAGAGAACAACAATACTTCCCGCCTGTGATCTCAAATACTAAACATATTACTGATATAGGTGTAATTATAAAAGCGGTGATGATGTGACGAAGGCCGCGTGTTACGATGGCTGTAGAGAACTTGTATACGTTTATCATGATACTAGTGATGGAATGAAGAGTTTGACAACCAAAGTGGTTAGGAATAATACGAAAGTGTTGAAAAATCATAAAACATACTCAAGGCCAATGTCAAATTCGAACCACGATAATGTAATTCTTGTACGCCAAGGAAACCAACTCTGCGTAGGGAATTGCGAATGACTTTTTTAAAGATACATCCAATGACGTCAGTAGTTTGTACCACAGTATTAGTCCATGTTCAGGGCAATTAGGAGGTTTAAAGGCGGTGGTGATGACTAGTGGTTAAAGGCCCGCGTTTGATTCCTCACATAGGCACAATGTGTGAATTTCTGGTGCCCCGAGTGATATTGCTGAAATATTGCTAAGAGCTCTCTAAACCCAAACTCACTCACTCACTCACTCACTCGACGGATAATTCTGTTTCGAGACCCATAAAGCAACAAGGCAACATTTCAGGGCTTTAGGACCGTTAACTCAATTCCTGACCTGAAATTTAATACCCGTTTCAGTTTTAATGAAACCGTACCATGTGAAGATCCGGTTTGAATCGGTCTTCAGAAACCCATGCTTGTAAAAGGGGACTCACGGGATGAGGTGGTCAGGCTCACAGGTGGTCAGACACGTCATCGAATCATAATAGCGTTTGATCACTGGGTTATCTGGATCAGACCTGATTACCAAAGAACGCCACCTCATAGCTGGAATATTGCTGAGTGTTGCGTTAAACAGCAAACAAAACAACCAATGTAATAAAACCGTCGTGCTATCATTGACACGTTGTAGCGCAAATCGCCCTCGGGATCTGAATCATGAACCAGTCAAAACTATTTTCCTGCAGGAGAAACAACGGCGTGTAGAGCAAGGACTCAGTTAGAGTGATCCTTTGACAAACACAACTGAATGTTTTTGAAACATTTTTATTTCAATTTTAAAAAAAACATGACAACGAGTGTACCTGGACAAGGTGTTGATCCAAACAGACACTTTAACAATGATCTCATCATCACATAGTCTCTGACGATTGTAGCTTTACTAGAACCATAATGTGGACATAAAACTATTTTAAGAGCAAACTCATCATACAATTACATTCAAACTATCGTTAATATCATTCACTTTGCATTTAATAGCCCGAAAAACTTAATTTCCCGTAAATTTCTCAAAAACGCTAAATTATTTTCTATTTAACAGAACACCTTTACTTTATTGCCTGGTCGGGTAGATAAAGTGTTGTCAGAAATTCGCGAAACGACTTTCCCTTCCAAAGAACATGTCCTTCAGTGAAGGTAATCACCCATTCTGATGAATTCTTCTGTTCTAATCTTCTGAGAACTTCGATGCATTCATCACGGGACATCCAGTTGAATGGAATGAGAAAAAACGCCGGGGAGTCCAACACCTCCAATATTCTCCCTTTCTATGTCCACAAACACAAGAGATATTTGGAGAACAACTGCTACACAAAATGCGTTACGCCACTCTAAACGTCGGATCCATTACAGTGGTGTGGAATTACTATGTCCGACTCGTCCGACTCGGGAAAAAATTGACACTGACAAGTCAGTTTTTACAAGTTAGTCGTCCGCGGACAAGTAAATACCGAATCTCATTCATTCGTTCCATTAAAATACAGTGTGCCAAAAATTAATGTCCTAGATCAAATTCATTCATCAGTCCCCTCCCGCACTCGTTCTGACGGTCACGAATATTAGTGTTGTAATAAATTGTGAATGTCAACTCTTCTCTGGTTGGCTGGATTTCATAACTTCCTGGGAATTCCTTGGTAGAGAACCAGTCAAATCAATTGTTACTATAAGGCACAGTCGCGTTGACAAAATCGTGGAAGTGATCCCTCGGCTATTTCTGAGAATTCGATACGATGCAGCATTACGATTGGCTGAAAGTTATATCCCTGATTAATATTCATGAGCTCATTCGCGAACATTTGTCAAACTTCCGCTGTCAGGGAAGCGAATGTTGTATGAAAAATGGACAAGTTTGTAATACGATCAACACCTGGTCACAGAGAACAAACCCTGAGTCGATCAAGTGAGGAAGCTGGCTCTAGTAAAAGAAAATCTAAATCAGAACGCGACCGTGATTATGATAAAAAAAGAGTTAGAAAATTTCAGTCAGGTTGGCTGCACGAATTCACGTGGCTCAAAACAGATGACGATGACAATGTATATTTTTGCGAAATTTGTCGTCTGTACCCTCAACTTGCAGACACTACCTCTGGACTGTATGTTGGAAAATCAGTTGACAGAAAGGACACGTTAACGGCCCATCAGATGTCTGCCAGACATATTTCGTGCTTGTCAAAATTTGAAGGCCAGCAGAAGAAAAACACGACTGACGGCGCGCTGTCGAAAGCCTTTTCAAAAGTCGAAGAAAAGGAAGTTGAGCGATATAAAAAGCTTTTTAACACAGCATTTGCGGTTGTAAAACACGGACGCCCATATACCGATTATCCGTTTTTATGCCAAATTCAGAAGAAAAACGGACTTGAGCTGGGAAATGACCACATCGGGAGGGATGCTTGTGTAGATTTTCAGAATGCTATTTCTGCTGTTTTAATGAAAGAAACTGAAAACCACATGCAGAGTGTGAGATTTGTTTCAATTATGAGTGATTCCAGTACAGACTCTTCTGTTATTGACCAGGAGGGTATATTACTGCGTTATGTGCATCCAGTCAGTCATGAACCAGTTACTGCAGTGGCAAGTATTGAGAAGCTGGAAAATGCCAGAGCTGAAGGTGTTGTACAGGCAATTAAAACAGGTGTACAGAAATGTGGCTTTGATCTTGAAAATACTCAGAATAACTCTCCCAAATTAATCTGTGTGAATTTAGATGGAGCAGCAGTTAATATGGGGGCCAAGAACGGTGTTGCTAAACAGCTGAGTGACTTAGTGGACAATAAAGTTATTATAACTCATTGTGTTGCACACAAACTGGAACTTGGTGTGTTGGATGGCATAAAACACATGGATTATGTAAAGAAATTTGAAGACACAATCAAGAGAATTTGCAAATTTTATTCTTATTCTCCAAAAAGGCGACAAGAACTTCAGAAACTGGCATGTTTTTTTCAAGAAAATTTGATCATGTACACCGAGATCAAGGCTATCAGGTGGGTCTCTTCAAAACTACGAGCGCTGAAAGCAGTTTGTGCAGATCTACATGTCACTGTCTCTCATATGGAACAAGTGCTGTCCACATCCAACAAGGCAGATGAATTAGGCCAGGCACGGGCCATACTCAATGAATTGAAGCAAGTGAAATTTGTCAAGTACATTCACCTCATGACTGATGTTCTGTCTGTCATTACAAAAACCTCTGAACTGTTTCAGACCAAAGATCTTCTTCTCTTTGAGGTTAAAGAAGCCATTGATACCCTGTACATGAAGCTACTTGCTATGTCAAAAGAACCAGGAGAAAATTTGTCCAAGTTCTACAGTGTTTTTGACAAGGAATCTGCCCTGTTTGATGGGAAGCTAAAACTCACTGGCCATCTCCCTGTCTTTGGAGAGGACAAAGATGTTCATGATCTACTTGAAAAAGTTGCCACATACATTCTGAACAGGTTTTCAGATTTGGGAAGACCCCCTGTCTCCAACTTTCAAGTGTTTGACTTCAGGACCTGGCCATTCAGTCTTCAGGACTTGAGCACTTATGGGTGCAAGGAAATTGGAACTCTCTGTGATGAATACAGTGACATCTTGACAGACGAAGAAAGATCCAGCATTCCCTCCGAATGGCAAACCTTGAAAGTACAAGTCTCAATGCAAAGGAAATCACACCCCCTGGCAGTCTACACTTCCATTCTGCAAAGACAGGAAGAGAGTGTTAAACACATTCTGGTCCTGTTAAACATGTTGGTAACTGTTTCACCTTCGACAGCTGCATGTGAACGCTTGTTCTCCAATATGAATTTTGTGAAGAATTCGTTCAGAACACGCCTTACCCAACAAAACCTTCAGAACCAAATGCGTATCATTGTTAGTGATACACAACTTGAGGACTTTGATCCACTTCAAGCTGTTGAATTTTGGTTGCAATCTGGACATAGACACATAACTCACAGAAAGCGTCAGAGGGCTGCTACTGTAGTTCCTACCCAAGCCAGTACAGCAAGCTGTTCTGATGTGACAGATCAGGAATCTATCCAGCCTTTTGTAGATGCCATTGTTAACACACTGGGTGGGGAAGACATTGCCAGGCAGAAGCTAAAAGACATGGCCAGTGATTCAGCTAAACAATGCCTTATTATGTGAAACCTTGTTAGACAGAAGCTGAAAATCATGGCAAGTCATTCAGTTAAACATTGCCTGATGATGTGAAGTTACCATAGAGACACTTTGCTAGACAGAAGCTGGAAAATAAAGAAATGATTCAGCTAAGTAGTGCCTTATTACAAATATGTGATATTCAGTTTAGCATTGAGTTACATTGATAGACAGAAGTTGGAAGACAGCAAGTGATGTAGCTTATTGTGTGACTTAAATACTTTTTGATCCAGCCTATTGTGTGACTTAAATACTTTGTGACATTGCAAGACAGAAGGTAGAAGATACATCTGTGCTGGCTGCTTCCATTAGGTGAATGGAAGTTCCTAATTTCAAAGAATTCAGAGATTTAGTGACTGTGTTGCAAACAAATTCATTAAAATAAAGAACTTGTGCAAAGTAAACGTGTTTGATGACCTTCAACAATGTATGCCATAGTATAGTCAAGGTAATGTTGATTTAATTGTAGTTTTAACTGTCATAATTCGGACAAGTAGAGTTTAGCTGCGGACAAGTGGATTTTGGCACTTTACTTGTCCGTGGACAAGTGAATGAAAACTGTATTTCCACACCCCTGCATTATAAAGACCCACGCTGTCTGTTAATCTACTGTATCTAAGCAGTAGGTAAGGAACAATTTGCCATCTAGAACCCTGCTATTTCGTTTTGGCTTTTTCATGGCCGATTTGGGATGAGCCCCACTGCGAAATGGCTTTACTATTCGAGATCACGAGACGGCGTCCTGCAAGGCATTCGAGTTCCTGTGACGGCCTCTGAATGGTAGCCGCCGGCCCATAAAGAATTTTTCATGCTTTATTGAGTCGTAAAATCTAGGTCTTGTGAGAAAAAGACTTCTGTTAAAAGACAAATATATCAAGCAAAGACTAGACCCGACAGACGCTTCTGCTGCGTCTCAAGACTGTGTCGCGGTTTTGTAGTTTTCAAATCTTTCGCAACATGGGGTACCACACATGGATGCTTCGGCTCAATCAGGACTCGGAGCTAGATATTGTATCATCAAGGATATCTGAGCCTCGGTGAGCAAGCCCAACCGCCGACGAGGGTCCCCCTTTCATACATATAATACACTTCAAACTCATACTTCTGGTGTGCAATCGCTTTGTATGATGTAACGAGATTCAACCGATAACTACCTACCGCCATTCCCAGAATTCCATAGCGACCGACGGAAGTCGTCTGCTCCGTACAGTCTGATCGTCTGCGCGTAACGTGAAACTCGTCTGCTGGCGGTTCTGGTAATGAATTAAAAACAATAGATCACCGTGGCTAGATTAGCGTTTGCAATAATTCATTTCATTGTTTTATGAGTGTATTGTAGAGCTATTTAATGTATGGAGAGTTTTTGGTCTGCTCAATATCGTTTTTGTTGAAGTCTTAATTCACTCTGCGTCGTCTACGATGTGACAAGCAATCGTCGGTGGCCTCAAGAAGATGATAGATTCCGCTTTCAAAGAACCCGATCCTAATGAAAGAAGTGCTTCAATGTCTGTTTAAAGGCCAAAATAGCAATAGCCAACGACTTTTTTCGATAAACACAACCACTTAAACAATTGCAAAGGTTAGCAGGACTCAAAACAAAGTAATAAGTGTTCTCCTTGTCACATGAAAGATATAGGCCTTAGCTCCCAATAACGCAACTGATTGCAAACTACGTGCAGCTACCTTACATTACCGCCCGCTGCCCAATGGAATTGAAATTCTTTGCACTTTCTCTTCAGCTCATAATAGCGAAATAATGTAAATTGCTTAAAGTTAAATACAGTTGTTAAAAAAGTATGCTTTGTCTTGAAACACATGTATTGGAGTAATCATCAGCAGATGAACTTCATACACTTCCAACAAGTTTTTCGGCCTTTCTAAATTGGTTCCTTAAAAGCGACACGTTGTTTAGTTAGCCCTGTATCTGCCGGCGTATTGTTTCTTCCGACAACAGCAACCATGGCATATTGTTTTGCAACGACAGTTAGAAATAAAGAGAAAGAAACTTCGAAATAACTACATGTATGATCGGTATTAGCGTTAGAGGAGCGACTGTCTCCTGTTTTATCAAGATCCACAGGGTAGGGTGGCGAAAGATGCTTTTGGGGGCATTAATGCTTCATTGTAGGCGGGTTTTCGGATCGTCAGCGAATGTGTTATCGCCACAGGACCACATTGTATAATTAACACCGTGTGGTACTTAATACACTCAATTTTCTCGATAGGCGGCGTAGATCAGACAGACCTATAAACAGTGGTTTCAGTCCAACACCAGCTTTCATAAATGGAATGAATAAATGATTGGTCTTCGGAAAACCAGATCGTAATGAAGTCCAATACAGCGGAACCCCGTAAGTGCGAACCCCGTCAAAACACCACCACCAGGCCGTTAGGGTTGTGAATGTGTATCTAAATAGTAGGTTATTTATTTAGTCATATATATAATCTGTTTGGACGGACGTTTGTTATACCGGACGAGTTTCGTATAAACATCACAATATCGATTAACAGAATTTCATTGACCACTATGAAAGTATCATGAAGTCGATTCAGATATAATGACTGTTCATTATTACGTTGTCCGCATGCATGTCAGATATTGATCACCAAGAGTTCGTCACCCCTGTGTTCATTGGAATTAAACCTTGTTATACTCATATTCATAAAATTCATCCAAACTTTGGTTTTACCCCTAACCACAGTTCATCGTATCCTTGTTCTTCGGAGTAAAACTCATGCTCATAGACCTCATACTTCGTTATACTAAGACTTCATAGAATTTAGTTGTATACCCGCGTTAATAAAATTTAAACATATACCCGCGTTTACTTCTAAAATGCCGTATTCTTACAAGTGGCACTTCCTCATATCGCTGTCATTGAATTTAGAAATCGCTACATCCGTGTTCGTGGGAATGAGACTTCGTAACGCATTTGTTAATAGTGTTAGAGTCGAGTTAATGGAAGTTTTACTTCGATACATCAGTGTTCATATAAGTGAAACTTCGTTTCACTCGTTTACGGAATTTTAACTTAGAGATAACTGTGTTGCACCCGTGTTCTTAGAGTGAACAAGACAAACAAGAACCACGGTCTGGTAACACACCCCCACGTGTCAGTGTAAGGATCATTAAGCTACCACGTTTAAGGTTGACAAGAGTTTTGCTCCGTAAGTTTCTATTGAGACATTCATCGCATCAAACCTTCCTTCGACATTTCGTACATGACTTGAAAGAAACACACAAAAAGTCTTAATGTTCAAAGGTGTTGGTGACATTAAAACGTCATTGACACCAATAGTGAAAATTATCCCTTACATTTCTTAACATTTTCAAATCACCTCTTTAGTGATATCAGTGAGAATTCTATTAGTTGCCAAGGGGTCCATGAACAAAATCCTCTAGAACTTGTAACACCTGTCAGTCATTTGCAGTTGACTACTTTACAATGAGCTTTTATCTAAAAGATCAAAAATCCCTCTAGAATCTCATGGAGTGTGGCATCCTAAGTGCACAATCGTTCTTCCGATGAACAATCATAGTATACTGAATGAATTGCAGTGTACATTGCTAGATATACGAGGGGGTTTATGGGACTTTGTAACAGCTAATCCATTTCTTGTGTGAAAAGACTCACTCAGGGTTGTCGTTGTACACGTCTACACGTCAAGACTTGATATGGCTGGGTTAGTTTCGTGGCCCATTGACTGTAATATTAGGTGGGTCTTATCCAAGATAAGGTTTTATCAAGGGTGGGAGGATTTAATACGATGATTGACATTCGCCGATGAAATATACATGTACAGGGTACTTTTTGAGCAATAAAATTACTGACACTGTTTCACATGGGATATGGAATAAAATGTTTTATTCATGAACATGTTTTATGGTTAGGTTTGATAGTATGATTATTGTGCGAAAGTGTACATATCTGACAGATCTCTTGTTGTACCTTGTGATATTTATGTGTAGCGTGATGACGAAGGGAGAACGAGAGAGACTGATGAAACCCACATAACCGCTGAGTATCCATAGGCCGTCTCATACTCGAGTTCGAATCCCAGACGCGGCTTCGTTCACTTTCTAGGTTTTGTAGCACCATACCCGGGTTAGCTTGTTTCATGAACAAGGTGAATATTCAAGAACCGTTTTTTTCTCACTCGACGTGAAAATGAAACATTCACAGACCAAAACCACTCGCTTACTATTCAATGATTGCTTGTATACTCCTTGTATTGAACATTATGTTTAGAGAAATAAAAACGTGTGACGACAATCTCTTTGTTTACTTCTTTATACCTAACAGTCAGTTGTATATAAACCTTACGGGTACCAATGAATACCTACAAGGTGTATGTCGGTAATGAGTGGTGAATAATGAGGCGTTTTATTAAGGGAGTGGTGGGATAGTCTAGTGGTTAAAGCGATCACTCGTCACGTCGAAAACCCGACTTCGATTCTCCAAACGGGTGCACTGTGTGAGACCCAATACTCTTACCTCCTTTCTACCTACGTCCCCGGTTAACTCGAAGGCAAACATTTGCTTCAAATGAACACTCATTATTGCATGCATCTCGAATTGCCAAGCTATTCCGTTATCTCCGAGTCAATGTGCCCTGTGTGTGACATGAGTGAAACCGTTCACTCCGAACCTCCTTTAACCAGACGCCCCCTTTCTGGATGACCAGGATCTGTCAAAGAGACGTCATTCCGTATATACGAGTATTTAATTCGGATATTGATTAATGCGAACGATTTCAATGACGGTCCGTATTTAGGAGGGGAAGCCGTATCTCTTTTGAATAACAACAAGTGGGTCTTTTTCCTTGCTGGAAATCCTTGCTGCATACTGGAACCTTTGAGTGAGTCGTTCATGCAAGAAGCAACAAGTCATTGACATAAAACTCGCTAAAAAAAAAAGATAAAACCCGCTAAAAAGGATAAAACTCGCTATGTAGAAATTGACCACCCATATTCACATCTTCAGAAAGAAATAACTTTATAGCCGTACGGAGAGCATAAAAAGTTTCCTGTTTTGAGACGCTTACATCGTTGAAAAATAAGGTTTCAAGTCGCGTAAAATTGGCGGAACAGTCCCCTGCTGTTTGGGGAATGTTCATCATAGGAAATAAAACCTACATCCAGAAGATATAAAATAAACAACATCAAGAAGCCTTCGATGAAAGTTAATTGCACACAAATCCAATTTCGAGGTCACTGGTATCGATGGAATTAGACGTTCGACCAAATCAAATATTAGTCATTCTTGATAATCGCCAGAATGAATATGAATGTCGTATCACACGGCGACCATGTGGCTAATTTGATAAGTTATCCTTTTCCAGCTATGTTCATAAATACGCTTGAATGAATAGCCTGAGGGTCCGCTTGCAGCCTTTTCCACAGCCTACACGCCAGCTAAGGAATGAGATTTAGTCCATACAAAACATCCTGGTCTGTGCATACAAGATTGCGCTCTTGAAAATCGACGGATTAAACTTAACAGTAGAAACGCCGTTTTTAGATTTAACTGAACTGACTATGAATTACGTAAAACAGTTATATATGTGTATATGTCATACCGCAGTCTCACGCAGACAAAACAACTCCAGGTTAATTCGTCTAACATTCTCGTTCACGCTGGTTTCAGCCTGTTTCTGAAGGACTTTGTTTAAAATGACAGGACCATTGAGCTTTGTACAGTCATTAATTTATACTTTAAAATGACTCTGTGCGTTCTTGTGCTTTAAATGTCAAAATGGAAAGAAATATACGTGTAAACATATTTTTGAAATAACACTCGCGTTCTCCGCACAAGCAACATATCATACGAAAAGAGTCATTGTTACAAGAATATAAATCAAGCGAGAAAAATAGTCTGCACTGTATTTACATAATCACCATTTAATTATATAAGAGTTTGGTGGGCGAATACGTTGTACAGGTTAACACGTATATACATACATTATACATGTTGAAATTATTGTCATTGAAAGCGTGTAACGTATATCTGTTTCGAAATATATTTCAAATTTGCCTTTTTCATATCAACTGGCTCACCATTATGAAATCGAATCACGTGCAATTTTAAACCTTAAAATAAAAACATGGTAGTTTTAAAAAGATCTCTAACAATCACAGTGCTGACGAGACGAAAAGTCTCTAACGTTCATCGAGACTAAAACAGTAATGCAGAAGGGAGAAATCCAACATAAATCCCCAAAATGCATTTTACAATGGGAAGTATTGAATTAGGGTTGTATTGTGAAAAGAAAAATTATATTTGGTTCCCGAGTCTGTCGCTTTATTTCATTGCTAGTATCTGTTGAGTGTCACAATTTAACTACAATCAATTCTATGCGTGCAAGGAATGGGGTATCGAACGGATTTGAGTCCCAAAGTACTACGACTGATGTTTTCCGAATCCAATTAATTTCGCAATTTTGTACAAAAAGCATTCCTAGTTGCAGAGTTACCTAAACGGGAGATGCTAGAGTAAATAAACGAGCTTGGCTCTCTTGGATATGGAGGACGAATCGAGATACCGAGAGTAGCCTCCCTTTGCTTACCACTCCACAGGTTGAAATGAACTCATGGATGTCTGTGGCTGTCTAGTCATTGTTAAATTAACAAACGCTCATATCTGTTAATTCATTTGTAAACATGCGACAGGGTCATAGCGTACTTTATGAATGTATATACTCCAAAATGTCAATAATGATTTTATGTGTATATATCTTTTATCAGACATAATAATAATTGTGTCATAACCACGAGGCTGTATAAAAGCCTCTGTAATAAAGCTTTTCAATGTGGATAAGCTCCCACATGGCAGGGTGATGTGAACTACCATAAAGTAGTATTATCATGAAAAATTGATTGTTGAAGCCAGTTTACTGCTTGTTGGTAGAATAAATTTCTACTATAAGTTCATTGCGGACGTAGAGATTGTTGTGTCTTTATACATACCCAATGACACAAATCGAAAGGTTACATAACCAGTTAAGCGAAACAATCATAAATAATTAAACAATAAAATGTATAAAAGAAGTAGGGGTATGCGACACCAAAGAAGAGGCGACGCTAACTTGTCCATATGAAATATTGATTTGATTTTTATGCATCAATCATTGAAAATAAAAGCAGTATGAACCGCTTGCGAATTCCCACGCACCAAGTGAAATTAACATCTGGATCGCATTTCACTTTGTTATTTTCTCAGAGTTGTAGATTTCATTCTTCTTTGGTGGTTTGACTAGCGGATGGAGGGCATTGTGTTGTATGTATCATTATCATATTGGATATCAGTCATTTTCGGTGCATTCATATGGGAACGGGGTTTTTTGTAAATATTTACATTAAAAAATCACAATGGAAAACAAACCATTTTGGACATATAATACTTGTACTTAAGCACAAGAGTGCTCATAACATTTTCCCCAATTAAATCCAGAATTATTTACTCACACTGAGAACCTGTACTACATTAACTCCACTTTTTTTTCACAAAATATCGACTAAAATATTTGCGTCAATTATAATGTGGCGTAATCTATTGTGATGATAAAATATATTAATAAATTATACTGAGGGCCGATCACATCCTACACCATCGTTTAGTAATATTACGCCAGGATTACTTTGAATAAATATGATTATTATATGTCACAGAGGTTTCTTTGAAACAGCATTATGTATACATTTCTCATAAAATCATACTTGGCACTAATCTAGGAACGCACACAAAAAGACCTGATCGTTCAACATCAGAAATATTTTCTTGGAGGCTGTTACAGAATGAAAGAAACTAGCGGCGTCTTTTTTGCAGATAACAGATTTTGATAATGATGTTACGCCATTGATTTACGCGATAGAAGACAATATTTCCTCACGTGATAATTCATTATGTGGTGATTTGCGAAGCCACAAGCAGCAATTTTCAAAGAAATATGATTGTTAGCATCGAACGAAGACGCGGAGGCAGAAACGAAAAAATCTTTTCAATATGCAAATTTTCTTTTATGAAATTCCACTGTGGTTAAAAACGTGAGCACATGTTTTAAAGAACCCTGTTAAACCAATATAGTTTCCTAAAAAATCCAATTGTTGAATGTAATCTTTAACAGGAAAACGACAACCCTCCCATTTCTCCTGAGACAGTGGTACATATCTGCCTTAAATTCTTGAAGGCGTGAAACTAATTTCACTTCAAAGGAGCCGCTGTGTCAATCAAGAGAACATAAAAGACCACGCTTATTGCGTAGCCCTTTCAAGCTTAATAAGACCAGGTCCCCGGATAATCGATATCATAGAATCTACCTGATGCCACGCCCCTTTTTAGACCTGAGGTCAACAGGTTTGACCTGACCTTTCACCCGGAAAATAATTGATAAATGGATTTACTTCCGGGGCAAAGAATGAAAACCTGTATCAGCAAAGCTTGATATTTCTTTCGCGCATGATATGATTGTATCTAAGACTTACGAAAATCTGTTACCAGTTATTATGTGTTCAGTTAGTAATAAAATATAAACATCTGTGGGTTTCACAATTGTGAAAAAGACATGGCGTCTGTATCCTTCTCAAAGACAGCAATTTAATTTTACGCACACTTATATCTTCCAGATGTTTATTCATTAGGAAGTCGATATGAGACACAGATTTAACCTGGACGGTGTTACCTTACAAAAGACAAGCTTCCACTCATGACAGATTATTCTACTGGCGGTATATATATTCCTGCTCATAAACCCCCTCCCGGGCTGGCATTGTCTTACTCCCCTCAATTATGCCTACTGGACAAAGGTGACTCCACCGGTCAGTCTCATGACTTATTTTACCTGACAGCCTTTGAAGTTCACCGCGAAAACACCTGTCCTGTTCCTCAAGACGCCCCTAACACAATCGCGACAAGCCAGCTTGACAAATTCAGCTCCGTGTGATTTGTGAAGTGCGAACTTAACGTGGCTAACTTCTTCTCACCTGTCACAAGCTCGAATCCAAACAGTCAGCTATATTTCACTTGCTCCGGATTCTGACAGGCGAAAGCAGTACTTATTGGACGTATGTTTTCAAGTACGGCTCTTGCGAAATAATTTTGACAGCGTCCCCTGAGAACAACCAAATGAATGGGCAAATAAAAATTGTACGCAAGGCATTAAAACAACGCCGTTTATCTTCTTCAGTGATCCAACGGTTGTGAGAAGTCAAGTCCGTTTACTGACGCTCGGAGTCTGAATTCATTTTATGTTATGAAATTTGGGCTAGATGACGTGGATGAAATATTGTCTCGTTTCTCTGGAGAGTACCCGGTACACGTGTCGTTTCCCGGTTCGGAGGTCACAAAAATGTTATTTATTAGTTCTATAGTGGCAAAATACAAAGGAAACGTGACAGACAGCCGTTTTTTAAAAAGTTAAAAAGTGATGGCATGGTTTTAAATCATTTTAAATTATACACTCAGACTATTAAATGGAATCGCAGTGTTGTAGACTATAAGGTTTAGACCGTAGAATTTACACAAGAAGAACAACTCCTCGGGAAGGACAAATAATGCTTTGTGGCTATTTTGAGGGTGGATGAATTTACGGACATTTGGATTGTCTGAATATTCATCTTTTTAACAGTAACATCCGCAGCAGATTTTCTCAGTGATTCCTATTCACATTAATGTGAATATCAATTTTCGAAACATAACTGATTAATCTCATAATATACACCTAAACGGTCAGTTTTCATGGGGTATCGATATGTGCATTCTCATACAGTTTGGGTATGTTAAGTGTTTTCACAATGATTGTACCCGTCTGATAAACGGGTGGTATTTGAAGACGTTTTAGTTTCTTCCAGACTGTTCATTAATGCGGGATGGTGTGTGTGGAACGACAGGGAGGAGTGTGGACTGGTAGTCAGCTAGGCCTCAAACTTCACTGACAAACAGGCAGTAAATCTATTGATCACAACGAACATGTGCTATCGGATATAGAATGGCCTGACTCTGCTAAATCCATACCACCATAACATCGATCCATTTACACAAACACACAGTCGTGTACGGACTACTCATTGCTGTTTTCGCAGACGAATAACTAACATATGAAAAAGGATAAGGCGTCCGGCATAATGAAATGACAAATCGTCGACGGCGTCATCATCATCATCATCATCATCATCATCATCATCATCATCATCATCGTCGTCATCGTCGTCGTCGTCGTCGTCGTCAAAGCAACAATGCACCATCGCCAAGAAGGCAACAATATTCATAAAGTACTACTACTGATAATAATGAGGCTAATCCTATTCCTCATTATCGTAACCATCCTAATCATCATCATCATCATCATCATCATCATCACCCGTACGACAACAATCAAACTAAAATCCCGAATACACCGGAGTATACACAAGCAACATCCAGTGAAACCAACGCTGTCGTTGCAGCAACAGCATCGTCGCTATCATCATCATCATCATCATCATCATCGTCATCATCATCATCATCGTAATAATAATAATAATAATAATAATAATAATAATAATAATAATCATCATCATCATCGTAATAATCATCAACACCTTCAACACAACAACCGCAACGATTCACGACAGGAACATCACAACTAAAATCCCGCACACACTGAAACATACAGAGGCAACACAAAATCCCAATGCAACCACGGTTGTCCCCTCAACACCAGTATCACCACCACCATCATCATCATCATCATCATGAACTCAACTCCAGCAATCAAATAGTCACAAAGCATATGGCCGATGTCGTTACCATCTGCTCCCAGCATATAGATGTCGGTTCCTTCAAACACACCGGCGGGAACAATACCGTTAATATCGCTTTCGCATTGTTGCACCTACCAATGCCCACGGTATATTGACAAACAGTCACCCGTCCCTGCAACACGTGCCGGTGTAGATTGCTCGACAACAACACCACAACAAGACTCAGCAAGGACGTGCAACAGGCCGCTCGGACGCTTTATGCCAAACTAATCGAGCGCGTCAGATATTCACTTGAATTGCTACACTATTTGTCAATTTACTGCCCCTGTTTGTTGATATATAAAATAGCACGCAAGGAAATATATGCAAATGTGCCCTTGAATTGATTAAGTTCGATAGCCAGAAGGAGCGAACATGTGTTCGCCATAAAAGCTTGAAATCACCGTTGAATAATCTCGGGCACTGGTTAATACAAATGTGTCAGTTTCATATTTTCAAGCATATTTCTATTTATAAGAAAGTGTGTGCATGTGTATATTTCACTGACTGTACGCTTGCATGATATAACTTACCGCCCACCATTCAGTATTTTTTATGACTATGAATCAGTGAAGAATATATAGCTCAATAATGCTGTGGTGTTGTAATAAATGCGTATATATCGTCAAATTCAAATAATATTTAACCAGCTGTATGCTGCGTACAGTGTAAACATGGAATTGTAATAACTCTTTTCACACGCCAACACAGCATAAACATATGGCTATCAGTCAGCATGATACATTAAAAGATAATATTATGCTAATGCAGGCGATACGTAATTCTCTGTTGTTATTTAGTTATTTCTCTGTGTTTATAAAAAACAATAAATAATATTTCATAAATAACGAATATGTTCAGAAAAATTAATCAACATGTGTCTTGTTACGAGATGACAATGCAAACCCTTTAAATAATAAACATTGTTAAAGTAACTTATTTGCATCTCAATTTGTAGAGGCATTTCAGATGTTGTGAAGTACAATATAGTTAAACCTTATAATTAAAGATGTTGTTATTCATAAAATTGGTCCATATCGACACATTTGCATATTTTTGAAATATGCATTAAAACGTGCCCCTATAAAGAATACCTGGCTAAAAACAAAGGACATTTCCCTTAAATCAAAATAAGGAAAACATTTGTTTTAATGTATGCAAATGAAGTTATGACGTCGATTTCAAAATATGCATGAGGAGTTCACATCAAGGTGTGAAAGGTCCGCTCACCTTTAATTAACGGATGCAGGTAGAGGGAACGGGTACGGAGGGCGCTAGCCATCTCATCCCTGCCCCAACACCTACCTGGCGATATACAAAACGTGTCCAGTTTTAGTGTGATCTTCCATACAGAGAAAACACGAGGTAGGTGGCACCAGAGAAATGGCTGACTTGGCATTGACAATATCTTGACACTTACAGTTGTGTGACTATGTCAATGTATGGATTAACCATGGAATCCTCTAGTGTTCGCCTCGCGAAAACTTTGACTTCAGAGTCAGGGTTTAGAATCGTTTAAAAAGCCCCATAATGTGCCTGTTTGCTTGAGGCCCGTGGGTCCATTGTTACTTATGCTGAGGGATTTATTCAAGCCTTGTCGCCCATAAATTACTGATAACAGTATTCACAACGCTTGTCTATAGCTTTTGTCAACGTGTTAGTATAGGTTTGATACCGGCTATACCATGTATAAACGACAATGTCAACAGGCCATCGGCCATTACCACTTCCTGTGTTCCTGTGTTCGGGGAAACACATTACAGAAAGCAGAGCCTAGTGAAGCTGTTAGTATTTTCTGTTATTTGACGCCGCTGCTGAGATTCGCACAGCAAAGGTTCGGAGGTATTATCCTCAGTATACAGTGAATAAAAAATATTTAATTCTGAAAAATCTAGCACATATTTGTATATTTACACCCACCTGAATTACTTTTGGAAAGGTTTCGGATCGGAGTTTACAAACAAGGAAACTGATCTTCATAAAATTCCAGCTGGACTCTAAACAACATTCATATATGGAGGAAAAGGTTTGAGATGAAGAGAAAACATCAATCAATACAGTTCCAGTTTACTTTTTTCTTTTGAATCGATTTTCCAAATTTCAAGTTTTTATTGCGAAAATAATAGCTTCTTTTTAAAACTGTTGAAAAATCGTCCGAAAGGCTTAATAAAGACGATTCGAAAAGCTCGCGATAAACACGGCAATCAGAGTTACTTGTCCCTCGACGGGCCATAATCGATGTCGCATGCAACGCAACAATATGTTCAAAGTCTCATGAATATTCATTTGTGGTGATCAGGCCTCCCACGGGAGTCCACACATCTACCGGTCTGCTTTAACCAATATTTCAATTTCGATACGACGAGAGTGAGCTGACATGTCGGTGTTTTGGTACTGACGCCTTTCTCTTAACTGACGGCATGGGACATTTGGATGTACGAACTATGCTCGTTTTATAGACTAAACCTTAGCACAAATACGTTCGTAAAATAAAATGTCTCTACTTGACTTGCAGAACAGCCGATGGCGTTCTGCGTTGTGTTTTCTAAAGGTTTAGATTTGTAGGGGACGAGTATTTGCAATATATTGACACTGATGATATCGTTGGGTTCTTTAAATTGATTCGAAATCATTTATATTTCGTTGTGTGACTTGCTACTGCACTGCTTTCAATTCAGTATGTTTTTTTTATTCAATCACAACCTGTCGCGAAATGCGATGTAACTTGATTACGGGTCAGAAAGAATAATTGATTAAATGAAATGCTTTGAGTCTCAAATATTTTTATTTGGCTAACCTGAATCACTATAGCGGTTGGTAGTGCCTCAGCGTTGCAAGTATGTATGTAGGGCGTACGTGTTGTGAATATAGTGATGCGACATAATTACCGTTATTCGTGTGGTATCAGATACTAAATAAATGATCTCAGAGCTAATTTAAGGCCACGACCATGACAAGCTATGGCAGATGATATGAATCATTAAATTAAAAATAAATATTATTAATAAAAATATATCTTAATTAAATACAATATTCTGTAGTGTTTGAATCGGTGTGGATAGTTTTTGTAGGCTTGTGATGACCTCATCTCAGCTTTTAGAGAATTTCTAGGCCAGGGACAGAAATGTCCTTTATCCACTAAAACCTTATTAGATGACATATTTACAATGTTGTTATATAGTTTCAGTTGTGTGACATTAACACTCCTGGAGTGTGGTATACACACCAAGGCTATAACACCTCATATCTAATCATTCGTACACTATCATGGCTATTTGACATATTACGAATTATTGACACCTGCAACCTTGATGATATGAACACCTGTTATTTTGATTGGTGCCAGTAACGACCACTTCTCTCTTTCTTCAAAACGTAATTTGTAAATGTGATACTTTTTTTATAGCTTGCATCATATTTCACAATTTTCGAAGTCTAAAATGTACTGATACAACTGTTGTACAATTTGTTACTTGTTTATCTGTGACGACCCCCACGGTGGGCTCAATTATATGACAAATATTTACAGATAGATGGTAGCTGCATGTATTGTTTGTTTGCTTTGGGTATAAACTGCTGTAAAATGAAACAACAAAGACACGAATTAAAGGGGGTGGTTCATTTTTGAAATAATTGAAACGGAAATTTAATTAACGGTTACAAAGGGACAGAATGACTTTGTCAAGACATATGCAACCATGTATAAAAATTGCATTTCTGCAGCAGAGCTTGAATTTCAATGATCGTTGCCTATTTCCGTCCTCAATCATTGAGTGATATGAAAAAGATAGGATTAGTCCCAAATTGAAATGTCAAAAAACGATAAATTGACGAAATTGCAAATTACAGTCCAACATGGAACACAATGGTACTGCGAGAGACAATAGTAAAGCAAGTTGAAATAACCTTCTCGTCACATACACCCCGCGCCTTGCTGGAAATTAATTTATCATCGTTTCTAAATAGTTCTTCCGCATGTGTACTCGAGCTTTCATCGCGCTGTTCATTTGAAATATATCCCGATTTCTCGCTCGATTTTCTGGCCATTGGGTCAATATCGAACCATGGCATTTACCAACCTTTGCTAATTCACCAATATGATATTTCTAATCGACCGACTTCGATGCATAAGGCCGAATAATTCGCAATACAGTCTCATATTAGTCGCTTGTGAAAAACTAGGGAGGGATACATTTCATTCTCTAACGAAGACGCTTTGTTTAGTGTGCGATGGAGGAGCGAGATGAAGGATACGCGAAGGACCATTCCTGAAGCAAATGATGCAAAGTCGATCACAAATTTAACAGGCCACTCGCAAACGAGACTGGGCTTGACTCGTCTATAGAATGTTATCGACAGCGTTTCTACTGCGACGGATGCTCTTAGCGTGCCTGTTTCATGAGACAGAGGTTTATCGGGCGAAACTAACAAACCAAAGTAAATATATTTCACGTTCGTCTCTATAGTTTTATTTGATAATAATTTCAGTCCAGGTGACAATGGCACACGCGGTCGGGGAGAGAGATTTGTTAATTTGTAACAGAAGTATGCCAGAATTAGCATTTTCTTCTCACACGCTTGGTAAAAGAGAGACGAAACATTCTGTATTGAATCCGTTTATTTAGAAAAGAAACCATATTCTTTCTCAGGTATGAATAATGTATGAGACAAATTAAGGAAATAAATGTCTACCTCTTGTTGTTAATAAAGATGAAAGCAAAATATTTGTATCGGATGTTATCCAATATTGAGATGCACGAACAAACAGGTGTTTTGCCGCATTACCGGTTTCCGTTCAGTAATGGTTAAAGAAAAGTACAAACATGTGCAGAGGATAAAAAAGCGAAAAAATATATAATATTACGACTATTTATTACTGCTGTGTGGACGAATCAGTTATTGGCAAGACGAGAAAACGTAATATACCAAATTATGTGTGTAAGTTATATATCTTCTTACTAATGTACCCTTTGCACTTTATTTTACTTCTTTATTCATTTTATATTTTATATTCTTTTATATAATTTTATGTCGTTTTTTTCTGAGAATGCTCAGTGAATAAGCCTTTAAGAAATCAGCATCACACACAAAAACATAATATCGTTATCGTTTATCTTATATACATCGTCCTTTTCTGAGATCACTAATTCAATATCGTCCTTACAAATCAACCTTACACACAAAACATCGTTTGATTGTTTGATATTTATCGTTGAGCTTGAATATGTACACCAACAGCTGCGTTACAATCACATCGGGGGCAGAACTATTTGATGTTAAAGTTCTCTCTGTGTCAATGATTCCTTAACTTACACTAAGCTTATATGAGTGTAGCGTGGACACGTATAAAGTGTCAACACGTAATGCTGACAAGTATATGAAATATAGTACTGGCGTATTGCGGTTGACGACCAATTATGCCCAAAACTAAGAACTCTTTCTCAGGGAAACATCGATTTATGACAAAATGTTTCTGATTTGACGTTTTCTCCCAGTTCAATACCTCATGCAGCTCTCATGGTAATTTAATTCCGCGTCATTCATATTCTAGACATAAAGTTACAATTGATTTTAATTTATCGGCTTGAAATAGGGAGTAGTACTGTTCAAATGGGATTGTAAAATGTCATAAAACTGAAGACAGATGATGTTCACGAGAAGTATGTTCTCGTTAACGCGATTTGCTTAAATTTGTACCACAATGTCCCCGATGTACTGCATTAACTGTCTTGATAATGATCCGAATCCTTTGAACTTCGACTTCTCCCAAATGATAGCCAGTATACTGCAGTCCAATTCCGTCCTATATAATCCCCTAAGGTTGCGGTAGCAAACAATCAAAGGGAGGTAACTGATTGAAAGGCCAGCATCTTGACTTGGGGCAAATGGTAAAAGCCAGCCCGCTCGTTGCAAGAGTTCCTACGAGAGCGTTCTAATTGCTTTACATCGCTGGTAACATACAATTTTAGCCAGAACCACCTTTTGGGATTCACAGTATTCCGTTCACGCAATTCGGGCAAGGCAAGCATCGGAGAGGCAATTACCGTCGACTTCTGGCCCGCTTGCAGGAATTCTGCGAGAAACGCTTTTGGTAATTTGGTCACGTTGAAACGAAGACGTGCAAGATAGAAGCATCAAATTGTAGCAGATGTGGTAACAGTAGACGGCAGGGCTGGAGGAGGCAAGGGGCCTTCTTTCAAACTGAGACAGGGAAATCCAGGCTGATTGGTCACAAGATGGTCACTGTGTCCGTTGCACCTTAGAAATTATTCAACGCGCGGGGAGAGTTACATGCCGTCGGTACATTCTGGACACATACAATAAAATAACGCAGACAGAAGACATGGTATTCCTGCAAATCGACCATACTGCTTCATTACCATATGACCTGTTTGGTCCAGTATTGATGTTGAAGAGAAGCATCCGACTCGGTGACATTAGGATGTCTCTTGTATAGGTGTAAGATAACCATATATGTATCGATGCAACATATGCTTTGCCATTACAGTAAGAAAACATAGCCCCATCAAAGTTAAAGTTGGATATGTTTTTTCATGCTCTGAAGTAAAATTAGCCGTCATCATTAGTACGTATTTAGCATGTACTTAAGTTGCCATTGCCCTTTATCAGAGATAAAGTAGATGCATTAAGTTGAATTTACCACACATTTATGTTAACACTGCCCTTCATCGGAGTTAAAGATGATACATTAGCTTGAATTTGGCACATACTTAAGTTAACACTGCCTTTCATTAGAGGTAAGGTAGATGCATGAGAAATATTTAGCATGAAATTAAGGTAACACTGCCATCATCAGAGTTAATGTAAATACATGTGTGTTTAGGCAGAATGGGGATTTTAGTAGAACACATAAGGACGAAAGAACCTAAGTTTCCAAGAAGGACCTTTCTACTCTGATTTAGTTTTGTTTAACACTAGATATTGTGGTAACATTGCTTCAGATTGCATCATGATGTAACGATTTTCTCTGGGAAAACTGGATACGAAGGCGGGAATATTAAGCTGTCAATTTCGTATCACATGCTTATTCCAAAACCTGTTCCTCATTATAGATATAATCCATAAATAGTGTGCATCACTAATAAATGCTATTCAAAGACTTTACACTGGTGTTGTATTATCCAAAATCAGCACTATATACATACATCTACATTGTAACCTTATTTCAGCACTTTTTCCTACTCAAATCGGGCTCTAGCTTATTATGTTAATGTTTCAGTCGACGCAATAGGCATCGTGACAACCACTCCAATTACTGTCCTCTTACTTCTACAAAGTCGTTTAGAACAGGCGATTCTACAAGGTCCTTTGAAGGAGCGTTGAGCAATAACATGGCCTCGTGTTTTAAAAATGAGAACGTGCATTTGCAGGAGCTAAGAGGTTTCTTCTTCTCCTCTGCAGCAAGAAGTACTTCTCCCTGGGGATTGGTTCGGGAAGTTGTCAAAGTTTTCAAATAGACCGATGTTCAAACGAGTCTCCCGTCTCGTTTTTGCTTCCGTTTTGTTTTCATTATCAAATCCCCGATGTACCAACATTACCAATTTTTTCTGCCAAGTTTGTTTTTCCACTCCATCCAATCAAACGCATTTCCAAGATGGAGCGCTCAGCTATCCAATTATGTTGAAACAAATAATTCCGACAACAGTACGTGACTATAGCCTAAGGTGATTAGAAAGTAATATGGTTTGGGGAGTTACGAATCTGAAATTGTGGTATTTGTCTTGTCGCTGAACACAAATTAGTAGTGTATATTTTTACGTTGGAGGAGTCGTGTATTTAAAATAGCTACAAAAAATGCTATGTACTCATTGATCTTTAACTCTCCTATATTCTTGATTTATGTTTAACATTATCATTTCTGATTTTCTTTGTTTTGCAAAACAAACCGGTTCCGAGCGAGTAAAGCAAGTGACCACAATAACGTTAACGTCCTTCGTTTAAGGGAAGTAACTATCAAGTGTGTTCCTGATGTAATGGTGTTCGATACTAGTGTCAATATGGCTTCGTTGTGAACGTAGAATTACACTTTAGTAATCGTGTTTTCAAAACGTTTAGCTTTTTAATACACAGGCATGTTCATTGGTACGTACAAAGGTTCTGCGAACAACGAGTTAAGACAATATGACGTCAACGGCCCTTTTTCTAAGGGCGGTGACTCTAAACTATATAGCTCTTGAAATGTTGTTTGACTCAAAACATCAATATGCGTTCACGGTAGTTATGTTTTTTCCAGTTCAGCAATGGAAATAACGTTTTATGATATTCTGTTCCCCTACGTTTCATTTGGAAAGAACAATTCCTGAACTCTTTAAACCAACGTTTCTCTGGGTGGCGGAACTAAGCTCTGGCAGGTTTTCAACAGAAAGGTATAATATAACCTTATTACGTGGGACATCAAACGGTATTTCGCTGTGATTACCATATATTTACACACATATTACTGGAATGAATAGAAAACATATAAATAATTATGAATAACTGACTTACCATAATATATCATAGCTGTGGACCGAAAGACCGATGGCCTTATTGCACAAGCGGATTATTACGAATGAACAGGAACTCCTTTGCGTGGATGATACAACCAGAACCACAGACGTCAGGACTTATGATTGCACCACGCAATTATGAAGTGTTTATGTCAGCTGGTGTTATCATGAGATTCATCCCTACTCGTCAAAGATATGTCGATTGCACTATTTAAGGTACTTAAGCATACGAAAGATCATTATTTGCAAATTGACTCACCGTGTCTCAGGAGTTGGGGAGTATTCTGTCTCTCGTATCAAAGTCTCAATTTCCATGATTGATTGCAATCTACATTTTTGCTGACACATACAAAGCTGAATGGGGTCATGTTGCATTTATTCTTTTGCAATGTAAGAGATACCACAGTCTGCGTTTCGTTGTATGACAACTGATTTGGGAGAGATTAATGGCAAAGAGGATATTCTGCTTGTCCTTCACGAACCCAGATGTTTTTGCAGTAATCGACTTGAAATTTAAGCAGAGAAATGTTTCAGATTTTAAACTGCAGTCATGATAGATATATTCCTGCATTCGTCATGTAGCCTTTGAGGCAGGATTCTGTTACCTAAAACAACGTAAGTATGAAATTGTGTCTGCGCTGTATTCGATCATAAAGGGAAATCGTTTAGAAAAGTCATAGCAACGCGTATTTCAGTTGCAATAATAACTTTCCTGCCAAAGGTAAGTCGTTTCAATAAACTACCAGGCAACGATTACATTTGTAGTTAATTGTATCAATTTATTAAACGATGATAACATAGAACAAAAACATTCTACATACCACTTCCCATGATAATCACACAAATAATTAAATAAACTGTACAGAGGCTTAATTGAGCTGGAACAAGGAAAAGGAAATATTTTTAAAAAATAAACTTTACCAATAGAAAACATGACCAATAGTCCGCAAGTTAAACAGAAGGTTTACGTTTCAAAGGACCCGGCAACACTGTACACAAGTCGATAAACCAACCCAAATAGACGGCGCTTGTCTCGAGTTACATGAACTTTGTCATCGTGATCTCTGCTGTCTTGCTGATGGCGGAACAGAATGTTTGGCTAATTAATTGACTTAGAGCTATCAATTATACGACCCATATCTAAATTTTCTGTAAATAGCGAGATAGCGCATTGTGCTGGTGGGGATTGGGCCACATGATCTCAAGAACAATAGTTGGCATACGTAATGTATACGCTTATTGCGGGTTGGGTATGTGTCAGCTCCTAATCCTACGTTAAGATTCCCGGATCTCTCTTAAACAACGTAGGTTCAGTCCAGGGCATGGCCATCAATTTCAGATACAGAAAACAACTTGTGGTTGGAATATAATACAGATCGGTAGGGTGGTTAGGTTTAAAAATGATTTGCTGCGACGTCATGCACGGATTTATATGGCATACATTACATGATAAGATGTGAGAACCTACATAAAAAGAAACAGTGTCATTTGATTTTCATGATCATGTTTGACCAAAATCTCGCATCAGGGGAATATTGGTTTTAACACAAACACAAAGACAGAAACAGGTCGATCTTGTATTCAGTAAATAACGACTCTGGGTTGAAATGGTATCAGTAGCGTTTATGTCATGAAAGCAAACGATCATGTATCATTTCGCAGAGTATGCTTACAATCAAATTTGCAAATATGGACAGGCATATCTGCTTATGTTTTCGTATTTCTTGACTATTCTTTCACAAAAAAATCACGTCTGGCAAAAGGTGAACTATGAACCTAATCGTCATTCATTTATACATATTATACAGAAAGTGATTACATTTTGACTCATATCAACTTTTGTTGCTGAGTATTGTAATACGCCACCAAAACATCTAAGACAGTATTAAGTATCCGTGCGTGCATGCGTGCGTGAGTGTGTGAGTGGAGGCTAAATGATACCATTGATTTGGAAGACGTGATGTACCTCTCTCAGGAACCATTGCACTGCACGAAGTAACAGTAACGATATTTTCTGTGTCGTTGTAAGAAATCAAACGACTCAAGCTACTTTTGCTGATTGATGGGTTTACAAATAGGATGTGCCCACAGTATCGACTTGAGGGGATAGCTCTTGACATTGGTCTCATAACGTTTGGCCAAACCAGGAACATACTCCCATGAATAGGAAACTGACCGCATGTTACTGAATTAAAATTGTCAATTACTAGAACTCACATAGGGTAATTTCTCTGACATAAATATTTTCACTGTATGTTCCAAAACTATCTCAAATTTCAAAAACCGCCAACAGTTCAATTTTCCTTTCCGAACATCATTTTATCCAGTCTGTGTCCAGTCGCATTAAACGTGTAGCAGAACGTTGATGCATGACATGTATTCCAATATTTGTGAGTGCGGGAACTCATCATGCAACATGAAGTATGCTGGTCATTTAACCACAGGTGTTTCTTTTATAGTAGACGGAAACAACTTTCATCCGTTATTCAAATTTGGTCCAACATATCCTGAGCAGTCGAGCACAAAGTGGGATGACAACATCACAACCGTAATGATGCTGGTAACCGAGGTATGGGTAGGTGGGGAGGAAGAACATGTTAGAGACTATGAATGGACAATGTTATACCCATACTGTTTTAGTTATCCGCCCGCTAAGGTATAGCAATGCAGGGTTACATCAGAGTGCACTACATTAACATTCTGTAGCATTTGCAAGTGGCACGTCCTCAGAAAACAACTGTCTGGAAGAATCCCAGCATATGCCGTTTCATCAAAGAGCTTTGTATGGTATATCATATAATACCACATATAGGACCAATACGGTAAAACATGCATAAGTACCATAAATGTTTCTAACCATCTACAAAATTCAATCAAATCTGTACGAAGAGATATAATTTATTGCTGATTCCGCCAATGTACCAAATACTTTCCTTAAAGATAAACCACGATCTTCAAAACAACTTTCTTTGTATTCACAAATGCAGTTTGAGACTTTAAACCATATAGTAATGCCTTGCAGCCGCGAATGTCATACAATTATATAAACCTTCATTTTCGAGCTTCGCCCACCATAACCCAAGAAAACAGAGGCCAGGAAGAGCTTGATCAACGGGACAAGAGTCTTTGACCACGGTTACTAGAAATGTGGTTATATCCGTATCTCCAGAGGTTGAGGACATATTGCCAAGAAGAAAGCAAGAGACATCTGAAGTTTACAGCAAAAGCGATGTAGGGAACGTTGGAGTGACTTGTGTTCCTTTGGGGGATTGGACATTAAGTAAGAAGCACTTACTGAATTTCATTCCTTCTGGCTTGTTTGCTAATGGCCATATGGCAAAGTTAAACAAGGGACTTTGGCCAAGATTCCTGTTGTGTATGTATAAAATGTTACATTAAATCGAAGAAAGAGAAGAAACAAGTGAAACCTTCCCATACGTTTCATATTTAGATCCATGCCAAAAAGATTAATAGTAACGTGGAAACTCTCTACAAGAATGTATGGTAAAAGGGTGACAGTCAGCAAATACAGATGGACGATCAGGCAGGGATATAGATAAACAGATAGACACATGTGAAGCGTGCTACGAATGAACATGCTACTCATAGTTGGATGCAAATGTATAGTGAAACGACTTTGTGGTGAGGGAATAGGTACCTTATGCTAATTTTTTTGGAGTAACAAGGACCTATCGCCTGTCGTAGAAACCAACTTTGTTAATCGCGTGGTCGGGTCTTTTGTGACGTGGATAACTGCATAACGTCTTAACCTGAAACGCATATAGTTGCTCATGCTGTCAGTCACGGGTTTGTCTGCTGTCTGACTGGAATTATTGAAACAGTCTTACAATTGCTGTATTTTTTTTTTTTTTTTAAAAAATGAGACATATTATGGATATTACGTAAATAGCCTAAACCTTTTTAGATATATTTAAAAGAATGGCATAAATCCTTCTTTGACGTATTTCAAAAGAGTTGCCAAATCCCTGACAACAAACCTAAGTCTTTATACAAGGAGAAGGAAAAACCGTATGTTCTCGATTCCCAAAATGAGGCAAAAAGCTAGGAAATCATTCGTCGAGATTCCAGAAAGTTGTTAATTTGGAGAAATTTGAAGAACTTGTGCATCCGAATAAAACAATTTAATCGTCTCCCGAGGGAGACACGTTACGAAGAGGTTGAGACTCATCAAATTACTACCTCTCACCGAACATGAGGAACCGGTGTTATTGGAATTAATAGAGGGAACTGATTTGGACCCGACGACTCGTGAAATCATGTTATTGTGGATTTGTGTAGAGGGAACTGTTTATGACAGACACCGCCTGGGGGTATCGCCACTTAGCGAACAACGTCTCTCTACACAGACTGAGTTCCTTACGCAACTTTGGAGGTACGTGGAGGGTGCGAGTTGACGATATCAGATTGTTTTTGCATTGTTTTCCATACCCTATAAATTTAAGAAATGGTAATGACGTTTGTAGGTGATGTATTCTTTTGAGAAAATGTGTCATCTGGATGGCTGTGTATTTCCCGGCAATGAATCATTTGTAAATTTCAATTAAACTGAAATTAAACAGCGCAGGTGGATTAGACTGGTTGCTGTAATAAAGTAGTTTGTAATACTCTACACGAATTTACAATCTCTTCCTTTTGTTACTGTGAAATGTCAGAAACACTGGTATTTTTCGAATATCAGAAAAAAAGTCCCAATAAAAAAAGTCCTTGTGACGTCATCAAAGTACATAACACACGTCACCGACGTTGACGTCATTGTGCAATACTGACATTGCGTCTGTAGTCATGATGTATGAAATCGAACCTTCAAAACATCTTAGTCTTTCAGATAGTTGGAAAAAAATGCTTTATTGCGTCATATATATTCACGAGCTTGTGCCATACTATTTTAATTTAATCTTTCAATGTTTCATGTAAGTAATAAAAACGTCTCGCTACTTATTCCCCAGACAACTATGAGTCAAATCCGTCAATAGTTTCAGCATAATGTTAAGGAATGGATTATATAAAGAGCCAACGCAGAACGTTTAAGAAATGTTGAAATGCATTTGAAATGGCATACAAAACGGAAATATTCATCGATTGAAAAGGTGACATAAAATTCAATTGTTTGCGCATGAAGCAATCATCTCTGGACGTATTTCCGTCATAAGTTCAAATTATTCACAAGAGAGTTTCGAAAGGGTGACACTTTTTACGTCGGCAATGAAGATTATATAAAATGAAATTTTTGCCCTTTATTCCGTCTTTGGAACGTTATGAGATGTAAATGTCTGAACGCGAACATTGTACAATATTCAGTTATCATTTAAAGAGACGGTACGATTGCGAGCCTCGATAAAGGGAGATAATTTCATTTTGCGTGATCGACAAAATTGGGACATAACGGTAAAATTAAGCCATTAAGTGACATCGAGTCTAAAGGCTACACAGCTAATTTTCCCCTTTTTCAATAGAAATGGCCGGTCATTCATGCCACAGCCGAATAAAACCCTTGGTCATAAAACGCAAACCCCGGCACTGGACACAGTTTAAGCCGTATCATTTGATTTATATAAAAAGTGTATTTTTTCTGTTACAATAATTCTTGTTTTCTCAGACGCAGAGCAAATAGCGACAGTGACATAATTTGACACACTACTGACAAACAGCCTTTCTGGTGAAGGCATTTACAGTAAATAATGTGACAGACTAGCAAAGGTTAACCGATAAGAGCGACTTCGATTTTTTCAAAATGGCAGAGGACGAGTCGAAAATTTATGTGAAGGAATCCAAACCGTTTAACCGAAAGAAGTCGTAACGTCCTTTATTGTTGTGATAATTTAATCGACTGTGAATTAAGGTTGTAACCTTAAAATACCGGGGATCTTTATTCGAGCCTAACTGACTTGGCTGTTAGTCTGGGGGAAATGTCTTCCGATTTGGGTTACACGTTTAGTCTTAGATTAGTAGACTGAGTTCATGTATATTCCGTTTGAGCCTTCGTTTCTTTACTATCGATATGATATATCAGGCGTGAGCTAACACGTCAGCTCATTCCTCGATGGAGGATAACAGTAAATTAACTGCTAGTCCACCGTTGGAAGCGACGATGACTGATATGTTAGACAGAAAAATGAACGGTTCGACGATTTGGGTGTTTTTTTGCACTGATAGTGATTAGGCTAGGAAATGTGGGGCATGGATTGATTAGGTAATGATTGTGAGAGGGTTATTACATTGAATCCATACACGTGCTGGATAAGGTGTGTTTATTGGGGGAAGGTTAAAAAACTCAAAGAAACACGTTTGTAACTTATTACATAGCTCGTTGGGACTGTTGGGAGCAACGTCCTCTACAGGGATCCTAGTAACCTTTTTGGAGAGAGAGAGAGAGAGAGTAAGAGAGAGAGAGAGAGTAGTTCTCATACACATTACCAGTGTATATAATCACTCCTTAGTCATGATAGAAACGTGAGAGAGAGAATACGGTTTCAATACAAAGGAATGGGTAGGAACCGGTGACTTTACTATATTACATACAGTACTTTCACATCTTGTATACAGTACTGTGTAGGATGTAAAAAGCGAAAAGACACGGATGTGGGTCAAGATGCCCATCTAAAGAAAAACATAACATTTATATGCAGTGTGTAGCGTCCCTACATTGAATTATGCCATAGAGTTGAGAGGTACTATAATATTTGACACCCTCCCTCTTCACTCTTTCTTCCCCTCCCCCTTCTCTCGTTCTTTCCCTCCCCCGAATAAAACGCACTAGATTTGACATGCTAGTTTATGCCCGGCGTCACGGCAACTGACCTAAATACAAGATATTCTGATGATGATGGGAACACAGATGCTCAGAGAACATAGATTAGCAGGGAACTTAGATGCAGGGAACACGGATGAGCGCAAACACAGGCGAGCAGGGACCACAGATAAGCAGGAAGCACAGATACACAGATATTCAGGGAACACATATATTCAGGGAACACACATAACACAGATGAGCCTGGACGTGTAGGGAACACAGATGCTCAGGAACACAGATAAAACAGATAATAATGGAACACGGATGTGTAGGGACCACAGATGTTCAGCATCCTTTGTGTGATGCTCTGCAAACATATTTAACTGACTTATGAAAACATTTTACAGTAAGCAGCAATTGCTGAACTATAATACAAAGGGGAACTTCAGCGATATAGATTTGCTATAGATGATTACAGGTAAGCAAGGGCACTGTTAGATATATCGGTGTCAATGCTTTTATGACTGGGAGCCATCATTCTTCCGAGTCAAATATTTCATAGTATACACAGGTGTTAAATACTTTAAAACTATGCAAAAAAGAGCCAAGAGATAGTTTCATATTTTCAGAAGCTCTCAGAATCAAGATTTTGCAGGGGACGTGGAAGACAAATCTAGATCTGCTGTAACAGACTTGCGTGCGATCTGAAGGACACATTTAAGTGTTAGAGTTAGAAAAATCACATTTTCGAGTTATCCTTGGTTACATACATTCTCAATTTCGATGAAAGCATTGTTAGGAAATCGGTTAAGTGTCCATAAAATGAAACAGGGAGTTTCCAGTAAATAAGCTGTGTCTACGTCTTAATGAATTCACACCTGTGTAAACAGCTCAAACCTTGTTTTCATAAATGTTCATATCCCTTTTTATATAACTGTCACCGGTTCCGAGTTTAAGGTTCAAATAATAAATACAAATGACTAGGTATCGAATTAATTATCGTGAGGCTCCGACTCCTAACAATAACTGGTGATTGTACTGGAATGAAATAAAGCACCTGAATACAGCAGTGCTTGGACGTGCTTATTACAGAGAGTTCAGCCGAGGCACCATGTGCTACAATAGTAGTTAAGGACAAACTTTATGTCAAAATAATACACGCTTCAGCGTAGTATTTTAGCATAAATAGTAGAAAATTCCATAATTAGATGCACGATGAAGAAAAGGACCGATTTATTAAATCGTATCTGGTTCCAATGCTTCCGGAATTGTCCTGTGGAACATTTCGCCTGGGAGACTTCACAAAGAAATGGTAAGAAAATGAGAGAACGAATCATCGTGGTCGAAATGAATATACGATTGTCAAAGTGAGCGGTAACAATTTGTGGATGAGTGAATGAGTTGTGTGATATCTTCATAATTATCATCATATCAGTAATTGAAATTAAAGACTTTGATATCCTGTGTGGGCTGGCATTGTTTCATATCACGATGGCGGAGAAAATGGACTTAGTAGGGATATTATTCGTGGGTAATCATCACATAGCGTTAAAACGTCCCCGAATCGAACGATATCAAAGAGGACTTCCGTGGTTTACAGAAACTTACTTCCGATGGTTTTCATAAATCAGAAAGCGACAATACCACGTTAGCATGTCACTTCATAAAGCTGATGAACACTGGCGCGCCGAGCTGCTTTGTTCGTTTGACCGTGTTCTTTTTGACAAGGGCAATAACCCATGATTTGCAGGTACCATCGACAGAGGGCGGGTGGCTTCTCGTTACCGGTAGCTCACACCCAAACATGCGGCCGGGGAAACACATCGTCCTCTTCTTTGCGCGCGCGGCCATAATAAATGATACATTCGGCTGAATGCGCGTCTTTCAATGGTTATTTATTTCCGTCGGGACGAAGCAGAGTCAATAGCCGACGAGCCATAAAGGCAAGGCTGAAACTGCAACAAAACGGCTGATCGAGCGAGAAGGCCGACTGACTATTGTTTGAATGGTGAATACAGCTCTGGTCGCGTCATTGAAAGTCTTTCAGCTTAGCTATGACACAGCCATGGCAGTATTCACACCAATACTAATCCTTCCCAGCAAATCTTATTAAAACGAGCCACTAGTGGCCCCCTATTCTCCGACCTTCCCCTCTCCCCCCTGCACGTGCTATATGCAACGTGTGTGGCCAGAGAAGGTCCCGGATGTGCCATTGCCTGTCACTCCCTCCGAGGTGAAGTCTTGTCGAAATTATTTTCTGCGAACAATAGCAAGGAGAGTTGTGATCAGTTGGACACTCTCTGCACCTAATAACGTTCGCTTCTCTCTTAAATAAATTACACTCCGTTACGTTTCCAAAATACCGCTCAGCACGCACGGGAAGAAAACTACGTAATCTCGGAGCTTGGCGACTTTTTCATTATCACTCGGTCCTGGGCGATATATCTGATAATTTTCCTCTGTGCATTGTGCTCATATTAATTACTGTCCTGATTGGTTTCTGCTATTGAGGGACATTATGAAGTAGAGCTGGGGAAGAAAGTATGCTTAGCCAATATCACCCGGCCTGTAAAACCCATTACTAAACCTCTATTTGCGAACACACCAAGACGTCCTAAGAGAAGAGTCTTGTGAAGGCATAGCGCGTCCCTCCAGGAAAAGAAAATTAATATTGCACTTCTCGTGATGATTTATATCTTTGCCTTTACACCTTCACCTAACGCGACTCAAGTGGAGTTCTCATGCTTTTAAGAAACACTTTTTCCGAGATAGCTCAGTTGCAATGTCTTTCACGTCCCCTGCAAAATTTATCGCTATCTCTGAACCCTACACCCGCGATATGTGAACCCGAAACGATGCAATTTTAGCACAAGGATCCGAATTAACCGTGGGATCACTTTTTGCGTCCCTCGCCCTGTTCCGTCTCGGGGGATAATTACGTTAGTACACCGTCTCCAAATTTCCAACTCGCGCTAATTAATAATTTTGCCAATTGCAGACACCAATTTTCCAATAAATTGCATTATCGGATTTCTATTGCTGGTGGAGCTTTTGATCTCGGCCAAAAGTGCTCGGTTTGGAACCAAGGACATTGGCACATGCTCTGGCCCGCTTTGCACGAGCTGCGCGTGCACACGTGAAACAGAGACACTATGTAGCGCCCAAGATATAACAATGGACAAATGAGTCTGGAGTGACGTTGAAGATTGAGTCATAGGCCTGTATATTAACATTCATAATTCCAGCTAATGCTGTCATGGCAATGTTCCTTGAACGACAAATTAGAGCTGCGTGTCGCTTATCCGTGCTTGTTTTCACGACGTGTGTCAAGGTCACGCAACAGTTGACCTTCTCCAACTGTCCTGTCTGATATACGATCCAGGTACCAATAAACATGTTGTTGAAAAAGCAATGGAATACTGACGTCACAGTATCAATGCCTTTAATCGATAATCTACAATACACTTTTATGACAGTAGGCTCGCCTTACAGACGTTCTCGGGAGTATGGAACGCGTTTCATTACAGGTTACGTAAATGTTTACTAACTGCATGGCCTGTAGGTTTCAACAAAGCATGTTTCAATCAACTCTGTGAACGAGTGTCAGTTAACAGAGACAAAGGCTGAAGTTGAACTATTTGCGATATCTACTCTTTTTTCAACAACGGATATGTGTATAAACATACTCTTGGTTGAGGAATTATTCAGTAGTTCCCGAAGAATATGGAAACGTAACCTAGACTGCATATTGTAATTTACTCAATAACAAAGGCATTCCTTGTCCTATTCATAACATAATGTAATAACAAATCTATTATACAATGGCAATTTAACATACATCATGAATCAAAAACTAATGTGGATCTGTTTTAAATCGGCAGACCGATGACAAAAGTTATATTTCGACCATTGATTTAGTACTGCTTTAACCACATCGATTTAATACATATCTGAATCCAGGTTCACCTATCGACAAACACAGTATACCTATGTTCCCTAAATGTGAGTTGGTAGAACGCCAATTGCAGCGTCATTCATTCATGCCATGACGTGTTAAAATAATGAGCATACCAACCATTCTCCTCCTACACGACAGAAACGTTTTTGTTACATGTAATATTGGACGCCATAGATTGAATGCACGGACAAAAACTTATTGAATCAGTTATTCTACGCTCTTGGGAATATGGCGATGTACATCCCTTACCATTAGGGAAAAGGTTTTGTCGTTTTTATTGTCCAATTTTCCTAGTGCAAGGTCGTCGGTTTATCGAGTCCTTGGTCATCTCATAGCGGACACAAACCTACTCGAGATGTGAGAGAACCATAAAAGGAACAGGATTCAGAAGTTTTGCCGTTTGGGTGATATTGAATGCGATGATTTCATAACTTTTTACATCTCTGTCTCTCATCATATCCCTATAATAAAACAGTATATCCATGGATGCAGTTTTTCCTGGTTCCAGTTAATAGATTCGATATGAGTTGTTTCAGAAACTGACGACTAACTGACCGCAGTGTAATTGTTTCAATGAATCAATGAGTGAGTGAGTGGAATTAACGTTGAATAGCAACCCTTCTATATTACCTGGTCCGTCTCAGGTTGGAGGGGTGATGTAACGGAGGTCTTTTGTGAAACCATCCCGTCGAAACAAACGATCAGGCTCATTGCAGTTGCAAACGTAGACATATGCTCGGGATGAACCCGGATCAGAAACCACCCTCATATGTTTATTGTGTTGCTAAGGAGCGAGGTAAAGCATAGCGATTCGCTCAGGTGACTACACCAATATCGCCGTTATGTAGTGAGTCTGACGATGTTGACGTCTCCTTAATAGCGTACCTACGTTTAAAAGCATCCAGATCGTCACCATTCACCATGTTACGTGTTATTTATACTATAGGCCAAAGGTTGTCATAAATCCAGATATTGAGGCACAACAGAGTTTGATACCAGCAACATTTGCGCGTTCAAAATCAATCCATATTTTCCAAACCGGTGGTTTGGTTAGTGGTTAACGTGTTCCCTCTTCACGCCACAAGCTCGGGTTTGAATCCCCACATGGGTTCAATGTGCGAAAACCATTTCTAGTGTCCCCCGCCGTGATATTGCTGAATACTGCTAAAGGCGGCTCTAAATCCGAACCCACTCACTCCCTTTAAACTGAACTATATCAATCACTGGAGAATCTGGTTCTAAACACGCCACCTTCATACTCCTGGAAAACTGCTCAATGCGCGGTTGAACAAAGAAAACAAACACACACACACAACCACGAGGAAGAAGGTTGTTGTAGCGTCGGGAACAAGGTCATGAAACGGAAAACTGGATGTTTGGCTTCTTTTATCAGGTAGCAAACATCCAATGAACGGCCGTAAAAATACAGTGTTCCAAGTATCAAAATCAGAACATCAAACATGCCTCCAGAATTCTCTCCCTGAAACTACTATCTTAATTTGCAATGAAAAGCATACAACATTGTCCTAAGTTTCAGAGGTCATTTAAAGCCAATGGCAAGTTGTATGACTTATGATAAATGTCAATGTCCATTAAAGTTGACAAGATCTCGGAACACAAGATGACATTTAAGTACGCGTCTTTGTGATGGTTTACACCACAAGCAGCAAACATTCTGTGATGTGCTCTTCAAGGAAATTAATCCCGTGAATGAAAATTCTGTCAAGTTGATAATGCCAGCGTGTGGAGATCAATGCTGCTATTTCTGAAAATGTCATCTAGTTGATAAAATGGAGTGAATGAATTTACGTGATCGGTTTATTACAATATATGATTAGTTGATAACATGATTATTAATTACCAACCTTTCGGAATAGGTTAAAAGTAACAATCTTGGTAGCCGCTTTTCGGGAATACACGTAAGTTTGTAATCCACAATTTTACTAAGGTACACTAGTATAAATGGAAACACTATACTTATCATTGATGATTACAGCCGTATTTTTTCAGTCTTGCATTTGAATCTAGTTATTTGTATACCAACGTGGTGTTTTTCCCGCAACACAGTTTGTAAACATTCTTGTCTATTCACTCCTTGGACTCCCTCTCCCATGAAGGTGGTGAATTTTCATGAGCCTGCTTTACTTGTTCTTGTGCCTTTGTCAAATGCTCTAATTCGAACGTTGATAAGTAATCTTATTTTTGAATATTTTATTTCTGAATCGTTACACTTTTATTTCTAAGAGTACACTTTTATGTCTAATATGTTGTTACATAACGAAATCCTCATCCTTCGAACTACCTTGACATTATATGTCCCCAGTGCATAAAAATCTCTGTTCAGGCTGCCGATCAATAAGAATCCCTAATGGGTCCTATTATCAGATATCTCTTTATTTGCTGAAAAAAAACAGAAACAAAACAATACAATACAAATAAAGGAACAGACGAAAATTCAAAATTAGCGTTCCTAATATTTTCCAGGTTTCATCACCTGTTTCGAATGGCCGGCTGGGAGGAAATCTGAGAATAAATCAAGGAACTTTGCCATGAAGTTGTGTTCCCTTATTGGTTTCCATCAGTATAACTAAAACTAAAAAGAAAGTGATGCTATGCGAAAAGATGATTGGTATAAAATCTGCACTTTACAGTAAAAGCGCTAAGGAGGAAATGGTAGCCCTGTCAAACACCCATTTTCATACCAAAATGAATTCAGATATCCTTGTAGATTAGAAATAAATGTGTGCTTTGACTATCTTATTTAAAGGCATTCTTAATGAGAGGTCTTCCGCGCGAGGCCTGTGATTAAGGTATGATGGCATCTCTACTAGAATGCTATCAAAATAGCTTCGTTGTGTCAGGTATGTGGTCTCCGGGTTAAGAGCTAGACAAAAGTGAATGCAGTGTAGTAGTCAGTGCAAATACTCGGCAGGGGTCATTGAGTACACGTCGCTAGTTACACAGTGTGTGTCAATAGCCCTCGCCCATTGACACGGACATCACCTGCTGAAAACTGACCACCGCTGGACACCGTAATTAACCATTTAAGTGTCAGGGCCTGTTACACGGTTGCCTTTCACAGCCAGGTTTAAGTTTGATTTGCCATGAAGACCAGTGTCATTGTGCTGAGACTATAATCCGACGACTTGAATGGAGATGTTGTGGGATTCGAACACCGGATCATGCTCATGTGATGCCTGATTTACGGTGTTGCGAAATGAGCAATTGAGGGATAGAGATAAACATGTGACGGGGTCTGTTATACCTTGTAATGTTGCGGCAGGCATTCGATGACACCATGTGGTTCTCCCCCTTTGTTACAGGAGGAATACTTGACTCTTTGAAATGCTTGACATTCTGTGAAGAGTTGCTCCTGAGTAATTCTGATTAATCGAGGGGGTAGTGAAAAGAGATATTTGATGTGTTTGAAATGTATCTCCAAGTTGGAGCAATATTATGCAAAACATTTGAAAAATAGTTAATAGTCAAATAAAAGTTTGTGAAATTTAAAGCAGACTCTCGTCCAAAATAACACCATGAGTGTACTGATGGCTTTGTGTGTGACGAAATTCCTAGTAAGAAGTCGTTCTCCAAACAATATGTTGGCTGTCTCGGTATTCTGCTGCTGAAGGATCAGACAAAGAAGAAGAGGAAGCAAGTGAGTGTATTTATACGTCGCTTTTAGCAATATTCCAACAGTATCAAGACGAGAAACACACGCACACACACACACACACACAAAGGGCTTCATTCATGTGGGGAGTCGAACCAGGATGTTAGGCATGACGAGCAAACGCTCTAACGACTAGGCTGCCCCACCACGTGAACAAGAGTAAGTGAGTGTGTTTTTGCGCCGTTTTAGCAATATTCCTGCAATATCACGATAGGGAACACTACAAATGGGCTTCACACATTTCACCCATGTGGGGAATCGAAACCAGGCGATCGGCGTGACGAGCGGACGCTTTAACCACTAGGTCCACGCCTCTCAGTAAAGAAGAATCAGTATGTTACGACACTATGAACGGAATCGAGGTTCCATGAAATATAAGTGGTTAATAGCATGAGCCACGACCTCGAAGTCGAGATAAAACAGTACAACCAGATCCTATTTATAATGATACTCCCACCAACCAGTTCTTACTGCAAACATGTATACGTTTGTTTTACTTAGGCGCAAGTTAAACGTCGGGAGCAGTGGGGTTACAGTGCAACCATCGTTTACACAAGAACTGTGTAAATCAATCAATGCCTTCTAAGTGAGAAGTGAATTGAGTTCCCGACATTTCCACCAGAAGAAACTGTCATCTTAGCAATGCCAGATTTCAAATCAAAACGTATAACTGTGGTATAAACCTGGTTTATACAATTTAGCTACGGAGCGAACTCAAAGTGACGTGTGATGTATTAGCCCTTGTAATGTGATATAACCGCAAGTCAGAGATACTTTCATTCACTTATCAAATGCATTTAAATTAATAAACCCAAGCAGGTTTGACGTATGACACAGAAGATGGGTTGATATTTCTGGTTTTCTTCAAGAATCATAAATGTGAGAGTTCAATCAAATGCCAGTGCTTGTAATATGTGCCACGTTTTGTCACCCCCACAGGCCGCTTCCCGCTACAGCTCCACGCAAACAATTTACTCATCTCAAATCTCGCCGTCTAAACAGAAAGACGTTATGTTGATCACCAAATGATACATGCTGTAGTAAACAAATTATGTTATTTGTCAATACTTATCTGCAATTTGCCACATGTCTGTACTTGTATTCATTCCACACTTCATCCCGACTATTATGGATAATTTTTAAAAAATCAACATTTGGATTTCCCACTGTTTTTTGTATTCTGACATGCTATTTCGTGGTCTTACTGCAAACCAGTTATCACAGCTATGCAGAGTGACTACGTGCTGGTATGGAGTACTTAAGGTAATAAACATAATCAAATGTTTTTCCACCATGCATGCTACGAGTTTTGCTTAACGTTACAGTGAAAAAAAACCTATAGTCAGTGTAAAACATTAAAACAGAATTGTTTTAGCTTTAATCATTTAAAGTTTGTGATAGTAAATGAAATCGTCAAAAATATGCAGTAATTATAGACGTTTTTGACCATAACTGTAACAAATGTGTTTTATGCAATTCATCGTGGTGGTTTGTTATGTTTATGCTATTCACAGATCAAATGCTTTCATTTGTGATATTAAGAGATCAAATTATTCATTTCATGTTATTCTCACATGAAGTTTGGTATGTTAATGTAATTCACTGTTCAAGTGTTATAATTTCACGTTATTCACACAGATCGTTAATGTTATGTTTATGTTATTCAAAGATAAAATTTCTTTTACTTATGTCACATATCGATCACGTTTCTTTTGTTGACGTTATTCATAAATCAAATTTGAATTTGGTATGTTTACTACCTACAGATCAAGGCCATTATCCTTGTGTTATTCTCAGATCAGTTTGGGATATTTATGCAGTTCATAAATATGTTTTGTTTATCTTATTAATAGATTAGTGTATTGCGTTGATGGTTTCACAGACCATGTCCATTAGGGTTACGTTATAACATCATAAGCTTACATGACTTTGATGTTAGAGTGTACCTGGTATAAATTCAATTATTGTGAGGTTGGACATGGCTGCATCTGGACATAACAAACCAGAGAATCACATCTTGAGCAAAGAACCAAGCTCACTGAGCACACTGACACACCAACCAGATTTCCGTATCTGACTAGCTGATCCAGTAAGTAGGTGATGTGTTGCCTGGTACCAAGAATGACATTAAACGTTCAACAGGAGCACGTAAGGGTATTGCTTGTTCGAAGACGTTCCGCGCCATATTGGAGGAATAATGCTAGGAGCGGCGTAAACCTAGACTCACTCACCCCAAGATTTTAGACTATGATCAGTTTGGTCGAGTGTTACGTTGCAAACTGTTTCATTTCTCACACGGTGTGTCAGAAGAAATTATAATGACGTAGGGCATAAATGTTACGACTCTACCAAAGTTACAATGACGTAAGGTATAAATGTTACCACTCTACCAAAGCTATACTGATATAAGATATAAATGTTACCACTCTACCAAAGTTATACTGATATAAGATATATATGTTACCACTCTACCAAAGCTATACTGATATAAGATATAAATGTTACCGCTCCACCAAAGTTATACTGATATAAGGTATAAATGTTACCGCTCTACCAAAGTTATACTGATATAAGATATAAATGCTACCACTCTACCAAAGCTATACTGATATAAGATATAAATGTTACCGCTCTACCAAAGCTATACTGATATAAGATATAAATGCTACCGCTCTACCAAAGTTATACTGATGTAAGATATAAATGTTACCACTCTACCAAAGTTATACTGATGTAAGATATAAATGTTACCACTCTACCAAAGTTATACTGATGTAAGATATAAATGTTACCACTCTACCAAAGTTATACTGATGTAAGATATAAATGTTACAGCTCTACCAAAGATATACTGATATAAGATATAAATGTTTCCACTGTATCAAAGTTATACTGATATAAGATATAAATGTTACCACTGTACCAAAGTTATACTGATATAAGATATAAATGTTACCACTCTACCAAAGATATACTGATATAAGATATAAATGTTACCACTCTACCAAAGATATACTGATATAAGATATAAATGTTACCACTCTACCAAAGTTATACTGATATAAGATATATATGTTACCGCTCTACCAAAGATATACTGATATAAGATATAAATGTTACCACTGTACCAAAGTTATACTGATATAAGATATAAATGTTACCGCTCTACCAAAGTTATACTGATATAAGATATAAATGTTACTATTCTACCAAAGTTATACTGATATAAGATATAAATGTTACCGCTCTACCAAAGATATACTGATATAAGATATAAATGTTACCACTGTACCAAAGTTATACTGATATAAGATATAAATGTTACCGCTCTACCAAAGTTATACTGATATAAGATATAAATGTTACTATTCTACCAAACTTATAAAGACGTAGTGTGTAAATGTTACCACGTTCAAGCACCCATCCGCGGTATGGTTCTGACCAACAAAAATAAATTCATAATCGGATCGAATCTGGGATTCGAACGCACGACCAGCAGATCCTGCCCACATATCTAAAATTGTACATCAAGGCCAATTATGGCCATATGGATGGTGCCTGGCAACCGATCAAGAACAAAATATTGATATTTCAATCTCGGATCACTTAAGATGTAATTGAATTCCTACATTTGGACGACTGTCAAGAAAGCTAGTGTGGGTCACAAGCGGAGCTGTAATGAACGTGTAGTAGCCGGCATAATGAACCACACTGCAACAATTAAGTAGCAATTAGCGGCTGTTGCCTGATGATTTGACCAATTTAGACCACCATGCCCAAACATCAAAGACAATTTATGCAAATAAGTAACAATACTGTGGCAGCACATGTGCTGATTACACTGCCCAGGCTTGGCAGAAAACGCCAGGGCACTGACCAAGGCGCGGTAATTGTCGAGGTGACATTGTCCATATTGAAAGTGAGTTTTCACTTTCACGTTTATTCCTGCCAGTTTATGATATGGCAAATATCATGACCATAACCATATTTACATCAACTATAACCAATTTTGCTTTCTGGAAACTTTTTTTTTTCAACGGTTTTCACAGATCAGGAGTTCACCTTTAAGTTCACGTCGATGCTCAATTATGAATGTTATAATTATTGCAGAAAATATAATTGCAATAGTTATTGCTTATTGATCTCAAATTATTATTAGTGTAATCTGGCATGGAATACAATTCATGCATATTTGCCGTTTTGATAAGATGTGATAATTCGTCCGTATTTGAATATTACAAACTCTGTCTTTTTTTTTTTAATTGAAAAGAACATATGTCGGTTTTATGGATAATGTACGGGTCCTTAGTCAAGCCCAAACAACGTTATATCATATTTATATTACGCCTATGCCATCTATCGTATTACGTGAAGAAAATATATTATTATCATTATTCTTCGTGGTAGTCATAGCAGCAGCTACAGAAGTAGTTGTGATGGTCGTGGTAGCAGCTGCAGTAGACGAATCATGACACAATCATTTTCGATTAGTGGCTTGTTCTTTTTTTTCTCGTTTTAAGGTGGATATTTAATGTTTTTGGACATAGACAAAATAACAATGTCGAATAAAACAAGTGTCTCTTATGTATATACTATATTCATTTCCATGTCGATATATGTCGTTTGTTTATATGTCTGTTGTTTGTTTTCACGATAATCTAACCCTACCCTGACACAGAAAGACCAGCGTTCGTTTGGGATATAAATGACATGCACAAGTTTATACTTTAGGACATTATTCCAAGCATGTAACTGTCAAACAAAACGCAATTCATTGCAAGCGTGCTCAGCATCTGACTTTACAGGACCACTTGCTCCGTACGTGCATTGCTATAAATAGAAACATTTGTGAGTGAAATCTGGACACAAACAGCTTATATCCTGACCTTGTTAAACACAGAACCCTTGTAATAAGGCTGATTACGTAATGGGGTACCACCATAATCAATATACATTAATCTGAAACTTTGTTCATTCAACGATTATATTTTAAACAGTCCCGTGTGAAATAATGGGATTTCACGGGAGATTAATAAGGGTTATTTAGTTTTGTTTCCAGTTATCATCACCTAACATCACACTAAAGTATTACCATCAAGTCAAGGAGTAAATAAAACACATGTTTATTTGCATACTGAGCTGATGAGGAGTTATAATGCGATCAAATGTGAATATGTAATCAACCTTCTTCGCGCTGCTGTCAAAAGCACATTAGTCCTGCCTTACAACAACTGAAGTTAAACCAAGAACATAAATTTAATTCAAATGAGACGCGTTATATTTCAAACCTGAAGTATCCCCCTCCCTCAGAATAATGGGCGGAGATGACTCTAAGGACTGATGGTGTTGACATTTTGATGGACCCTTGCTATCAATTTCAATAAAATGGCTATAATTTATGACTTGAGGCATGTAAATACACATCTTGGCCGAGACTACCTGTTGGATTATCCAATTACAAAGCAGCATTATGGAGTGTGTCATGCTTATGTCTATGTAGCAGATTTATTGTGTTTGTGTAAAATGATATGGTCATAAATAAAACAGCCATAGGGATCTTGACGGCTGGGAAGCCACACTAGAGAGGCTCGATGATGCGACTTTGGCCCCTTGGTATTCCATGCACAATTAGAGTCACAAAGTAGCATTTATTTGGGGGATTTGTGAACGTTCGTATTATTTAAATGAATTTTTATGCATAACATGCAGGTAAAACATTCAAGATGCGTTAAAATATTTTTTGTCTGAATTTAACTTCTGCGTTTTAGGAACAAAAAAATATTTTGAAAAATTCAAATTTGAACCTCTCTTGGAACTACTTGAATGCTAAAATCGCCTATATCGAAATAACGGTTGTGACGAAAGCTTTTTGGGAGTGATAATGGTGTTTGATTGACGAATGTTTATTGTAACGAGCATAATGCAAGCGGCAATGCATTTTCGGACTATTCATAGTTTAAAAGTTTTTTAAACGATTTTCTGAGTACCTAATGATTAATTCGATATCAATTTCAAAATCCGTAGCTCGGCGACCCGCTGGATCTATAGGTGATAGTTTGCGGGCAGCTTTGTGACATCTGTTGTGAAAGGAAATATAATCAATTCAGTTCGTGCTTGGGGTGAATTAAGCTTGAAAGTAACACATAAGGTGAATTAACTTGTAACATAGGGAGAGGTACCTACATATACAGCCCTACTTAATGGCCAAGTTATTTCCCATTCGTTAGAAATGTTTTTTTGAGTTATTTATGACAAATGGGAAGAGACAATTCGTCATATTTTTATCGTTAGTTTGAGTGCTTAATTATAGCCTATATAAGCAACTCATTTCCTAAATTATACATATACGTCTCGTTTTATTAATTTGTTTCAGGGAAAACTTTAAGTTTCTTAAAAATTTAATGCACCTTCATTTACATCGTGTGATGTGACATATGAGTACTTGATTAAAACAAATTTATATCGGAGTTGAAATATTTATATAGTCGTCATCGCAGTATTATTTTCTATCGTTCCACTTACAACATTTGAGAAAGGCAGATAGAGGCTTCTTACGGGAAGAATGTATCACCAAGTGGTGTACATATCTGTGTCAATAACCCCATGTCCTCACCCAGCTGTTGTCTATTTCACATTGAGATGTCTATTTCAGTGAGACGGTGGAGAAATTGACGAATGTTGTCCCAGGTCAATTGCACGTATGTTGTATGTCTGCCTAGCCTGGAGTAGACATTAGAGAAGCGGGATGGGTCACTTGGAAAATACACAAGACTTTCTAAGGAATTAGATGACGACTGGCTACGTTTACATCCCAAACAAGTCTAAGAAATCCAACCCAATTATTCACAATTGATAGAGCGACAGACAGGAGCTTCACAACTGTAGCGGACTTTTCGAGGGTATTTGCGTGACACGAGTTGGTAAGCTCTACGCGAATACTATGTACAGAGTTTACTAGGCGGGTGTTTCCGCAAAGAGCTTGTATACCCAGACAACTCAATGCATCTGCCAAGTGGCAATAAGAGATTCGTCTCCTTTAATCTACACTGTTTTATTTCATCAAATGGGTTTCTCCTGAAATATGTCTGCTGTTTCCCCTTTATGGAAATATAAAGACATTTTCAATATATTTTCATTTATTGCAACTGAAACTGCAGGAATGTGACATTAATATCGTGAACGTAAATCTTTATAAACGATTTCATCAATAACACATGGGAGTGAATTTTAGTTACTTATTTATTTGTGATTCATTCTCACTCCTACAGTGGATCGGTGTCTATGTGTATGGTTCAATAAAACGTAGACGTATGGGAGTATTTCTGAATGCACTGGTAAAACGACGTCACGGAACATTTAACCATTTAACCGTATATTCTGCAGCAATCTACACGTAACAGTCGTGGTTGTATGTTCATCCAAAACTTTTTTCAGTTAAATTACACTTTTTGTATTCAAATTAAGTTTTCACGTGGAACAATAAGCTCATGTCACATTAAGAACGCTCTGCTATTTACAAGTTTCCAACTAATTCAACATCAAATATCATCAGTATTTGAGAAATTGTAAAATCTCACTTAGAGTTCCAAACAGATTCTTATACAAAATAACAACAAAGAGATGCTATAACACTACCTAATAAAGTGAAAAAATCCAGCTTTTTATCTCTATCCACTGACAAGTGAAACGTATTTAGACTGTAAATTAACACAAAAAGTTGACAAGAGTCTGGTAGCAACATCTTTCTAGTAAATTAGCGTCCTTGACGGGCGAGTTGAAGGGGCTGCCTATCGGGCACGCATTCTTTGATTGACAGTCGCCCGGGCCCCGCTTTTGTGCAAAGATTAAAGGGATTGATTGATGATTTTGTGGCGATTAATGCACAAACGATAAGAAGCAATTTCGTCAGCGTGCCATTACTGGGTGACGTGTTCGAGAGGCAGGGGGAAATGCCAGATTTCGCCATCCCCTTAGCCGGCAATCGTTGTTTACATGATTGCGGGTTGTTTTCCACCATTGACATTGACACCGGGCTTATATTTCCTGATGTCACCATGAAGCTCTGTGTTGTTTTAGATATTCCTAATTAGTGTACAATTACGTATTTTGGTTTCAGTTACATGCAGTAGTGGTGACTGCAAATGAACAAGCTACTGAATACGAAAATATGATTGTGTGTGTGTGTGTGTGTGTGTGTGTGTGTGTGTGTGTGTTTGTGTGTGTGTGTGTGTGTGTGTGTGTGTGTGTGTGTGTGTGTGTGTGTGTGTGTGTGTGTGTGTGTGTGTGTGTGTGTGTGGACCTTGGCGAGCCACCTTGTTTGAAAAATGACTGTTCGTCCAACTGGAGGAGCCAGAGTGAGTAGGACATGTACCTGTAAACCCTCTGACCCCTCAAAGCAGCATGGCATATATCCCAGGGATCTGAGAATGGAAGTCGAGTGCACACAGATCCATTGACCTGGGATAATACTACATCGAAGGCAGAGCGTTCATCAGTGAGTAGCAGTTTGGAAATTATTACTACGTCACCTCCTCTACAACTGCTGTTTTTACTACCACTGCTGCTGTTTCTACAGCAGCAACAACAACAGTTACCACTGGTACTACTCCTACCACCGCTGCTGCTGCTTCTACTACTACTACTACTACTACTACTAAAACTACCACTACTACTACTACTACCACTACGTCTATTACTGCTGCTACCGCAACTGCAACTGCTACTGTTGCTGCTACTACTGCTACTGCTACCACTACTACCACCACTACTACCACCACTACCACCACCACCACTACTACTACTACTACTACTATTCTGCAATTCTCAATATATACACTCAACACAAATTATACATAGATTATCGCAGTGTATGTCTGAGTACTCGTGGTTTGGTAGACTGTCAGTTATACCTGAAGTCAGATGGTTACAACCTGCGAGATAGTAACTATCAATACACACAAAACAAAGAAAGCGTTATTGATGGGAACAGTCCCGCCGTCTACACAGCACCACCGACACATTACCATCATTTTAACACACAGCGTACTTTCACGTCGCCACGGGCACTGTTTGTTTGCATATAATTTAGTTTCATCGCCACTGTGTGTTATCGCACTGCTTAACATAATGTAATTATTGCGCTTTGATGACGATCCAAACTGTTGCCACTTGCACCCGATGTCCCATTTAGGAAGATGCAGCCACCAAGTTAATCTGTACCAACGTACCGGGTCATGCACTGTGTGGTGGCAGCAGCAGGTACGGTTTAAATGGATCGTAGTATCTGTACCATGTCTGAGACTTAATGGGCATCATCATCATCATCATCATCATCATCATCATCGTCGTCGTCGTCGTCGTCATTTTTACAGTGATAGTTCCTCTTCCCAGGAATTAGTTCAATGAGTACTTAGACATATGGTGTTACTTCTAAGTTTGTGTTTGAAATGTCATAGTTTGTGGAGAAGCATTGACAGTGTTAAGTGGAACTGTCTGGCGCCATGTTTGTTACAGAACAGGTATATGGAGGATTAACACGTAGGGTATTTTCTGAGGTATGATGCGGTACTGAAAGGTTGAGCTGGGTAAGGCGGTGTAGAGTTTGACGAGGAGTGGTTGCGTATTATAGGGTGCGTGCGGTATTACAGGGTGGGCGTGGTATTATGTGGTTGGTCTGTTACAGTGGTCTGTTACAGGCTTCGACCGGTAGAAAAGTGTGGTGTTGTGGGATGTGATTGGTAGAGAAGGATGGTGTTGTGTGGTATGATGTGGTTGGTAGAGTAGGGTGGTGGTGTGAGGTGTGGTGTGGTGAAGTCTGCTGTAGTGTGGAGTGATATGGGTAGATGTGATATGGTGTTGTGTGGCGTGGTGTTGTCTGGCCTCAAGTAGTGTGTTGTGGTTGGTGTAGTGTGGTGTGGTGTGATCTAGTCTGCTGTAGTGTGGAGTTGTGTGGTCGGTAGAGAAAGTTACGTGTGGTGTTCTGTTGTGTTGTGTTGTGTGGTATTTGTGTTGTGTGGTGTGGTGTGACCTGGTCTGCTGTAGTGTGGAGTTGTGTGGTCGGTAGAGAAAGGTAGGTGTGGTGATCTGTTGTGTTGTGTTGTGTGGTATTGCCATCTACCAAGACGTGAGGTTTGACCTACAGATACGGGTGTGGGAGAGTAGATGCAGTGCACAGCGAATGGATCAGTGATATGATGTGATGTTATCAGAAGCGATGTGATATGATGTGATGTGACGTGATGTGATGAGAAATGATGTGACTTGATGTGATGTGATGTTCAGTGTGTTATGAGAAGCGGTGCTATGTGATGAGAAGTAATGTGATGTGATGAGAAGTGATGCAATGTGATGTGGTGTGATATGTTGAGAAGTGTTGAGAAGTGATCCGATGTGATGAGATGTGATGTGTTGAGCAGTGATGTGATGTGATGAAAAGTAATGTGCTGCTATGTGATGTGATGAGATGAGAAGTGATGTGATGTGATGAGGCGTAATGTGGTGCTATGTGATGTAATGTAATGTAAAGAGACGTAATGTGATATGATGTGATGAGATGAGAAATGATGTGATGACATGTGACGTGATATGATGATAAGTGATGTGATGAGATGTTACGCGATGTGATGTGATATGATGTGTGGTGTGGTGTGATGATCAATGTGTTATTATGAGATGTGATGTGATGACAAGTAATGTGATGTTATGTGATGAGATGTGATGTTCGATATGTTATGATGAGAGGTGGTGTGATGTGATGTTAAGTAATGTGTTGTGTTGTGGTGAAAATTGTCGATGTGATGTAATGAGAAGTGATACGATGTGATGAGAAGTAATGTGATGTGTAGGGAACTGATGACATGAGAATTGATGTGATGTAACGTGATGAGATGTGATGAAAAGCGAAGTGATGAGATGAGATGTGATGAGACGTGATGTGATGAGAAGTAATGTGATGTCACCTGTATCATATGATGTGATATGGTGCGATGTTATGTGATGAGACGTGATGTGATGTCATGGGAAGTGATGTGATGAAATGTGATGTGATATGATTGGATACACACGAATATTTATACCAAAGAGAAAACCAACGAGAACGGATGCTCAGACTGCTGACTTTTGTGAATACTTGCCATGAAATCTCAGTTGCGAAGATCGTTGGTTATGATATGAATCACTAAATGTTTCAGTGCGGACTAGCGCATTTACAGACACCCGTCATATCGCTGAAATTGATATCAGTCAACAACAACAAAAACCTCAACAACATATATCATACGATATATAATATGCTGCAAGATATGATATATATGGCTATGACTTGAATACAAATTGTCCAAAATGAATTCCCTTTTTTATAGGTGATGGTCAAGCACGAAATTGTGTGACAGTTTATCGTACGCTGTGATAGATGACCTGACGTTATTTCGTTCACATTATTTATTGTGCGATATGTCACGCTTTGCCTTCAGTCAACTGTTTCTTTTATATACGACTTTACCCTTACACTCCTAACGAAATGTTACGTCCGTCGTACACGACGAAAATTGGGTCAATGACCTCTCCTGGATGAATACATTACACGGTGCCCTAATTTGACCCAGCGCTGATGCGTGTCGACACGGTGGGACGTAGCGGTACATGGTTGTAGGTTGGAGCGGTATTTCTATACTTCACAATGTCACATTGAAAGGTACGTAAACACTACAGGATATATACATTGGCAGGCTATATGCGACGGTATTTTCCCCAGCCTGCCTTTGACAACGTCACCCGACTCTGACATGAAGAAGAATCAAAGGGTAATTGAACTGTGCTGTGTAAGTTTGGCAATTACATCGTCAGCAACAACTCACCGAGTGAACGGAACACGCATTGCAAGGTCAAGGCCATGTGTTGGGTTTTAATACCGATATTTTACGATCAAAAAACAAAACCCGGGGATAAAAGTCTATCAGGTATATCATAATTAAAGTTAATTATGTGTACGTCGGTTGTGCTCTGTCAGTAACATGAAGCACGTATGTAGTCACATTGGATGAAGCTTGTATCGTTCCAGGCGTCGATGGAAACAGTATGCTTGTTATCGCTATTAGGTATTTTTTTTAATCATCATATAGTTGTATTTCTCAAATTGTTTCAGAAACAAAAAGTCAGTTTCTACACGTTTGACAATTCAGATCTACGACATACTTATTTTATCTCCCTTTCACCTTCTGAAATCTGTCCTAATTTATTTCTTTCATACTTCAAATTCTTCATAGATCACAGAATGTAAACAGAACACAAATTGCGTTTTTTCACCCTCACTGCCATCGCGAGTGTAACAGGCAATTTTCCTTAATAACAGTCACTTTCCAGCCAGAGAATAATTTTATAGGCTACCGGTCATCTATATCGGTGACAGCTATAGCGAAATATACTCGGCGGTGCTGATTTCAGTGCAGATCAAACGAGTTCAAATTACAATAATTGCGAAAATGATTTGACATTGGCAAACTACAGCTTGCAAGAGGTCACCAGAGTAAATAATTATTCGCAATTTTTTTGAAGCTGTTAGCGAGGATAATTTGAGTCTTAAGATGAAAGTTTATCCGCGTGTCTCATTCATCAGTGTTAACAACCTCTATATATGCTGTCCTCCTGCGGAGTTCTATGCTATGATAAAACAATTTCGACAATTTATGATCCAATAATTCTATCGTCGAGCGTAGGTCTTTTCAGACAGCACGCCCTGAAGGCTAGGCATTGCAACACTGTCGGTTGATAGAGAAAACAGAGGGTTAAGTTCTTTCAACATGAATTATAATTCAAAGTGTTAACATGTTTGATGTTGTGTGTCTACCCCCAATAAGGTTTTCTCTGATAAACATTAAAGATTGGAAATGCAAATTGATTGCATGACATAATAGGAGTGATTCACAGCTGATGTCGTCTTTCCTTGCCTCATGTTTAACCATTTAAGTGCTAAAGAGGTTAAAATTTCAAGTACTCCTTCATAGGTGTCCACTCGTATCATTTTGAAATGTTGATAATTGAAATTAAAGTAAACTATTTGATCTCGATAACATTACAAACTTCTTTTAAATACTCTGAAGGTGTAAGTTCAAAAGTAATCCTCTCTGTCTCTGAGTACATTTACACAGATGCAGTTGAGGGTAGACTTCGCAAAGCGTATTTACTTAGTAAACTCGCACGGCGATATATTTCAATCGTTGTCCCAGAAGAGGGCAGGTAAAAAATCTAATTTGAGAAATCTACCTAGGGGCAAGGACGAACAAAGAACAATGCTCACGAGTAATCCCCATATCGGGGTGATAAGCTCCAGAATACTACTGCTACACAATGCTTTGACGGAGTGGAAAGATTTCAAAGGAGTTCCTACCTTGAGAAAGGATGGCGATATCCGTTCATATAATGCTATCCTCAGATATGAACAAAAATATATTGAAAGCACTTTGTAAGGTGGAACATGAAGTAACGTCCGTATGGCCGGCAAGCGAAGCACGCTTTCCTCATGTCTCGTCGAAACCTAGTCTCAGGGAGAAAGGGGACTGAGGAATTTATTCACGACTCGGCGCTCAGATCGGATTACTGAATCGCGGTGGTTAAAATTCAGCAGCTTCGCGATTAACTAGTTTTTGAGAGAGCATCTCTCTCCCTAATTTTCAAGACAGACAATGAACTGAACGAATCTCATGAATAATATAAATATGCGATTAGGAGCACGTTTTCCGATAAAGCTTGCCGACGGACCCGTCTTCTAATGCCTAAACAGTGACTGGAATATAAAGGAAGGGAGTGGAACACAGAAACTGTTCTGTCCCTGATTATCGGCCTTTATGATTCCCAAAGCCCTGCGATCCAATGTATATTGAAAACCCAATGAAGGATGGAAAATACGGTTACTGCGCATGCGTGGCGACCGGACCGTCGGCCTGTTTTTATTTTGGGGAAGTGTAGCAGTACAGTGAATGAAGGCATAGAAGGTTATGAAATATTTATGTCAAGAGCACGATGCATGGAAATGAAAACGTCTTTTTTACACAGTATGCATACATGTTTACAAATTCGCTCTTTTGATGCATTGTATTGCTATCAGCCGAAGACGACTGCAAGCTGACAAAACCAATATAAGCCTGTTAGCTACGCTTGGGGGATAGACTGATATAGCGTTTGAAAAAAAAGCGTATGAATGGCAGATCCAATATGATTTTGGTATTTGTAAATGCCTGGTGATTTGTTGTTGATGAAACTGAACTCTAGACCAAATACTGCCATTCTTCATCCGTTCTACTAGATGAATATCCGCTGGTTTATGAGTTGGGTTCAAGTCGCTTGTTTGCAATTTTCTTGCAATATCACAAGACACCGGATAAAGACTTAATGCATTGCACCCATGTGGGAAATCGAACCCGGGTCTCAGGCGTGACGAGTGAACGCTTCACCAACTCGCCCAACCTCTAAACAGTCGTAATTGTGAACAGTACATTGTATATAATCTAACGTGGTTATTTGTGTAAGTTCATGGTATATATCTTTTCTCTTTTTGCACTCGGGAATATTCCAGTCATACGGCGTCAGTCTGTAAAAAAATCGAGTTAATCCGGTGATTAACATCATGAGTATCCACTTACGCCATCTGATGTGTATACTAGTATCTAAAGAGAGCCAACACAGTATGATGAACTGTTGTTTACCTTCTCCTCAGTATATTGTTCACATCATTACTTTATTTATCGATCATTATAGTCAGCACAATGGAGTGGGTATGTGCGTACCAGAAATCCCCTGGGCTTAAACACGGAAAATCACTGTTCTAGTGATGAAATGTTTAACTATGCTTGCGCCCTGGGCTTCAGTTAGAAAATGCACAATACTTTCAGAGAAATGAAAACAAACAGGATTTTTTTTTTTTTTTAAAAAAATTAACTTTTAATCAAGCAGCTGGTCGATAAATTCAAATTTTTAAATTATGAAAACGTTTAATCGAGTTTGTAAATGTGAACGCGAATGACCAAGCTGACAATATAATTCATGCAAAACACACGTTATGAGAGGACTGACTGACACCTAAGACAATGACCAGTCTCTACAGAGAGTGATCACAGTCTCAAAGTCTCTGCATTTGGAAGACGTCACTTTAAACACACAAAAGATAAATCCAAATTTAAACCCATGAGTTTAAATACGGAAAGAAATCCCGTATTTTAGTCCATGGGCTCCATTTCCCGTGATATACGGGAGTTCCCGGGAGTACCACGGTACAAAATATCGACTTCAACTGGCGTAAAGGTTCCTGCTTTTAACAAAGGACAAAAGACGTCTCCTCTATTTCGCTTAGAGCATGACAAAGCGTCTTTACCTTGAATGCAAATACATCCTCCGAACTTAGAGCCAGACGCTGTAACTTACAATGAAATATTACCAACTCTATATTTCAACATCACAAATCACACTTTTTAAAAAATAACTTTATTCAAACCCTTTCAGAGATAGATTTCGCGAAACTATAGACATGCAGCATTTCTCATATTTAATGACTCAGGTTCCCTCCGCCCTCCGAAATAAAAGTCCAATAAAATCCCCCACACAATGGTAAACCTATATTTTACACTTGTAGTCTGTTAAATATACTATTACAAGCACGTTTAATTCTTCCGGGAAATTACACCTGCATCAGTCTTCGTTCCAGATAAAAGCCCACAATTAGACAGCATTGTCTCATTTTCAGATGTCCGCTCGCCAACAACGTCTTTGGCAACGTAGCTGGGCGTCTAACACGGGCCTGCATAAACGGATCCAAAGTCAATTAGGGTTGTTAGGTGGGTAATCACCCGAAAAAATGGAATCCATGTAGTGCTTGCTTTTTCAGATTTGATGGCAGTGAAGCTGCTGTGTAGCAGAAAACGCAAATAAAAAAGTTCCGTAACGTATTAGACGGTCCTCCGTATAAGATTAGATGAGATGGCCAAGCTACGTCGGTTCGTTTAGGAAGATGAGGCCATTCGCTCTTTGTAATATACTCGCCTAAGAACACACTACGGACCATGGAGGGCAATAAACGAGAGAAAATCATATCCCGTGCTCGAAAATAAAATGAACAAACACCAACGACCCATTACAAGCGTTTGAACAGGCACCGATAATTAAATATACTGAGCGAGATTTCTTGGTGTTGAGAAGACGAGGGAATTCGGGTCGCGGTTAGGAAGATTCTTCAAAGGAGGTCACGTGAGCTCTCGGAGTTATCTTGGCGAATACTGTTTGATTAACTTGTGATGAAAACGCACCTGTGAAAATAGGGGACAATGGTGGCAACACTGAGCGTATAGCCTCAACGTTGGCGGTCAAGTCGACACTACGCACGCCACTCTAATTGAAACACTGGATGCAATGCAATGTGTTTGCTGTGAAATCTGAACGAGTGCTCTTCGTGTTACAAGACACTCTTGGATTGATCTTCCGGTGGCGATGGGACGGACAAGGGTTTGGGTCTACTCACAGTTGTAAAGGAACGTAACCTTTATGAACCTGACATGAAGCTTGACATACCTAAGTGTTGTTTGACTGGGCAGGATTTTGTGATTGATTGACTCTTGTTTAACGCCGCACTCAGCAATATTCTAGCAGTATGCATGGTCTGCATGTAATCAAGTCTGGACCAGAAAAACCAGTGAACAAACGCATGAACATCAATCTACGAAACTGGGAACCGTTAAATCAAGTCACCGAGCCTGGGAACACGATCCCGTTTGTTTGCCTCTTACAACAAGCATGTGCTATTGAAGATCAATTATAACCCGGATCTTCACGCGGAGGACATCGTGAAGGTCACTGTCACGACTAGCGTACAGCACAGTGACACTTCGTTAAGTCGAAGTCTTATTAGTCGATATGTCGTACCAGAATCATTGGCTCGTTATGCTGAAGACCAGGGTTAGAGTTTCCAAGCTCTCTTAGCGCTAAGATAGTCGTAAGTTAATGTTAATGTATGGCACTTACGACAATCTTAGCGCTAAGAGAGTTTCGAAAATCTAGGCCCTGGGTTACATTCTCCATGCGGGTACAATGTGTGAAGCCCACTGCTGGTGTCCCCCATCGTGGAATTGTTGGACTATTGCTAAAAACGACGTAAAACCATATTCACTCACTCGAACGCAGGCTTGGACGATTTGTATTCGCTTGCCCGTACGACTTTAATCAAAGGTCCACTGGCTATTGTCATGGTAATAATATGGAAGATTGTAGATGTAATGGCATGTTTGTGTCACTATGCCAACTGACACTGGGATCATGGACTAGTTTAGTTGTTCTGTAAACTATTTAAGGCGAGAGGCTCTGGGGTAGTCTAGTGGCTAACGTTCACTCGACACGCCGAAGACCTGGGTTCGATTCCTTACAATTTCTGAAGTCCACCGCCCTGATGTTGCAGGAACATTGCTAGAAGGTGCGTAAAACTAAATTCACTCACTCACTATTGGAAGCGACCGAATAGACTTCGAGGTCAGTTCGATTGATGTCATCTTATCCCCATGGCGTTGAACGGTATTCACAATATCAATCACTGGATTGTCTGACTCGCATGAGATCATTTACATGCTTCCGTCGCATTACTGTCTAGAGCAACAAACAAACGGACGGCCATTCATAGAAATGAAGGGGCACATCAAAAAGCCATAATCCTGTCGAGATAGTACAAAGCTAAGGGCAAATATAACCATATATAATCGTACACAACTGCATTGACTTTGGGATTAAGGATAATTTCGAAACGTACTATGAAAATATTGAACATCCGAGTTGTGTCAGTTCATGTTTAGGTACTTATTGATTCTGTGAAACCTGATATTTCCTAACATCCAACACACAACAGTTTCTGTCCCACGTGTAAACTGACTGTAAGGCGTGACTAATGAAGTCAGCGTTGAACGCTAATGACGTCGATACAACGACGTTAATACACAGGTCGGAACTACTCGCGGAACGTTGGAGACTGACTGTAGACTCAGGTGTCAGGGATGTACTGTTGATGGTAGTATGTGTCAAGTCATGCGGTTTCGTCACATAGCACCTGGTGTCCTGTGCATAGTTTATCTTTCCTTAACGTGTGTGGATCGTGTGTGTGTATAGTTGTGGTTGTTTGTGTGTATGAGTCTGTGTATCGGTGTTTGTGGTGTGTGTGTGGTTATGTATATGAGCGTATGTAGCTGTGTGTGTGTGGTGTTGAGATCGTGTGCAATTGTGTTTATCTGTTTAAATGAGTGGTTGAGATTATTTGTGACTTTTCTGTTTACATTTGCGCGCGCGTGTGTGTGGTTGTGCTGTAAGTTTTGGCTTTGGTATTTGTGTGTGTGGTTGTGCGTCTTTCTGTTGTTAGTATGGTTGTGTTATGTCTCGCCAACCACGACAAGACACCTGAATGTCATATCCAGCACCCAGTGGTCTGACTACATAGTCCTCGTTCACACTTGCATGTCCTGCAACCACACGTGTCCACATAGCAACGTCCAACCTTACCAATGTAGACATTCTGGTAAAATAGGACCAGGTCCATAATGGTTCCATCAATCTTAAAACTGACTTTTTGATCACACAACAACTGATATAAACGTAATCTCCGTGTTAAGGAATATTTAGTCTCCAGAATACATTTTATATCCATTCCATCATTAATGCCCAACGTGGTGCTTCCCATTGTCCCCATTAGTCCAGACACCAGGTGTCCGCGGTATCCAAGGAATGGCACCAATGGTTACACCTGCTTTCCATTGCAGTCAGGGATGCGAACAAAGCCGTTACTGAAACCCCGAAGTACGAAACCATAGCGACAATAATTAAAAGTGTAAATATGACACATCACATCCTGAGCGCCCTTTCTTCTTCCACAATGCACATTGGCCATATATGTGACATGAAAAAGGAACTGTTTGAACAAAGTGTCACAAACCGGTCTGATATTAATCAACATAAACATCATTAGTGGCAATGGTGATATGCAATGTGGCGGAGATCACAAGCGGCGTCAGTGTCACAACAACCACGACTTCCAGATGTTGCAGTAACGTTGACGGAGACGCGTGCGACGGAACACGTGGGGTTGATGTGGACTAAGGAACTGTAATTTATTTATTTATTTATTTATTTATTTATTTATTTATTTATTTATTTATTTATTTAATCACTCACACACATTTGTGTTCTACGAGGTTACTAAAGGTATGTGGTGGTCAGGCTCGCTGACTTTGTTGACACATGTCATCGTATCCAAGTTGTCTGGATAGATGCTCATGTGGTTGAGCACTGGGTTGACTGGTCCAGACTCGATTATTTACAGACCACCACCATATAACTGAAACATGGCGGCTTAAAACTAAACTCACTCACTTTACTTAACATAGCTATCTTAAAGACGAGTGCGCAAATCGTTCCGTACAGGACTCTGCAATACACATGACGAGTTCCAATGCTGTGAGTATTCATCCACACAACTATCCCCTTTAATCCCAGTATTTTTACACAATTTCGACAAGACCTTTTATGTCAGAATTATTCTTTTGATACGCACTATACCCATGCTTACTTTCTGTGATAGGGAGGCATAATACATGTATACGGAAAGGGCACCAGGTGTGGTGAGTGGGTGAGTGAGATTGGTTCACGCCATTTTAACAATCAGTATTCAGTAAAAAGAAACCCCTCTCCAAGAGGGTCACCTCTTTGTTGAAGCCTTTGCACGGGGCCAAGGCCAATACCAAGGATGATTATGAGGAAAATCAGGGATCGGCGGATCCTGCTACAACTGTGTTGCATCACTCCACACACAGCACCAGAGATCTCCTTGTGCATAATATTTCTTCTGTATAAACCAGTCACAAGGGGATAAATTACAACTTCAGTCAGAGGCAGACGTAGGAATTGCAATTAGGAACCAATGACAACCGTTTTAAAATCAGATGACTGCAAAGAGATAGAAATGGTGGATGTGACCAGAAGCCAACGCGGAGTGACACTGGCCCTTGGTGTGTAGTCTCGAGGAACCGTAACCCGTGAAGATTCGTTGTGGAACCCATGCGTGTCATCCACAGATGTTCATCTTACAAATGTGGATTGGCTATTGCAGGTGTCACCGTCGTATTTCAATTTGCAAAGCGGCGTAGAACATATTACTTGTTTACTTCCTCTTTCCACAGGTGAAGATCCGGGTTAGAGGCGACTAACGGGATCGGGTAGTCAGGCTCGCTGATTTGAATGACACATGACATCGTGTCCCAGTTGTGTAGATCGACGCTCGTGCTTTTGCTCACTGGATTGTCTAGTCCGGGCTTGATTATTTACAGACAGCCGCCATATAGCTGGAATATTGCTGAGTGCGAGGTAAACACAATCCAAAATCCGTATGTTCCGTGTGAGGCTTTTGGTCAGTAGCATATACACATCAGCGTACGCATCACCGAAGAGACACAACTCTGTTCAGCTCCTTATGGTAAGACAACGGGGCCGTCGTAAACAAAGGCGATAGTGAGTATGCGTGTCCGAGTGTGCGGGCCTGAGTGTGCGTTCATGAATGAATCCTGTTATACTCCGCATTACCTCGTCGTCACCTGTCATATCTCAGCCAGACATAAGATCGGTGTTGCCATGAATAACAATATACCATGTCACTATAATATGACGCACAGTCAGACCAAACCAGATGTCTGGGTTCGAATCCAGACATAACCTTACTACGTTTCTAGAAGTATTTGCCCAACTTCTTCACCCGCTCACAACGGGTACCCGCTCTACGTTGAATCATCAAGGAAGCACAAAATGAGTGAAAGGGCTTCGCATAAATACGAGTTGATTTTAAATGCCCGCCGAAATTCGAATAAACTGTTCGTATGCCGATAATTCCTAAATACCACCGACATCATCCGACTCATTGTCAAGTCCACACAAACCCCTTTATATCAAACCACGCTCTAATGTAGGTCACCTATCATTTAGACATATCTGTTAATGATATTTTTGTTACTATTTGAAATGGATATTCCGTGACATCGCACAACCATGATGCAGTTATAGAAACATAAATATTGATTTTTCATAACACTGGCGTTTTAGAAGCATTTCATAGTTTTAGCTGTTGCAGTCTGTGCTACCTGAATGCAACATGTTGTCTGGCTAATGACATATAGCATATGGTACGAGCTATTTCTGTTCCCGGGTGGTGCGTGCAGAATGTTTTCAGAGACACGCATTATTTTGAGATTTGCGATAAGTGAAATAATTAAATGTTGATGGGTGATAATACGGCGCCATTATTATTCTACGTATTTCTCATATTCAACATATCAATAAAAAAAAATTTTCAAAATGTTGACACTTGACATCAAAATTCGATCACTGTTACTCTATAATTAGAAAGATTCCCATAAATACACATTTCTTTAACAAACTAATATGACAACCGGAAAACCGGAAAACCGGAAAAAGGTAAAATTCTCGAATAACGTAATGCAGATATTAATATTCTGTTTCCCGTGTTTCCGTTTTCCTTCTTCTCTCTTCTACTTCTCGCTCCCTTCCCTCTTCTCTCTCTCTTTCGTCTCCTCTCTTCTCTAACTCTACTCTTCCATTTCACTTTTCCCTCTCCCTCCCTCTTCTCTCTCCCACTACTTCTCTTTCCTTTTCCTCTTTTCTCTCCCGGTCCTCTCACTCTCTTCCCTTGTGCTTCTATCCCTTCCCTTCTCTCCCCTTTCCCACTCTCTCCCTGTTCCATCTCCCTTTATTTCTCTTTCCATTCCATCTTCTCTCCCCTCCCCCTCACTTCTCCCATCTCTCTCTCTCTCCCTCTACTTCTCTCTCCTTTTCCTCTTCTCTCCTGTCTCTTTGTTCTCCCCTACCCTCTCTCTTCTCTCCTCCCTTCCCTCTCCTTTTCTCCTTTCTTCTCTCCTTCCTCTTTCCTTTCCCATTCTCACACCCTCTTCTCTCTCTCTCCTCTCTCTCCCTCTCCTCTCTCTTTTCTCTCTTCTTTTGGTCTCTCCCCGCTCTCTTTCTCTTCTCTCCTTCTTTGTCTTCTCCCTCTTCTCTACCCCATCCCCTCTGTTCTCTCTCCCTCTTCTCTCTTCTCACCGTATACTCTCTCCTATCCCTCTTCTTTCTCCCCCTTTCTCTTCTCTCCCCCTCTCATCTCTCCTTTCCTCTCTCTCTCTCTTCTCTTGTTTGTTGACTGGTTATGCGTTGGTCATATATATTGCATGTCTGTAATATGATCATCTGATATATGGATAGTAGTGGTTACACACGAATTAGAAGCGACCAAACATGATCCATCAAAACTACCAACCTGGAAATGATAAATATTAATTAGTAAGTAACCATGTCATCAACAGCCGTCCGTGACGATACCGTGTGGAGTCGACAGAAGAGAATCCTTTTATTGTCACGGAGGATTGCATATTCTGTACGTGTGTCTTCATATCTCCACAGAGATCAACACATCCACACAAATGTCTGTACCATATCACAGAGACAATAATGCCGAGATTAACGCCAACCTCCCTTGGTATAAACGATTTTCTCTGTTTTCCTTGAAAATAATCATTCCGGAGCTTTCTTAAGGCGAGTATGTTGGATGACTAAGCCTTTGCGTCCCAAGATGGACAGAGAGCCTTGAAATGCATGTCACGATAACAGAGTGTGCAATTCACGTGGAAATTAAATTTGGCTTAGTTGATATTGTTTTGATACTGGTGATCGGACAGCTGCCGCGGCCTGCTGAGATCCTAATGACGGAATTCATTCTCCACGATGAAGTCGCCATTTTGAGCTCGTGCTCGTTGCTCTGTTTAGACATGCGCGTGTAGGGCGGATGCAGGCTATTTAGCCACCATTATGCCCCGGTGTGAAACTGTTACATGGCGCTTGTGAGAAAATTTGGAAAGCTTTTAGGAGCGTGAATAGTGTTTCAAAAAGTGATTAAGGAGAAATTGTGACGGGATAGCGTGCATGCAGCTATCTTCTCACGAATCAAAATGAAATTATTTTGTATTTTTGGATTTCAAAATCAGGGATGACCCGTGAGCGGATTAAGTTATGATTTCTAAGAGTCATTTTAAATATGTTCGTGGCTACTATTTGAGACCACGTGACCTCATGATAACGGAATTCATAGGGATACATTCAGGAAATATTGTTCCAAACACGATAGATTCCTGTAGACATTCATTCTACGGCCTGTTCTCGTCGCAAAATGGGTGAAAGACCTTCACCTCAAACGTGGAGTTTTCGTTTCAGAAGGAAGAGTCAATTAGTTTATGTTATTCAAATGGCAAGAAAGTAATGAAAGTTATAGTCAATACGCCGTTTGTAATACTTAGCTCTGAAATTCTGTCTTTGAGTGGCATTTAGAAGTGACAAACATAAATGCGGCATTCTATGGGTGTCAACTTTTGTATTATGAGAACCACGACGTCCTCACGAATACACCTGATGGTGAACTATTAAATCTCGGGGAAGCTCCTCCTTTAACAAGAGCTGATATCCATGAAAACAACTCGTTGTCTATTGACATAAAGTTGAACGTAATTTGTCTAGTAAACTAATCGTTCATAATCGTGGGGACGGTGGTGCAGCCCAGTAGTTGCCTTGGCTGGTGACGCGGAGAGCCCGAGTTTGATTCCCAACGTGGGTGCAATGTAAGAAGCCCATTTTGCGTGTCCCCTGTTGTTATATTGCTGTATTGTTTTAACAAGTAGCAAATCCCCGGGTCACTCCATCGTATCTATGTATACCCATTGGTTTCTCGCAGCAGCTAGCTAAACATTCGTTCTATTGTTTAAAAAAATGTCCTAATGCATTAGCAGATGGTTCTGAGTCTCCTCTCACAAAGCACTAAAGTGATCGTAAGTCACTGATTAAGGTAACCTTTGTGCAGTGTTAAAGGGTGGGAGTTAAAGATTAACCTTAGTAAAGATTGCTACGTGAAGGGAGCCCAGGTCTAATAAATAGAGGCACTAAAACTTTTTTTCATAATCGTATGAACTATACGTTCTTATTCAAATAAATTGGTCACTCTGAACTGAAATGACTCTTGAGCACTCTTTCTTCCCCTCATATCCTATACGATTCCGTTTTCCTAGAAAACGCTTGGTTCCTGGTTACTTAAAACGCATGTCTTTCTTACTTGAGGTTTTCCTCCTCCAGGAGTGTCCTTCGACAGTTACATGCATATCCTCTTTCTGGAAATCCTACTTTCACTTTTATGCAGTTTGTTTCCGTGTGAATCGATAGTCGATTAGATCTGGATTGAGATTCCAAATCCGCTACAACTTCATTCTTATTACGATGTTAATGTGTGAGATGAACAATTAATATATGTATTAATATTAAGGATATGTATTTGTAATGTATGGTGTTTTTCTACTTATTCACAACAATATATATACGGAGTGTCGGACTGAGAGAGAGAGACACACACACAGAGACAGAGAGAAAGACACACACACACAGACAGAGACAGAGACAGAGAGAGACACAGAGAGAGACAAGGAGAGAGAGACAGTGAGGGAGTGTGAGAGAGAGGGGGGTGGAGAGAGACAGAGCGAGAGGGGGGATGGGGTATAGGAGGGAGGTAGGGGACAAGATTCCACGGACATTTCACATTTATCGGGACGGGACTTAAACCGGAATACATTTTTACTGAAACGATACCATCTGAACTAACGGTATTCCATTGAAAATAGATGAACTGTAATGTCAAATGACATTTTTACAGCTGAACCCACATTTGCTGGAAACACATGTTACCGTATCAAAAGATATAAATTTAGCTGAAACTCAGTATTCGGTATTTCAAGCGAAAGCGCTACGGGCAAGTGGTCACGCTAAAAATTCAACATTATGTTTTGCACGTGGTTTGACGTCGATTCAAAACCAATGAATCGATGATGCATTCACGACATTATAAACAAAGGGTTTGCCAAAATAGAAATGTACGCATATTGCATCGGCGAACCAGAGGAACATGGTTGGGCGACTAGCGTCGATGGCAGAGAGCGAAGCATGGTCACGCAGGGAACACTACAATATGTTTTTCACATGGTTTGACGTCGATTCAAAACCAATCATTCGATGATGCATTGACGTTTTGGCGAACAAAGAGTTTGCCCAAATAGAAGTGCATGCATACTGCACCAACAAACTAAAGGAACATGGTTGGGCGACTAGCGTCGACTGCAGTGAGCAAAGCATACTGATGTTATCTTCTATGGAAGCTCATTAGCGTAATAAACAACCCCTTAATAACAAGAGAAGATTTTAGAACGCAGTATTGCATGAAACAGATAGGAAGGACATGCGTTTTGGCCATTCAGTTCTGTCACGTCTGTTGCCACATGACTACCGTCTCCGTGTGTAGCCTTCGGAAACATCTCATTGTGCAGAGTCACACATTTCGTTAGGTGAAATGATAGGGGATGTTCTTTTACGATGCTTAGAATCAGCGACTCGCGTTGCCCTGGAGCCACACATGTGAGCAAGGGCGTTGATGCGGTGGGAATTTAGAGTGATGTATTTTGACGTTAATGAATATTCACCGTTAGATATTTTGGGTGGTTACGGAGGTCAGAGTGTATGGCAGTTGTTCAGATTGTACATGACTGAAAATAAGAAGGTTTCATCTGTGAATATATTTGTAGTGCGTCTCTGAACTGCGTACAGCAGAGAATGCTTTTTGACATGATCATTTTGTTTACAATTTAGTTTTTCAATGCCTTCAGACATGATAATCTAACATGGATTACTTCGAATATTCATTACTGACCTCATGTAACAGAGAAGTATTTTATGACTTGTGTTTATGTGAATATTGATTTATCTAAGGAAGAAACTTACATGGAACATTGTAAGGGGTTCAGGCGTTCTATTCTCTTGGGTAGGTGGGATAGCCTTGTGATTAAAGCGTTCGTTCGTTACGTTGAAGACATCAGTTCAAAAATTCACTTGGGTACGTTGTGTAAAGTCCTTTTCTGGTGTTCCCTGTCGAGACATTGCCGGAATATTGCCAAGAGCGGCGTAAGACTAAACTCACTCACTCCAAACCACGGATGCAGCTAGTTAAAGATAAGTTGCCTGGTGTACTCGGCAGTAATAACACACCAAAACATTGACTGTCATCAGGTAACATTAGTCAGAATCAAGAAAATGATCAATGATCTTCCTAATTCCGAAAACCCTTCCTCTGTGGATATCTTGTTACTGTGTTGTTGTTGGGTTTTGTTTGTTTGTTTGTTGTTTATCGCCACAATAATCCACCTATGTGACTGCGGTTTGACAATAATCAGGTTTGAACCACGTAGTCCCTTGATCAATAGACGCTACGATCCATGCAAATGTGATACGATGACATGTGTCAAGCAGGTCAACAAACCTGACCATCCGATCCCGTTAGTTGCCTCTTACGGCAAATATGGGTTACTGAAGACCAGTTTTAACCGGGTTTTCACGGGATACATTGAAAACGATACAACTCAGAATCGCGAATGAGCTTCGATACATCTTATAAGGACACTAAGTATTAGACGCGCTTTTGTTCTTGAAAACAAAAATTCCCGTCTTTCATATGGTGAGTAAGCTGGAATTAACATCAGCCGTTGGTGTGCGGTAAGAACTCGGTGCAGTTTACTACACACGTGAAACCCCTAAACACAACAGTGAGTGAGTGAGTTTACTTTTACGCCGCTTCTAGCAATATTCCAACAGTATCACAGCGATCGACACCATTTACCCATGTGGAGAATCGAACTGGGATCTTCGGCGTGACGAGCGAACTCTTTAACGACTAGGATACGCCGACGTCCGACCTCAATAGTGCTGACATCATAATCGGCATTAATAGGAGGTTCAAATCCACAATCAGAAGACCCTGTCAACCACTCTTCGCTGTTTTAGGAAAAACTTCAATGACTAGGTCATCGGTTTATTCGTTTCACTGTTTCACAATATTGACAGTAGCATCTGTTCGGACACTGGATGTTGGCCGGATCTTCTTCTATGTCTTCATTATCTCTCATCTCTCATGTCAGCTTCCTCAGGCGTTGGCGTATGCCAATGTCACATGATGTCCGCGTAGCAATCTCGGAGGATGGAGGCAGGGAACATAGTAGGTTGAGTGAGATAACTACACTCCATAAACATCGTAAAAGGTGGACAATTCATTGGTAGTTTCATAGTGTGGCTCATTTCGTAAAATAACGCATTTCCCTCTATGACCGGCATCTTATGACTTTACTAATGACTTCAGACACACAAAAAATGTGGAAAGAGAAAAAGCTTGAGGTGTAATGAAATTGTTGTTTCATTCTTCATATTATCAGCGACATGCCACATCATGTCATCCGGACACAAACTTATTACAAGAAAGAACACATTAATGATATCAAGATTAACGGATGTGTTTGTTATAAATAAATTCGTATTAACAAGGTGTTGCTGTAAAAGTGGCGGGAACAGACACGAAGAAACACTATCTCCTATTTATCAGTTTACACGCCGCATTAATTCTGAACATAGACACCAGTGCAGATTGTACTGAAAATAGCCACTCCCTAATTACCACCTTGAGAAATATCCCAAACAGTAAGCACGGTAAAGTTCCAGTGATATCAGGTCCCAGATAGTTTCCAGCCTCGAACAGTAACTCCAACCCGCTACACGCCGCTATGACATACTTGATTAAATCAAACCCCACACTTTGATTCACCCTAGAGCCAAAAGAGTTGAATGGTGTCAAATATTGACTTGACAAAAACGCATCTTGCTATCAAACTCAGCTGCCACCAAATTGTGAAAAATCTTTATCTATATGGCAAAGAACGTTGACAACTCTCACGCTCGGGTTAACACGAAAAAGGTTTATCTTTACTCGGCTCGCTGCTTCCGTGAGACGCCCGCAATTATAGTATAGCAACCTATCTCACACATTTAACCATTTAACTGTTAAAAGTTTTCATATGACAATCAAAACACGCTTAGTGACAACTATAACATCGCGTGTCTTTGCCCAGATTGGTAAATATTCGGCGCGATTATACAGGAATGGCACGCACATAAGCGTATACTCATAAGGACAACAAATTTATTTGATAAAGTGAGACCTCGTCAGTCCGGACAGTTTCCTTTACAGTAGAATGTGTGGATTCGCGAATTTTCGGATTGATGAATCATTGGTCATGTACTTAAATTGCAATGTGTTCCCTAAAGTAGTCACCCAGAGCCGGGGTTTGGGTTAACGAGGTTTCACTGTATACTGGGTTAGAAACAATCAGAATGTCTGCACCGAAATAAAGGGATTTTGTCTGGGGTAAAGATTTCCATGAATAAAGAGAAGTTGACGAAACATGATCATATTATGAGAATGACCCCGGTAGGAATGTCTTATATGTGTATATTATATCGCATCAAGGCAAAATCAACCTAATGTATCATCTGACAAGAATATTATCAAATTAAGATCTACAATGACAATTTCAAAGGAGCTGTATATCCCGTAATGCAGAAATCAGTAATGCGACTGATTTCAAAGCATGGGGAATTTCTTCCCGATTTCAATATCCAACAGGTTCATTTATAACTAAATATCTAATTCTTTAAATATCTATGTTGCTGTAGTCATATCAGATGGTTAGTTCCAGTTCGTTAAAAAGGACATTTCGTCTTTTCAAAGAGCTTCCAACAGACAGAGCTAGATATGAGATTTGTCTTTCAAATGATGATTTAATTCACTTGCCCCTTGGCAGGGTAACGGTTAATGTGCCTGACTACGCATGGATGGTCTCAGTATCGTCGGGACATCGCTAACGAAGGCATTTTCTGACCAGCTGTTCGAAGGAACCTTTGTTTTGACCCGGTCAGTTGGTTCCTAGCTATTGCCTCCGAGTGCAGTGCAGAGAAATAGTGTTAAGGCAACGATCGAAGATACTTTTCATGGTGTTATTGGATTTAGAAAGGTCGTATTCACATGGGATACGAGCAAGGTGTTTAGCGGAGTGATTCGCGGTGGACGGACAGATTTTTCAGATTACGCTCTGAGTACTTGAGACTCGTGAGCGGTTGCTGGAGTTCATTGAAACACCCGACAGTCCACGAGAGCTTTTGGACCATCTGTTTGTTTGTGGAATGTTTATAAATATATCCAGATCTACTTGGAAATTTATCAGAGCAAATCGTGTACAAACCCAGCTGAGAGTTGTCGTGACCCGTTCCGTGTATAAAGTGATTCAAATGTGACATTGGTATTATCAAAGTTATTCCTGAATGAACATGTGATCATGTATTTACAAACGTAACCACCACAAACCTTTAATTCTATGCTCTAGGTCAGATCCTAAATATCAGTGTCACTACATATTCTTCAATATCTTTCTTGCTTGGGTGTTTCTTTCATAAAGGAAACGTTTCAAATTTCTTCTATTCCAGAAAAGAAAATGTTTATTTCCGTCTTTCTGTCATTCAAAACGCATCGTCTCTGCAAATCTCCCACATTTACATAGAAAGTGTAAATGTTTGAGGAGAGCCATTGATAGAAGTGTACACACTTTTACATTCACGGGCACAGTATCAAGCTGCTTTTGATAAACGACGATAGCACCCCGCATTGAAATCTATTACGTGTTGTACCTATATGTATGCTTGAAAGAGAGACGCACATCCCAAGCCATAACACCTTTAAGTGACAGTTTGCTAAAGAGAGTGTGACTAATCGATTTCATGTACATTTCATTCAATCAAACACATACCCCCTTAAAGGAGTACCCTGCAGTGTGCTTCATAGTAGCAAGTAAACCGAGGGTGGTGAGGTTTCAAGGGGTAGACAGAAATACCGGAGCAGCGCGGCCGATCTCACTGACGCGCTAAATAAAAAGAGAAAAAAAATCACATTTCCCTGAGCATTTGCTAGGTTTATCACCATTCATCAAAACCGGTGACAGCAGCGCATTAGCTTCATTTCGAGTGTCGAGCTGTCGGACAATCGTCTATTGTTAGCGAATGGACGAGCGTCAGCGATTCATGCGAGAGCGGGGTATTGTGGAGGCGAGCTGGTATTGTTAGAGTAGAAATATCCCCTTTATGGCCCCCACTTCCCAGGTGGGGTGCTGTGCTCGGCAAAGAGACTGTTTTGTGAAGGGCTGTGAAGCCAAGTCGTAACGAGAGGGAGTCGACACGTGCGGCACCCAGATCGCCATTCACCATTCTTGGACGCTCTATATAAGTCGATTCCGCGAAGGTGCTAATACCAGTATGATAGCGGCGATGACTGCGAGTTCCTTTTGTGTTTATTTCAGTTCTCAGACGGTGAAATAGCATTAAATTGGCATTGAGAAAACGTGTTGATATCCTCTTTTGCTACTGTCCTGTGCGAAATGCTCAATATGCTTCACTGGTGATAAATAATGGTGGAGTTAGACGTTTGCAATTCTCCTTGTCTCACACAATGCTGAGAGTTACACTGGGATAACACTTGAAACTCCCGCGACTGTAACTTGCTTAATAATTTGTGTAATGACGACTGAATTGTATGTTTGAAATCAAGTGATAAATGTCACGGTAACTTGAATGAATGTTCACGTAAATTATTTACCAGAAGTTGAGCTCTGCTGACTGAATTCAAAGCTCTCATTCTGACTATTTAAGAACAGTTTCAAAGGACAGATTCTGACATGAACTTGTTTAATCAAGAAAGAGGGATCCTTAACTGTAATTCGTTATAACCGTATTTCGATACACGCATGTCGAGAAAAACATACATACATACATACATACATACATACATACATACATACATACATACATACATACATACATACATACATACATACATACATACATACATACATACGTGTAATACCATAACCATACAAGTCATCATGTCATAGCATATCCATCTTGTTGGCGCTATAATGGTCGTGTAATACCATGACCATACAAGTTACCATGTCACAGCATATCCATCTTGTTACCACTATAATGGTCGTGTAATACCATAACCATACAAGTCATCATGTCACAGCATATCCATCTTGTTGGCGCTATAATGGTCGTGTAATACCATAACCATACAAGTCATCATGTCACAGCATATCCATCTTGTTACCACTATAATGGTCGTGTAACACCATAACCATACAAGTCATCATGTCACAGCATATCCATCTTGTTGGCGCTATAATGGTCGTGTAATACCATAACCACACAAGTCATCATGTCACAGCATATCCATCTTGTTGGCGCTATAATGGTCGTGTAATACCATAACCATACAAGTCATCATGTCACAGCATATCCCTCTTGTTGGCGCTATAATGGTCGTGTAATACCATAACCATACAAGTCATCATGTCACAGCATATCCATCTTGTTACCACTATAATGGTCGTGTAATACCATAACCACACAAGTCATCATGTCACAGCATATCCATCTTGTTACCACTATAATGGTCGTGTAACACCATAACCATACACAGTCATCATGTCACAGCATATCCATCTTGTTGGCGCTATAATGGTCGTGTAATACCATAACCATACAAGTCATCATGTCACAGCATATCCATCTTGTTGGCGCTATAATGGTCGTGTAATACCATAACCATACAAGTCATCATGTCACAGCATATCCATCTTGTTACCACTATAATGGTCGTGTAACACCATAACCATACACAGTCATCATGTCACAGCATATCCATCTTGTTGGCACTATAATGGTCGTGTAACACCATAACCATACAAGTCATCATGTCACAGCATATCCATCTTGTTGGCGCTATAATGGTCGTGTAATACCATAACCACACAAGTCATCATGTCACAGCATATCCATCTTGTTGGCGCTATAATGGTCGTGTAATACCATAACCATACAAGTCATCATGTCACAGCATATCCCTCTTGTTGGCGCTATAATGGTCGTGTAATACCATAACCATACAAGTCATCATGTCACAGCATATCCATCTTGTTACCACTATAATGGTCGTGTAATACCATAACCATACAAGTCATCATGTCACAGCATATCCATCTTGTTACCACTATAATGGTCGTGTAATACCATAACCATACAAGTCATCATGTCACAGCATATCCATCTTGTTACCACTATAATGGTCGTGTAACACCATAACCATACACAGTCATCATGTCACAGCATATCCATCTTGTTGGCGCTATAATGGTCGTGTAATACCATAACCATACAAGTCATCATGTCACAGCATATCCATCTTGTTGGCACTATAATGGTCGTGTAATACCATAACCATACAAGTCATCATGTCACAACCTCGTGATCCTACAGATACCAATTTAGTAGTACAGTATATCACTAATAGGTCCACTCCTCATATCCTACATCTACAACCGCCACTAACGTTGACATCGCTTCAACTGCCACCGTTACCATCACATGTACGTACTGAACACCTTCCAAACTAGTACTACTGCTACTGCTACTGTTACTTCTCCTTCTCCTGCTCCTACTCTCCTACTATTCTTCCTACTCTTCCTCCTCCTCCTGCTTCTTCCACTACTACTGTTGCTGCTACTGCAACTTCTATTGCTGTCACTGCTACTGCTACTGTCGCTGCTGCTACTACCACTACTACTGCTGCTGCTACTACTATTGCTGCTGCTGCTACTGCTACTACTACTACTACTACCACTACTACTGTTACTACTACTACCATCACTACTACTGCTACTACCACCACCACCACTACTACTACAGCTGCTGCTGCTACTACTACTACCGCCACCACCACCAACACCACCACCACTACCACTACTTCTGCTTCCACTACAGCTGCTACTACTAATACCACCACTACTACTACTACTGCTGTTGCTACCTCTACTACTACCTCTACTACTAGTGTTGCTGCTACTACTACTACCACTACTACTACTACTACCACCACTACTATTGTTATTTCTACTACTACCACTACTATTACTGCTACTACTACTACCAACACTACTACTACCACTATGATACTAGTACTACACTACGCTACGTCACGGCTACTTTCACAGTGACATCTTCCATCACTTCCACCGCTGATACTTTTATCCTTACATAATGATGATGGTGGTGGTGGTGACGATGAAGAAGAAGATGATGATTATCCAATTCCTGCCCGTGCCAAAATCAACAAAACCCGCTTAGCTGCATTCATGCACTACAACCTGCATACAATAATAATGTTAATAACCACAAAAAAGTAGCAACCGGCGATGCATGGGGCTAATAAGATGTAAGTTATCAAAACTCCATGCCAAAACGACAAATAAAATGTTTACAATAGCATATATAATATAATGGCGTCATACACAGAGTTAACCCACAGCCGCGAAATTTAGTCACGGTGGTACGGCCGTAATTGCTTGTCTACATTGGTGCAAACATCCAGCCCGGTGTTATTTATTACAGGATTTATAGGCGCTTAGCGAAGCCGACCCACAACAGAACACACAGTCGTCCCAAATCATATCACCAGAACTTGCGCTAAATAGTGTTTTGTCGGGCCTTTTCATTGCTTTCAAAGAGATGGGACGCACCAGCACAATTCAGTGCCCACGGGTCATCGCTTCAAGTGAGAAGGGCGGTGAGCCGTGACGCCAACACTGTCAGCTATTATGGCAGCATGGGTGACGTTGACAACGTCCCCTGTCGTAAACCACGTAACACGGTCGAGACCGAGACAGTCGCGGGACGAGAGGTTGCCTCCAACGCCTTATGTTTACAGCGGTAAAACCTGAACTCGTTGCTTCTCAATCGGGTTTAGACAAAATGTCCGAAAGATCTCGTCGGTGAATCGTCATATCTTTTCGTTTATTGTTATTTTATTGCGATTTGTGTCAGCGACGCGTGCGCCTGAAAATACAAATCCTAATATCCGATCACCCGTACATTAGTGATTTTCATTTTTAAACACACGTAAACATAGCCACTTCTCGTATTCGTGTTTTAATTAACAACTGATGTCGGGGTATTATTTCAGTAATTTATATGAAAATACTTATTGAACTGTACAGTTTAACAGCCGTTACTATTCCGCGTGAGTTAACATGAGCGAGACAAGGCAGTGTTTGCAATGGATCAAAGCTAGCTCATGAAACATTTTGGGAAACTAAAGGATAATAACAAATTTAGAATTCGTCATGCGACAACAAGATTGTTTTGGTTTTATTCGGTATGCATTATCGGGGTTACTGGTGGAGAAGAAAAATACTGCGTCAGATGTGGTTGAAAAAAACCCGGAAACGTTAATCTCCCATACGCATCGGAAGAGGTACATAAATAAGAGTAAATAGTGTGTTAGAGTATTGAGGAAACAGAACAATGAAAAACCAGTGGCTATATTGCCAAAAAAATACGGACTTTGGCATTACAGATGAAATATTTAATATAAAAATTTCTCTTTTGTTTTGGTGACACGAAGAAATGGGTGTATCAGAATTCTTATTTTTTCAGAAATCAGAAATGGGTTTCTCCCACTGTGTCCATGTTGTGAATCGAACCCGGGTGCTCGGCGTGACGAGCGAACACTTTAATCACTAGGCTACCCCACTGCACAATAGGCGTGAAAGACTGCTCGGATATATCGTCATGTGAATACAAATCGAATTTGTCTAAAACGAAAGCAGGTGAAACTCAATTTTAAAACTCAATTTTGTGACTGACCGTAAATACACAGTTCATAAGTTGCTATTGTTGCTATTGTGGTATTGTTGGAATATTGTTAAAAGCGGCGAAAACTAAACTCACTCACTCTCTGGTGTTGCCTTATCGCAGTATCAATGTCACAATGTCCCAATCAAAATTTGAGCATGAGGCATATCAAAAAGCAATTAAATAAATCTGGATATATGTTCCTATCAAAACGGGTGGGGCGTAGCCAATCGGGAACAGCTTTGATTCGCAGCCTTGTGTATCTTTGTTCGAATCTCTTCATGGATAACATGTGATGCGGTCTATTGTGACGTATATAAATTATCTCTATTGCCTTTACAAAGGCCAAGGAACAAAATAGTTGGTTGCGTCGGATCGCTGTTGACTGTAATTACAACTGGTAGATTGCATCACATAAAAGACCAACAAACAACACGCGCAAAATTACGCACAACATGTAGTCACTGGCGCGTTTCGGGCTCAACAAGGGACATGCATTGCAACGGCGCACACCAATTTCAAATTTGATCGAATAGACCGCAAGCTGTTAACCTACATCTAAATGACATGTATCCATGTACATTTCATGACAAGGGGATGTAGATACGGCGCTGAGTCTGCCCTTCAACACATACGTAGCACTGTCGCCAGACTGATCGCCCTCTTCCAGAACGAGTGTCACGCTCATTAAGCAATTAATCATAATCTTTGTTTAAAACAAACACTGAACCTCAATGACACAGGCGTGCGATCGACATCACATCAAACATATTTATACCCTCATTGCGATTAATGTCATTCCTGAGCTAAGATAAGCAATTACAGAGGTCATTAGAGTTGAAGACTTCTAGACATCACTGGTCATCTGGACAATACATGGTTACAGGGCACATTGCGTTGTGGAGACTTAGGATACGACGTGCGTCAGTGAAAACACGTATAGTGTGTAAGGAAACGATGGTGAATGATAATTTTGTGCAGTCTGTTCCTATAAACGCATGAAGCTGTGTGCATCACCTAGTGTACGCAAATGCAGATATGAGGGTTGGAGGTACTTATGATTGTGGGTGAGTATGACACAACGCCCATGGTCCCATGAGCACAACTAAGAGTAAAGAAAGTATATATATACCTACAAACCGTTTACTTTCACGCCGATTTGAGCAATATTCCAGCATTATCACGACAGGGGACACTAGATATGGGCTTCACACACTTGTATACATGCGGGGAATCGAAAACGGGTCTTAAGCGTGACAAGCGACCGCTTTAACAACGAAGCTACCCCATCTATCCTAACTCGTTTGAAGTTTAGGGTAAGATGTGTATAACCCAAAAGACTTGGCGGATACATCGGCACAAATTCAAATAAAAAGGAATGTGTTTATGCTTGTTTCACTGTTAAGGGCGTATTCAGGCATTCGTATTAACCGCAACACTAAAAGTCTGTATGACAGTACGACTAACAATTACTCTCAGGCTCGTTCATGAAACAGAAGATACGCCGAGAATAACGATTGTGCGCACTGGAGGATCCAAGGAATGAACGTCACATCGAAGTTAATGTTTTGCGTTGGCGGAACCAAAGTGTGTGTAGTAGGATGCGTCATGTTTTGTGCACTGATCATTGTACGCTGTTTGAGAAGCCGCGCGAATGAGGGTGAAACAGTGGAAGTAAAATAGAGAGAAAGAAATGAAATCGTGTTAAGAGGTCACATAGCTTTGTCTCGACACTAATGGTGAAAACTAAATTGAATTAACCCATGTGCGTCAGAGCGAGACTGATACAGCGGAAGGTATTACAGTTTCGGCCACCAAACTCCTCACACTGCTGGTCAAACGCTATCTCCTTACCACGATCAGTTTGTGAGGGGTTGGCTTTGCTTGGGGCCTCGTTATTAATGATGAAGAAAAATTTAATTTTCACTACGAATTTGAAAAAAAATATGAATTGAAATCTCAGGTTGATAAGATTTACAGGTTGATAATTTTGTACGCGGATTATGGCACACTCCTTGCGTTTAACATGATATATACGCTACTGTGTGCAATCATCAAGGATAGTACCCCGAAGATCGGGTTAGAACTGATCTTCAGTAGCCATGCTTGTCGTAGATGACTAACGGGATCGGATGGTTGACACATTTTCTCATCCCAAATGAGATCGATGCTCATGTTGTTGATCACTTGACTGCCTGGTACAGACCCTATTATTTACAAACGTTAGCCATATAGATGGATTATTGCTGAATGCGGCATAAAAGTAAACTCACTCACTAAACTTATATATTGACGCGAATTTCCAATAAATCGACAATTATCACACTGAAAGATCCTGGATCATTACTGAGTGGAACTCACTCATGGGCAAAGGGACAGTTCCTATATATACACACGACATATGAAGGTGAAGCGCCTGCACGTGACCTCACGTGGAAAGGTCACCGTTTTAATCCCGACGTCAGTTAAAATGGCGGTATCCATTAAGTTAAGTGTATTTTATAACCATACATCTTCATCGTCCCTTCAGTACTTCACGAAATAGTTAACAAGTTTTCGTATGTGTTTGTACATACCAGGAAAGATGGTGTAGATTATTTAGTAGAGACACCATTATTTCCCCATCGGCTGAAAATGAGATTTTGTCTAGTTCCTGGTCATTCATTTCAGCCACGTGCGCACACTCGATACCGTGTCTGAGGGCAGGTGGTGTGCCCTCTAACGGGACCAGGGCGTGACCGGTGGAAAACTACCGTTAACGTCATCGTGAGTAACGGTACAAGAATGTCCTCATGCGCCATCTTTATTCAGTTCTGAGTGAGCATCAAGTCAATCATCTATTTCAGTCAATGACGCCAGTCAGTTTTACATTTTATCCCAACTGCAGCAGGGAGGTCTGTAAATATTTGAAAATGTAAACCAGGGGTTGAAAGCATGAGTGCCAGTACAGGCCGTTCGGCTTGATGACATGTAGCACCTAAGTACCGTTATTTTCTTATGCAAGTGGATGTTTTAGCAATTAACAATAATCCAGCAATATCATGGCGGGGACAGTAGAAATGGGCTTCAGATATAACACACGTAGTGAATCATACCCGGTACTGGGCGTGACCAGCGAACGCTTTAATCACCATTCTCCTCGGTGTTCCGAAATGACATAGTTACATGGCAGCGTGAAAACATCATGACTCAATATTTGACGCTGCAAGTTCCCAGACAACAAGATGTTAAAAAGCTTTGCTTCAGTATACACACCGTAGAGATGGGTGTGACATGTTTATTCCGAACAGGGTTGTGAATCAGACAAATGTACAAGAAGCATCACACATGGGCGGATTACAGACACTTCATAACATATGTTACGTACATGTCGAGAATGACAGTATTTTGTTTACAAGGAGATATTAACACCGTTTGATGTCGTGATGTGTGTTTCCTTACAACGTTGTCACCTTGACACTTCACTGTTGTTGACGTCATGTCACGATGCATCTTTCATGCAACATCTACAACGACAACAACCGAAAGTCATGACGTATGATACTTCAATGAACATTTTTTAATAATTGAAGAAATATTACAAACTCTTCAGCATAATTACAGCCCAATCGAATAAAGTCCTTAAACGAAATATTCTACTCATTCTAATTTCCAAATAATTTTCAGAGGATGAACTCCTAAAGAATAACGAATTGCAGATACTATCATTATACCACTGAATTTTCATACGGAACGCCTGGTGATTGTGCAATTGTATACAATATGACTATAATCACATAATCACCCTTCAGACGAAATGGATTATCTCTTAAAATCATAGAACATTGAGAGCAAAATTTGAAAACAAGATCTCATAAATCAAACCCCGAAGAATATCGGTGAATGAGTTTGGCATGACGTTATTGCATTTTAATGATGATGGGGAAGACGACTTGTCATTGTATGGTGTTGGAGGCATTGAAAATCAGGCATGAAACATGTTCTACTAACAAGACAATTGCCTATAAATTTTGATTCAGGTTGTTATTGACATTATTAGACGTTGAGTTATTAGCGTGACTCATATCTCGAAAAGTCAATTTTATGAAATTTACATCATGTTACTATCAGTCTGCATGTGCAGTCGAATTAGCCGCATTGATACTATCTTACTTCATAAAATCGTATTTAAATATAGATGTTATTCAAATAAATTTACATATTTTGAACATAATTTATTTATCTGCTTATTTATGGAGATATTGACGGGAATTTACATGAAGTGGACTGGTGGCGAAAGCAAAGAATTGTCTCTAAATCTGAAATGTACAACTATACACATGCAATTAACACGTTATGGAAGGACACACGGCGATCAATACCATTTGTCATAGCAGGCTGAACTAAACCGACACAAACAAAGAATGTTTACATCTGTTACAGAATGTCAGTGATAAATCATGATCACAGATAGCAGCAGGGAGGCTGCAGAAATAGGCGGTTTAACTCGTGTGCACCGGATAACGTTGCTATACTTGGTGGTATAATACCAAGGCCGCGTGCTATAATTGCGTATCAGTCTTTTTATCATTATTTTACCATTACGGCTGTTTGATGTTCTGACTGTGGTCAGAGACAAATTGTTTTGTTTAAAGTAGCACTTGGATATGTATTTCATCTGTAGGACGTCGGCTTGAGTAATCGAATATAGACTGTACTATCCGATGACTGATGCTATGAACACTGATTATTCCGTCGGAACTGATGACGCACTTGCCACCACGTTGTGGCGGTGGGGTAGCCTTGTGGTTTAGGGTCTTCGATCGTCAAGTCGAACAGCCGATTCACCACATGGGTACTGTGACTGAAGTCCATTTCTGGTGTTTCCCGTCGTGACATTGCTGGAATGTTGCTAAAAGCGGCGTAAAAGTAAACTCACTCACTCTCGACCACTGGATTCAGTTGCTCACTCTTTGTGACCGGAAAGCACATCAAACTGTAAACTCTGGTTTCGTTCTACTTGGTTTCAATGTCTGGAACCATTGTCTGCCGTCTGGACACATTTTCTGATGTATTGCTCTAGTTGCTTCAGGTGGATCGAGGGCTTGACAGAATATCGGTGGTGTATATAGCAAATGTGATAAATCGGTTATGTAACAGATTCAGCTACATCACTGACTGAAAGATGCTTTGCAAATAGAGTTCAAGAAACATGTGCTATTAGTTTGTACTTCATGGACAAATGGACGGTTGAACATCTCGATGAACTTGGAAACAGAACATGATGAATAGTAAACGATGAACAAAGAAGTTGCATAAATTTCTACAACACTCTACGTTTAAATTAAGTGTTATCAAGATAACTGTTCAAAGTGACAAAGAGGGTTGGTGAATGGTTGTCATTCAGTAAGTGAGAGAGTGAGTGAGTCTACCAGCTGCGCATATCATCGCAGGTTGTAAATATGTGGTTCAGGACTAGGCAACATATAGCCTGGAAGCATGAACAATCCCCACGTGGTTGGTCTACGAAACACTGTTTTCAATCCCTAATTCAGTCGGAGTCAAGAGTGGAGGGGTGTGGAGACGATTGGGTTGGGACAAGAAGAGAGTGAATCATCTGGCACCCTGGCGATAGGCCTGGTCAACTTGCCAAGATATGTCCTCATTCATTGAACGCGTGTGGGAAATCAAACCCAACACAAACTGGACGAATTTTCACTGAACGATGGTATGCATTGACGTACCAGTTTCCCTGTAATAACGGAGTAATTTATTTATGCTACTCAAAAGTACTTACGGATAACAAGAACAATCCTAACTAAAAATCATTATTACATTTCAATATAAACAGATCGAGGGAGGGAGGGACTTCTTTTGAGCTGCATGCCAACAAACATTATTTCAATACTTGTATGAAGTGACAGACTGAGTGAACGAAGTGCTCGGGCTTGAACCCAACCACGCAAGCTGTCAAACGCAAGGCACAGCCTTGCCGTTGTTGACTGCAATGTTACCACGATGACGTATTCGGCGGCCATTGGTTCGCCATCGATTCAGCACCACCAGTGACATTACTGACAATAAATGAATTCAAGAGAAACAACTAGCGCCATGTAAACTGAAAATGAGAGTCAGCTTAGAGATTCAGAGTCTGCGAAAATCTAGATTTGCTTTATTTAGAGCGTATGTATTACAGTCAGTTGTAGGTCGAAGGGAAAAATGATCGCTTGGGGACTATGAAACAAGGAGGAGCCGTGCGTCATGAATATTACCAGCCTATCTGGGAAGAAATGGTGAAACCACGGGGGCATCAGATCTGGAACAACTGGTTTCTAGAATTATTAATTAAAAATTATTTCGTGGTATGTTTCGAAAATAGGATTTGTTTGGCATTTTACCGACCGCCTCCTTTGGACAAAATAATAAGATTGGTAACATGTAAACTAAGAGAAATCTAAGAACTATAATGGTTTTAGAGAAAGTGGGGAATATGTTGCTGGTGGTAGACATACAGAGATATCTAACATCAGTTTAGTTTGTACTTTATGGACAAATGGACGGTTGAATATCTCGATGAACTTGGAAACAGAACATGATGAATAACAAGCGATGAACAGCGAAGCTACATAAATTTCTACAACGCTCTACGTGTAAATTATGTTACTATCCTTTATGATATAAAATTTCATCATTTCATTTTCCAGCGATTGCGCATTTTATTAAGACATGAACATTTCAATTTAATTTAACTGGATGCGGCAGGTGACGGCGTAGAAAAGTAGCAATTAGGTTTACCTGCTTAGTAGAGCAAAACTACCATAACACGTTTAATAGTAACATAAGACTCCAATGAAAAGTCCAACAGGCTATCGTAACTGCTTTGTTGTTTAAACGATTTCATCATCTAATTAAATTTTCTTTCAGTCTATATCAACGGTTTAAATCCAGGCCATTTTAATTTGTAGTCGATGAACACTAAGAACAGTAAAGGCGGTGTTTAAGACCTGGGTTCCTAAGACGGGCTTTTGTAAGAGGACACATGGCACTGGCGTGAGGCGGGGCAAAATGACGGGGGCGAGGAGGCCCCCCTGTCTAAGTACCCTATCATTTTCTCAAACGTTTTATCCCTTTCAAAAGCTGATATGATTTCAGCCTATTTTAGCAGTAAGTGGTCCTATTCAATGCTACCTCTCTGAAACGTTCTGTAATGGCCTAAACGGTGTTGCCGGCTTCTTAACAATGCACACGCTGCTAAATATCGGATTTTAGACAAAATGAGCCGAAAGCAGATACGTGTTGGGAGAAACGACGTTAGCCGGGTTTCTTCTGAGGGTGTCAGTTGCAGACCTAAGACCCGCAGATGGCACGCCTGCGGGTAAAGTTCGGAGGATCAGCGAAGTGACGAGACAAGGTTCTGTTATACCACTATCCCCAAAGACTTTCCATTTCGTATCCACACCCGTCTAGGTCACCTAACCGCGAGACGACCGCAAGCGCTACTAGTTCGATTGGAAGATCCGGAATTTGGTTACGCTGCCTCGTAACTGAATACGCATGCGCCTCTCGAATTAGATGAACGTGTCAGTCGGCTTGGAGCCAAGACACGGGAGTTAAGTTTGAACACTTAAAGACTTAAATTCTTAAGTGCATAGCTCATACACGCCGGCTTATCATGCATTATGTGATGTGGGTTTCAATAGTGATTGTGTTACTTAGTTTTTCGATGGCGGTCAACTTACATAATTTGCATATTTTCTTTTATTGCATTAGGTCATAGAGTTCTTCCACATTTACCCCTGGAATGCTTTAAGACGGTGCCATAATAATGCCATCTTTGTTGTTGAAAAAATGCAATGTTGACTTTAAATGTGTGTGAGATACATAAAGGTTGTGACACTTGTTAATGGTTTCCGTTGCCCTGCGCCTCCAGTCAGTTGTCTGGCATTCAGTGTTAAGCCAGCAGCATAAGTCCACACAAACAAAAGCCTTTAAAGTCGAAAGAAACGTGATACGTCAACGATATGTAAGAAGACAATTGTACTACTACAATATTATTACCTGTGAGCGTAAGAAATAGTTTTAAACTGCGTCTTCATTGTGGCACTATCACGCCAAAGCCGAGCGGAAAAAGCCACAAACAGATATTATCTTTGAGGCCAATTCTGCACGCATCTAGAGCTGGAAAGGCACACAGACTGTTTCCCAATTTTTCAAATGGAAATGGATTTATGTTCCTTGGATGCGCCAGGTTGAGATGGATTGTCATCACTTGTGATCATTGCGCAGTCATCATTACAATTCTCATGACCTTCAAAAGGACGTGACTTAAGTTGGCTGTTTTCCTTGAGAACATGTTCGAACCAGTTATACTCCGCACTCGCTAATTCAAGCCTCACAACTTTCAAAAAGCTGGAATTTTGTTGAGTACGACAAACAACGAACAAATGCACATAAAATTTCATTCTGATGTCAAACGTAGCGCTGAATAGCTTGAATCAAACCCTACCCTTGTTTCCCTTAATTTTTCAGCACGCAAAAAATAACTGAAAATGCAGACGTTAAGAAATGTGCGGTGCTGAAAATATGTTCAGCCTAATATTTAATTTCATTTAAAAATAGCACATTCGATAAGAACACTTAAAACGCAATCTGGCGCGTAGATGCTGTATTATGATACACTCTCAGAAAACTACTCAACATATATATGCTCTTGATGGAGATGCGTAACGGCAAAGACACTGACATATCACTATCTGTTTGGTTCCACAGTCATGTCTACTGGTCAGCAATCCTCAGTGCGTGACACGCGCGTGACAGGTCATTTCCGGTTCTGGTCCACATGATTCCGAGTTTGCGAGCACTTGCCACAAGACAACACGTCTCATTTACACGGTGTGGATTTTTTTGTCGTCTGTCGTCTGTCCAAGCTCTTCAGCATCACCATCAGGACCAGAGATGCCTCGGGCAGCAAGCCGATGCCCCCAAACACTGCCTTTTAACTTGTCTGTTTTGTCAATAGCATCTGCCTCGGATTACGAAAATCTGCGGCTGGTACGGGCGTGGAGACGACATGAGTGATAGGGCCTCCGACATGAAAATCCATTGCGAAGCACTCTAGCGAGCTAGGCATGAGAAGGCTAACTTTAGAGAACAATTTAAGGTTTGGTTAACATGACAGTGTTAACAAAGAGGCACTGACCACAACGCATCAGGCACTGACCTGAGAAATACGTCTTTCAAGTCTCGTGAAAATGAATAGCATTGGAACCAATTGAGTAAACATTTTTAAAACGCTTTAATGGGCGTTTGTAATCTAGTGTAAAACGATGAAATGCCAGTGGTATGATTAGAACACATAACAAACAATTGTATATTATCGTATGAATTCAGAATTACTATTATAATCACATTTTAAGATACAGGTGGGTGTTAACTATTGCAAAGGAATCAATATAACGTTTCTGGATGGGAATTACCACTCTGAATTTAATTAGGAATAACTCTGACAGATGTACATCCTTTGGGAATCCGGATAAGCATGAATAATGTTTTTATTCCTTCATCTTTCAGATATGATAATACCTGATAATACCTGATAGTACCTGAAAACATAGCTCTTTGGTGGTTAACTTGTTTCAACAAACCACAAATAAGAGGTCGCTTGTTCAAGTGAGGTATGTAAATATTCACACTGCACATATATTGAATGCACATTAACTGTGAAATGCACATCGGTTTTGATGTAAGTAAACCAACAACTATCACATCTAAGTTTCAATAATATGGTAGCGGTTTGGCTCTGACTGTCCAGGCGATATTTAACGGCCTTAACGAAGTAAGTCATATATGAATGTCTGGAACCAAAGCCATTACATAAATGGTGAAAAGTATGTGTTAAGTATGTGCCTGATTTGAAACAGAAAATACACTGTACAGACTATAACCATGATACGCTCATTAAGAGTGCTTTCAGGCGTACAGTGTAAAGGCACACAGTATGACCTCATTCGCAATTCTTGAGATCGACCCGGAAGGTATTCAAAAGACAACTTTTAGCCAATATCCCAACGTGAAGCCCACCGCGAATGATATTGAAATGATAAAATAAATGACACCGAATCGTTTATCTGTAACGAGGCATGCGTCATAAGTTCAATTCACTTGATAAATCGAAAAATCAAGTTTCGCCAATTATATTTCCAGCAGCTCAAACTATGCCATCATTCATGCGGAAAAGGCATTGTTATCACGACAATAATATTTTAACACCTCGGAAAGGAGGGTTTGTTATATCCGGATCGCTGTTGCACAACGTTACGTGCACATGCACTAACGCGTAAAGTCTTACTATAAGCGTTCATGACTGTTGTTTACGTTTCCACATAGCCCCAATTTGAAATTGCCTCCAAGAAGGCTGTGGTCCGTAATAGAGGCTAAATTGGATCAGAACTAGTAGCATGTAGCGTCTTTTACAGTCCAAATATAGCACAAACATTACGCGTATATCCCAAAAGACAGCGCCAATCTCTTGGACTGTCGGTATAAGAGATAAGTCACATAGAAAGAAAATTTAACAATTACTTAATGTAATTGCGGGAACTATAAGAAGTCCAGGGCTGTTTATATCCTTGACAACAAGAGGTCCCAATGTCCCAGGCCAATCATGGCTAATAGACAAAGCAACATCAAACACCATCAAGAATAAATTTAGCCAATGAATACAAAGATTGAAATTACTTTGGACCAATGAGGTTGAAGGACACAAGAACATCAAGAGACTCGAGTGCATTTTCAGCCAATAAAATCAAAAGCTCCAGATCCCTAGCCAATCAGATGTAATTGATTTCAGACGTTAAATGAGATCGATGGATGTCTGGCCGTCAGTCTTTAATCATGATAAGTAAGCTGTCATTGTCTATTTCAGTGATAGGTACAAATGAAGACACGTGCTAGGATCTATAGATTGCTCATGGCAGAATTGCCAAGGTGATCAGCGATCGGGGAATGACATAATCATTACCAGCCTCACGGCATGATGGAGCGCTGACAGCTGATCAGCTTTTGGCAGATATGCAATGGACAGGTGTTAATTTCACGAGCTGTATGTGGGATTGTAATTGATTCACTGAACTTCTTATGAACATCGACGCGTGATTTATGACCTATCAGCAGTATCAGTTTATCAATTGGTAAGGGAATCGTCAGCAGATTAGACATCAATAGCGATCTGTATTTCACGTAGCTGAGATGATACAGTCAGTAGTAAGTAGTCATCCTAAATCATGAAAATAATATTCAATTCAGAAAACGGCGACTTAAATCAGAATCTAATTTTACCATGTACTGTACTGATATCAAGGATTTCCGATAAATATTTCTTAAAGACGGGGGGATGACGATATTTCTTCAGCCACCGTTGGGTGCACTCAAGACAATTGCAGTTTTATCGCCACCAACCAACTGTGCGATGAAACGGGTTTAAGTATCAACAGAAATCAGTATTCGCGTTATTGTATCTCTGGGAGTGCAATCAATACTGATTGTTTACAGGCTGCCGTTGTATGGAAGGGGATAGCCGAGCGACGTCGGCCTACAAACACCTTTTTCTGGAAATCATCTGTCCCTTACTCGTCTGTCCCTTAGTCACCTGTCCCTAACTCATCTGTCCCTCAGCCGTCTGTCCCTAACTCATCTGTCCCTTACTCACCTATCCCTAACTCATCTGTCCCTCAGTCGTCTTTCCTAACTCATCTGCCTTTAACTCATCTGTTCCTTATTCGTCTGTCCCTAACTCATGTGTCCCTAACTCATCTGTCCCTTACTTGTCCGTCCCTTAGTCATCTGTGAGAAGCTCTGTTGTACGTCCTGTCTCAGTGTGTTGTAAACATAGCAACATCGCGAGTCCCCTCAACTGGAAAGTACTTTCAACTTTACAAACATGCACTAGTGAACAAAACGTAAGTATTTTGCGCGGTCATATTTAGGTGTGCCCTGATTTACAAAATTGTTTAAAAAATCTAACTGCAGTGGTCTACGAAATTATTTCAAGTTTAAAATCGAACTCCGCTTGCTTTGTTTGCTGCACAAGAATATAGATTTAACGCTTAACATCTCATAACGTCAGTGCTTTTTACCTTTAACATATGGCCACTTATGTCAAATTATCCTGAAGTGTGTGTACATGCGGTGTTAGCGTATACTTCATGTGCACATGGCATGTCTGTGTTAGGGCCTTTAGTACACCACTACAAATAAATATGATATGGAGATTGATGACTATTTCATAATCTCCACACATTCAACACCGATCAATCATTCATGAGACATATTCAAGGTCAAAGCATTATACCATCATCCACAGGCTTAACGCTCGCTAGCGGCGTGTCCATTCACCATTTCGGGGATCATGATAAGCCAGGGCAAGGCAAACACGAAACTGGAAGTGGACACGTCTTCAAACACATAGGTAAGATAAAAGCTCTTGAAAATACTTCAACAGCTCTCCAAACCCCCCAAGCCAAATTCGTTTCAAGCGCCCAACAAACACGGTAAAATTGAAAGAAAATATGGAATATGGGTCCAAATGGCTTCAAAGATGAGCCATCAGTTTACTTGATTCCCTAAAAAGACTGCTCCGCATCAAACTGTCTGGTATTTGTCACATATCTCAATGGTTGGGTATGGACTACTACAAGGAGATGGTCTATCTCCTTTGTTACTCGTCTGTCATAATACGGGCAGGGTCGCCGGATTAACCTCATACGTGGCACATCCCACTGAACGAAAATGTTCTACGTCAAATGTGCTAGTTCCAAATATCCTTCTCTTTGTTCTTAAGATTTTTGTGTGACGTGCATGCTGTTATCATGCCTTACAAACTAAAAGATGTGACATTTACTACTGGGTTATTAATCTAGTCAAAATACGGGATAGGCAGGCTCTGTTTCGTCGATAAAAACCTGCCGGTTATGTTTTCTTCGTCGCATTCAGTCCAGTGTCTAGACAGGCACATGTCTAGAAATGATGCGTTTTTGACAGGTATCAGCGCCCAAACGTGCACATAAATTCTTATTCCTGCATGACCAAACCCAGATTTCGTATCAAAGGTCCTCTGCAATAAAAAATACACTTCTTGCTTATTGTTCAACTTTATTAATTATCGAGCATTTTCTTATAAATTTGATTCGTTCATCACCCCAAAGTGTTGTTAATACTAACCACGTCAAACAGAATACGAATAGAGATTACCTCGTATAAAATTCATGAAGTATTAATAATGATCCAAAAGTGTTCAGTTGGTGAAATAATGACAGTTTCTAACATATGTAATCCTAAAAACCGTATTTAGATTTTACAAGCAACCAGAATGTTTACAAAAATCTTATAACACTAAAGTGTTTGAGTATTTTGAGTGGCCATTTTTATGTTTTTACCTCGGGGTAACAGTAACAGTAGGACTCAAGTACGGTGCTTTGGTAGTCCAGGGCATTGAAGGGGGTTTAAATGGTGAAAATCGAATTACCATTTTTCAGCTCATTGACATAATATGCACTCATGTGCTTAGAAATCCTATAGTTTTGACCGACAAATGCACGAGCCCACGTTGTCGATACAGTTAAACATCGTTTATCCAGACACACCAATATGATACCGTCCGGAATGAAACACACTCCTACCTAAAGAACTGAATTACAGACTGTAAACCACTGCGTGTATACATATACTGCACAGCAAAAGAAACACAAGTTTCGAAAACATGCAATCTCATCAAAGTAAGAGTTCATGTTTATGTCTTTTATTTAATGCTTGACAAAAAACACATGACTGCATTTCTTTTTCTGTTCAGTATATAGGAGGTTGTCCGTTATAACAGGTTTTCCGGAATAACGGGTTCGGGACTAAGCTTACGCTGATGTTGCGTGACGTTAATTCCTGCATGTATTAAGTTCCCGTGTTTGTGTGACGTGTTACCAACGTTCAGGTTTTAAAAACGCTTGTCACCTCCTCTCACACGGGAGGGAGCATGACAAGTTACACTCTTATAACAATACACACATCCCCTTGGCTCCCGAGGGACACCTATGTCTGTGAACCTGAGGCGTTATCTGGGGGATGTGAAATAGATTCAGCAGATCATCCTTAAGAGTCAGCCACTTGTGTTGATTCTTTTACTGAAATATAACCATCAGCAAATGAAATGCAATCCAGGATTAAGCTCGGAAAACCTTACTTTATACTTGAGACAGAGCAATGTAAGTCTGTCTACGTGATATCGACATGATATAGGTGATTGTCTGTTACATCCTCTATGTATCCCGTTACACAAATCCCCAAACGTCCTTGTACAAAGTAACATAGTAATTAAATACGCCCACGGTATAAACAGTTTTATATAACAGACACGGCCTACAGTCTAACATTTACGGCGAGGGTATATAACACAATTTGCCGATACTGTAGAAAGATAGACACGTTACCTAGACCCTGAACATGAATACATTGATGTAACCAATCACTTGAGGGCAAATGCAATCGCGAAGATTACAATTATCAAACCGAAATCATATTTATGTTTCGTGCACGAAATGCTTGTAAATATGTCATCGTTCAAATTACCCAACATAAAGTACACACACTGAAAATTGGATCTGACAAAAATATCATAAAATATTAATCGACTGAAAGAAGTCGCAGAAATACTGCAAACTACGTTCTGGAAAAACGATTGTAACAACCATATCATTTATAAATATCACCGTCGAATATCCGTTTGTGGTTTGCTTCATCTTTTTTCAGTCATCATTCGTGGTCAAAACTTTCTTTTGTTTGTCTGCTTATTATATTTCAACCTGGAATAAGTAGCTAGCCAAAAACACTACTAACTAGTCGTAACCCAAATAATGTAAACATCATGTTAGATCAGTTTCTGAATTTATGTAAAAGTTCATTATGGACGCAATCACGCTAATATTCCAACACAATAGTTCACGTTGACCGGTCAATCAGGTTCTCTTAGCGCATGGCGTAATAACAGAAAGTGCTGAATTACAGAGCCGACTGGAGTTTGTTTATGTTTACCTTAGCTAATCACTACTGTCAACACACCAGTTGGCTCATACTATCGGGATGGGCCGTACCCAAGCAGAATGATAAACAGATGATGTGTCTGATCCCACCTCTTCGCTAATCTGTCGGGACGGGTAGAAGCCATAAAGGTTCCTCTTACAGTTGCCCTCAACCTTGGGCCATCATGTTGCGAGGGTCGTACCTCTTACGTCCAACATTTAAACCGACGGGGAACACCATGGTTTGTGTCAGACAAGGAAACCTGTTCCTTCTGTACTTATTTAAAGAAATTCACTATTTTGTCAGATGCAACACAATGAAGTCATTGACATTCTCACACTGTTATAGTTATTAAAATTCGTTGATGAAAAGAATGTGAAATTTCTTATATATGATTGAATCTGTTTTTTGTTTTAAAATTTTAACGAAGGCGGCGAAATAAATACCGTATAGGTTCCGGCGCCTAAAGAAAAGGGCACAATACAAAAACATAATTGTAACCAACAATTTCTTTCATAATATGGCCACGGCTTAACGAAGCAAACCACATTAAAACGACGAAAAGTGATTTTGAGGTGACATTTCCTTCATTTCTAGTAACTGGATCTTTAGCTTTCAGTACATGTTCCTTCTTGTCACACATATATCCTCTGATTACTTCAATAAAATCCCACACAAATTACACCTTACAGGTCTATGTACAACTTTAGTTTACACTCACATATTCATTGTTGATTATTCTTTGGTGACTATTGAAGGTCAAAGGTCTTCAGCAAATCCTGCTTGTTGTACGAGGCTCCAAATGTGATTTGGTGCTCAGGCTCACAGTTTGCTTGATGCATGCCATCGTGCCCCACATTCAAAGATCGATGCTTGTGACTCCAGTCACTGGATTGTCGGATCCAGACCTGACTGTTTACGGATCGGTAGCATAGATATTGCTGAGGACAGCATCAAGTAATCAACCAATAAACAGATCGCCACTTACTGGTCGACTTCTTGTGCCAGCCTTTTTCATGAACTCCACTGAAGAAAAGTTACGGGTCACTATTCTTGTGGTTGCTATGGTCATTGGTATATTAACACATGTGACCTTCATTTATCGTCACATTATGTACAAAACATCTTTTGAAGCATTGTGAAAAAGGTCTGTTAAAGCCCAAATAGTTAATTCACTGTTGTTTAAAACACACCGAAAGAACAGTACCACGGGTGTTGAATACACAAAACACTGTCACACAGCAATGTGAATGAAAAAATGCGAGTAAATACTCAATGTGATATAACATTATTTCGAGCCCTGATCGTTGTCTTTAATTTACTCATTTGAAACGATCCTCGCTGACAACTGACAATGAACTTCCGTAAACACACTGTGGCGATATAGGTCATACGTTCATTCAGCGACTCTGATTAAATGATTCGACTTAAATATTCATGATGTTCACATGTCAGATGTATTATGCATTGGTCAATACTAGTGGTTTTATAAGGTATTGTGCGTGCACACACATAAAATAGTTTATTTTGAATTCGTTTATATTGTTTTGTTGGATTAGGAGATCATGACGTGACCTACTGGAAATGTGTTCGCAAGGATTTGATTGCCAGCATAGTTCTATAACCTTTGTAACATTTAAGTAAAAAAATCATTCGCCATTGTTAGAATGAATCTGTGTGAGAGATCTACTTGACAGTCGAGTGTGGGATTTCAACATTCATTTGTGATACATATTATTTGATAGGTATACTGAGAATTAAAAGAAACGCAACTGCACAGTAGAGAACCTGAATACGACAAAGTAGGCCAAAGTTCATGGATGGGAACACCTTTGCTACAGTGTATTTTGTAACAGGGACGTCGAGGAAAACCATGTGAGAGAGGGGTTGTGCGGCGAGGGGGGTAAAAGAGAAGGGGGTGGGGGTGGTTCTCAAACCGTATAGATAAACGAAGAGCTAAGACTACTTTGATGTGCATATAAAGATACATGGTTGCATATTCGTGCAAAACCACTGACAGCATGACTGATAGTGTCAGGTTTATACATAGACAGTGCCTCTAAACACACAGAATGGCAAAAAGCTGTTATTTAGCTGGTAGTCATGTCAAGTTTATGCTCAAACACGTTACCATCCGTCATTGAAATTAGCCAGTAATCAATATTTTTCTCCGAAAATACACCAATTTTCTCTCCTGATCGAAGCAAAGACCCGCATGACGTACACGTGTTGTGTTATACACCATACGTCATGTAAAGGTCACGTGTTGCACAAGCAGATGATTACATTATTCAGTAATGTCACGCTTCCTTCAGAACATCAGATGTCTTCAGGTCGTACGATCATCTTGGTGCTATGTTTTCACTGTAGAATGGAATCCATGGTTGTACAGGCACACATTGAGTAAGTGAATGAGTTGGGTTTTACGCCGCTTCTAGAAATGTTCCAGAAGTATCACGGGAGGGTCTTTATTGCACAACCACTGTTCTAGAAGTGGCTGATGAGGGTGGCCTTATGACAGCACTAACTGTAATCTGTGTTAAACGCTTACAGGAAATGTTATTTGGATTGCCATGGCGTCATAGAATGACATCATTAAAGTGACGTCAATAAACTTATGACATCACAAATGTCTAGCGTTCATCCGTGTTCAATAGGTTGACACTGGCAGTCCTTGCTCGAGTATATGGTGGTTCAAAGCTATTTTAATTAACTAGGTGTGCATTCTATCAACTACATGTATCTATAACTGTAATAAATAATGTTGTGAGTATGTAGGCTGCACTTTTTTGCCGCAGTTCAGTTCCGGGTGGCTATAGTCACCTTCGCGCTACGATCCTGCACTTAACTGACAAGACAAAGCACTTCCTCAATGACACATAACCATACTATTAGCGTTGGGTACAACGCGGGGCTGGGTCCTTACACAAACCGACCACCCCACAAGTGGTTAGGTTCTCATTGAGACCGACCAACCCACAAGTGGTTAGGTTCTCACAGAGACCGATCACACCACAAGTGGTTACGTTCTCACTGAGACCGACCACCCCACAAGGGGTTAGGTTCTCACTGAGACCAAACAACCCACAAGTGGTTAGATTCTCACTGTGACCGACCACCCCACAAGTGGTTAGGTTCTCATTGAGACCAACCACCCCACAAGTGGTTAGGTTCTCACAGAGACCGACCACCCCACAAGTGGTTACGTTCTCACCGAGACCGACCACCCCACAAGTGGTTAGGTTCTCACTGTGATCGACCATCCCACAAGTGGTAAGGTTTTCACACAGACAGACTACCCCACAGTCGGTAAGGTCCTTACCAAGTCAAGGCTGGAAGATTATCCATGGTAAAAATCCCATCAATTGTTCTCACCTGTACATGTTCTCATGATACCTCCGGCGTACACGACATGAAACTAATTAAAACAGCCCAGCCATCAGCGGCGAAGACTTTATCCCATAATGTGCAATATGATTTCAATTACTTCAATCCAGTACAAATATGTCACGAGTTGCAAAAATATTTACCCTATTAAAATCATGTGTATGGGTAGTTCTTAAGAAAAGTAAGCGATTAAAGCCATCAAATGTAGTTGCCTATGCGAATCTAATACTTAAACTGTGAAAACAGCCATTACCTTTTCAAACACGTAATCCTTCGTGCATGACACTGCTAGACATTTAGCCTAGCTGTGGTACAAAATTACGCGGGTAGAGGGGACGGATATTGCAGAAGCGACAAACTTCACATAAAGCCAGCTTTACTGTCACAATCCACAAGGAGTACAAGTCGAGTTTACTTTTTTTCAAAAAGGGCATAGTATTGCACAAACGAAAGTGGATTGTTTGGCATGATCATAAAGCATAATTGTCGAGCCTTGCTCCAGTGGGTCCATCCGCAGAAGATTTCACTTCAAGAGTGAACATTAAAATCGCGGATGTGTTCATGATTTATAGTCTGAGTGGATCCCGCCTCATTGAACTTCGTCAAAACGAATTATCAAGCAGAATGAATTGAACAAAAAGAAAGAATTCTGAAGATTTGCCACGATGGTGCTTCATTGGTGCTATTGGATACTGCATGTTGACAATATCATATTTTAGACGCTAACCGTGGTTTATGCTTGGGTACGAAACAATAGGTGGCGAAAATAGGTTACCAATTTCACGGGTGGCTACCATGGGTGAGATTGCTTACGCGGGGCTGGCATAAGGAGAACAAAATACCCCTTCATATTGCAGATAGCTACGTATTCTAAGAAGGACTTGTAGCGACTTGAACAACCTCTGAAGTCGTGGCTCATTTACTCGCCACAACTCACAGACGCAATTTCGGCTAAGACAGACGCCAGACATTAGAAAAACACCTCCGAAATTACACATTTTCGGCTCGACTGATTACGGCTGGCTTAAACTGGCTAACAAAGAGAGTATTCTCTATGGGGGAGATCATCGCGATTAAAACAGAGGAAAGGTGTAGTTTCTAAGATAAATATCGCACCTTTCTGGTCCAATTGATTTTGTGGGTGTCATTCGAAATCTTGTTAATATACTCCTGATGACAGCTTTTAATTACACAAGGCGAACTCGCCTTTGAGATGACCTAATTTTGCATTAACATCGCATTGCGAGATATCCCAATTACGAGACATTTATAATATATTTTCATCTGAAAAAGATGATGAAAATTTAAATTCAAAAGACGTGAACGTTGACAATCGGATTATCTTCTTTCTGACGTACTTATCTAAGAGGGTGAGTGAATGAGGCTATGAGGTTATTGCCCCAGGGGAACTACAGGCACAGGTATAGTCACGTGCCCAATCATGTCCCTTTCAGCTACCAGTGAGCAAGTGAGTGAGTGAGTGAGTCACATGTTCTATCGTAGTCCTTTCATCTATTAATGAGCAAGTAAGTGAGCTGGATTTCATGACGGTTTGAACATTACTGGATTGTTCGAAGGTTGATGCTTCTGATGTTGCAAATTACTGGATTGTCTGGTCTAGACTCGATTATTCACAGATCATACAGTAATACAATTTGCTGCGTGAGGGATAATAAAGCAACATTTACATTGGGAACTATGTTGTTTGGCATAGATCTTAGAAGATTACCATTTGAACCATCGCCATTACATGTTGATCAACGCTGACTTTGGGTTCGAAACCATTGACAGATTATACAGTACTTGTTTTTATTTCCACAAGCCTGTTCACTGAGTCAGTGCAGTAATGTCACAAAAACAATAGCCGAGATCTACCGCAGTACTAACTGACCGTACAACAGAAAAAAGCCTGGCTAGTTTTTAGTGCAACCTGGCTAGGCTGTCATACAATACAGTGTGAGCATGAACGTGTATAGAAATGTCTCTGTAAATGTATAACATTGTTTCTGTTGGTTGGTTGGCTGGATGGTTGGCGTGTTGTCTCGCAGGATGTTTTACGCCGCACTCAGCAATATTCCAGCTATATGACGGCTGTCTGTAAATAATCAGGTCTGGACAAGACAATCCGGTGATCAACAACATTTGCATCGATTGGGATATGATGACATGTGTCAGGCAAGTCAGCCAGCCTGACCATCCGATCCTGTTAGTCGCCTTTTGCGCCAGCATGGTTTACTTAAAACCAGTTCTAACCCGAATCCTCACGACTGTCGTGTTTTGATAAGATTCAGTTGAAGGTGGTGGTATGCTAGATGCTATATTTTTATGAAGGTCATTGTGAGTGAGTATCCTTTTAGCAATATTCCAACAATATCACCAACTATAATTCCAACTAACTACCCCTGCTGCTGGGTGAATATTGTCGCGACTAACGGGATCGGGTGATCAGGCTCGCTGACTTGGTTGACACATGTCATCGGTTCCCAGTTGTGCAGATCGATGTTCATGTTGTTGATCACTGGGTTGTTTTTCCAGACTCGAATATTTACAGACCGCCTCCATATGGCTTCAATATTGCTGAGTTAGGGGTAAAACTAAACTCACTTCTACACTGTTATTGTAGTTTTATTTATATAGTCACTAAATCAGTTAGCTGCCATAGTATTTACTATGCAGTAATTTTGTATTAATGCTTGAACCTTGCTACTTTTAAATACGGGAGCATAATGATGCTTTGTTGCTTGATAGTTCCTCACTGTTTCTCACTGGGATTCGAACCCGGGTCTTCGACGTTACGAGCGAATGCTTTAACCGCTCGGCTACCCCACGCCCCTCTGTAAGACACACGCCTGTTATGGAGGATCCTACAAACTCTGTCGGACTCTGCGCTAAACTAATATGGGGTCAGTTCCCATCAATTTAGTCAATTTCTATTTTTTACAAGTGAAAAACCCAACAGTACCTTGATGAGGAAATGGGTTTTTTATTAGACCACCGAGCCTCTGTTGAATTGCATGCCCAAAATATTCCCATGCTATTCACTATCTACCGTCTAATTTTCTCACGAAATTTTTTCACGGGTTCCCGAAATTGTGTCGCTGTCGTTTTTAAATGCATAGAAAAGACATGCGAAGCTGATCGCAGTCGCAAACCCTAGTTCCCATTAGTTAGAAAGCTTACGCTTAATTCAAACCGACAGTTTCTTTATACAACCTCCCAACTGGATAACAGTCTCAAATATCCTTTTCTTCCCTCGCCGAACGGTAGCAACCTGGGGGTTCATATTGTAGTCACTATGTTGCAATGATTTGGCAACATTCTGAATCCTCAGCCCACTTGGTATGTGACGAGATCTGAGAATGGGCTGGCTTGATTTTGGTGACATCAACCCCTCGCAGTTGAGTGATATTTTATGAGGTCGTCACTCACGCAAAGCAGGCGCCGTGACCGTCCAACGTCTCCCACTTTTATCGTTTGTGTCTTTTTTATCGCTTCGTTCTTCTTCAACGCGCTGCAATTTCCTTTGAGGAAATCTTCTCTAATCATGTGAGCTCATCTGCTACACACAGAAGAAGTCCGGGGTCGGGACAGGACGCATCATTGTCCAAAGGAGTTGTCGGGAATCTCACTACCCTCGGGGCAGGGTTTTCCGGGCGATGATATCAAGCAAGGGAACAGCTGTCACGGTTATGAGAAGGGAACTGACGTTGCGCAAAAGACCACGTCTTCCTTGAGTGTCACCCCTCCCGTGATCGCCCTCCCCGAATACCTGAGCGATACACATCGACCGTGGGTAGATAAACACACTCTATACATATCGCATGTTTTCTTTGAAAAAAATCTCGCCTTTGTTAAGCATTATTGTTCATTTAGACGCCTTCTTTTCCAATTTAAGTAAGGTCGGAGGAGGTCACCTTGCTGAATACCCCGCCAGTGTATCTTGAAGCCGACCCGCACTATTCTTGTCTTTGAAAGAATCGTCCTCGCCATTGAGCTCCTCTGAGGGCTAAATTACATCACCATGGGACGTTCTGAGCTGTTGAGACTCAACAAAATCAAGTTAAATTGTACCAACGAAGTTATCTGTAATCCTTCCAAGTGGATCGTGTATCTTCTGAAATGCACATCCTATAATATTATCCCTTGAGTGGCTTCAAGACTTGGTTATGTAGGATTAAAATATTGACTCAGCGACTTCTGGGTCGAATATACTTTGGGGATGACGGAGATGATTAAGCATGGTAGTAAACTCAGTTGCTATAGTTACTAGTCTACATATCATGTGTGTGTGACTGCACTGTGATGATTAGAAACAAATAGGTCACAACGACCTACTTATTTAGCACAGCTGCTTATTTCACAGTTCCAATGATTCCATTGTGTGGGGATAATTTGTTAATGATTAATGCTTATTTGTTAAAATTTTGTCTAAATTCAAATATTTTACGTGTTAAATGACATATTCCTATGTTTTGTGACTTTGATTGTAACGGCGACCTTTCGTGCTCATTTCACTCATAGAAACGTGAGTATGTATGCAAATTGAGGAACCGTTCATCCGAAGGGTGGGGCGGTGAGGTAAGCCAAGTGGTCAAAGCGTCGATCGTCACGCGAAGACCCGGGTTCGATTCCCCACGTGGGTACTACGTGTGAAGCCGACTTCTGGTGCAACCCGTCATGATATTGCTGGAATATGACTAAAAGCGGCGTAAAACCATACTCACTCACCGAAAGGTACATTACGTTAACACCCAGATTAAAAAATAAATGTATTGTCTAAAAGGGCGGTTGTTAGGTAGTCATGTAAAACGAAGTTGACACATGGCATATTTGCTGTTACCGTGACTGCTGTTCGGCACAAAGGGGGAAATGGGGTTGTGGGTGGGGGTTGTAAGTGAAACTCGAAGTCGATGTGGTGTGTCGTGACACAGACCAATGCAAGGAGCAAATGCAAACGCAAATATTTGCTGTAATATAAATATGCCGCTCTCGACAATGTGTTATTTACAAGTGATTGAGTGTCTCTCATTGGTGGATCCATTAATTCGTCGTATGTAGTTTCTTAACTTTTAAAATAACGAACCACTTTACAGTTGTCGTTTACAAATTGTCAGACACTAAACTGGGCCTTTGACCCAAATCATTTACAAATTTTATAATGCATGTAATCACGTGTTTGTATGTTCGCAATTACATGAAATACATACTTACGTCACACTGAGAAAAACGATTGCTTTGGGTAATTTTCTTGTAAAATGTCACGTGATCAAACTTTTTGCCTTCTGAGCGTTAGGCATCACAGGGAAACGAGAAATACCTTTGATATACAAGTTAAAAAAACAGGATGTGGTTGTTTTCAGTTGTCACATTAATCATTCAAATATGGAAATATTCATGCTGCTAGGAGTTGTAAAATACACAGCATATCGGTTTAATGAAGAAGAATAAGGATATAAAAACACGTTAAAGTACAATCACTGCAAACGAAAAATATTAGTGTGACCTGTATGAGAATAAAAACCTCACTTCACTTACCACGTTAATATATCTTTTCATCCAACTCAGCTGATCCAAATTTAATCTTATTTAATCATAATAACCGTAAACGCATGTCATCCATGAATAGATGTCGTAAACACCCACATGGGTCATATCATCACTGGCACTGTAATTAACACTTCATTTCGAAATTATATTTAATTTTCCATCAAATAATTTCTAAATTGGTACGTCATGCTGTTTACTAGCTTCATGTGTCATGTGATTCAGTCTGCATTTCTTATTAGTATGTGTTCATTTAACACTGTTCTGTATATCAACAAACAAGATATATACTGAGGCAAAGGACATTGAGTTATTTTGAGACTCTTTTCATCACTTAACCGCACATAGCTGTATTAGACTAATACAGTTTGAATGGCTCCTGGCATTTAGGAGAAGACCTGTAAAGTTTAGTTTTTCTCCTGGGGGTGATATTTCATTTGCCAACGTGCGGCGCATGCGTAATACGGCTATCCAGACCTCAGTCGGGAACGCACGCAGTCGAAATGTGAGGCCGGTGGTAAATTGATTTCTGGGACATGAGCGTACATAGTCTCGGACAATTTCACCACGGTCTTAATGTAACTAGAACAAGCCTAAACTAGGTTATTGAATAGTAACAACTAACACCTCGACCCCATGCGACTAGCTCCAACAGTTTACCAGAAGGGCAAATATCTGTAAGAATAGTTATGGAAACCTGCGATTAATAACTTACCTTTAAAGCAGATTGATCTGAAGGTCACGTGACACAAGAGAATCGCGGTCGTCAAAAACCATCCAACCCCAAAAGGCCCCACACCTGCATACCGCCGGGACGAGAACCTTCGAGCAGACGATTTCCGCTTGTGGGGCGAGCGCCTGTCGCTCGGGCGCACGTGCTGCTGGCTTTTAAAGATTCTTCTCGATCTGGAATGGCGGCCATTTGTGTACCTTCATCCATACGGTTTGTAGGTTGGACAAGACTCTTGGTGAAATCTGTCAGTTTGTGTCTGCAGATGAGGTAAATGTCCCACAAAACAACATCAGCTCTCGCTGTACCAGAACGAGCAGTCTTCACCACTGAGCTTCAGATTCTGTTATGCAAAGTTTGTGTGAGTGGTTCTGAAAGCCTATTAGCAATTGTAATGAAGTCAACGCCGTTCTCTCGTCATGCAATTGTATTAATATTTTATACTGTACAAACTGATCAATGGCAGATCTCAACATGGTCCGCCCTTTGATAAGGATGCTAGCAACGGGAAAGGTAATACAGGAATCCCTCCTGTGACAAAATGTAAACAAACCAGGCGAAAAGATTCACTTTCCCTATTCTAAGGGGCCACTCCTCGCTCCCTGTATATCCCCAGAAAGATAAATATTGGGAATAGATGAAAGGTCAGAGTTGCAACTGTATTCAAAACTAGATTGGGATACTGAGGGTATTATAATAACAGTTATCTGAGGAATTTGCCGAGTTAGAAAAAACTCGGTAATATAAACAGAGCGTGGTGTACGACGCCTTCGAGAGAGGCAGTTTCATCCATGCTTATGTTGCGAGTACGGGGAAATAAAACTGATTTGTCTCTTTTTCTGTTTGTGTTCTGCGTGTTATTATTTTACAGTGTAAATATTCAGCATTTTTTCGTTAAAACCTGGAACTAGTTACAATTCCACACACGATTTAGTTTTCGAATAAGAAATGTATACATTTTAACCTTAACAAATCCACGATTAAGCAACCACATTTGTTTTCAAAATTTTCAAAATTATAGTTGAATACGTCCCGTGTTTGCAGACTGGTCACTTGTAATAAATAATTATGTTTAGACTTCTGCGGACCAACTAGATCCCATTATAGTTCATTGAAATGGCAAATGAAACCTCACTCCTTTACAGTCTAACTGACAAATGCCACTTTAGAGTATGGTTGATATATCAGTAGAAAAACCGTTATCATACTGGTAGAAGTGTGAAGTGTGAACTACGGGCTATCTGATGGTTGAGGGAATAATGGTAGCTGATGGACGCTGCCAACGTTGTTGAATGGGGAGCCAGATGGCACGTGCAGGTTACAGTATAAACAATATCATATATAGAGTATAAAACATAAATGACGACTAATATTCTCATTAAAAGTGTCTTTCATGCGCATAACAGGAACACTCTCCCTTTAATAGTCTTTGTGCTTGCAGGAAATCCTATCTACCAAGTCGAAGCAAACAATGCTGACTAGCTGAGTTCCGCCATTATCATGCAAATTAAACTAAATGAAATATTCCATTGAATACTCCTATGTATATTGGAGTTACATCCATATGATTGAAATATTTGCGGGATTAAACGACTTGTTGTATCTTCTTTCACCAAAATAATATTTTATGGTTTATGTTTTTTTGTCATTGGTGGAGTTCATTCATACTGGCTGCTGTGGTGGTGCAATGTTGCGTAGAAGAGCACTGTGCTGATATGGACAAGAGTAGATAGCATATGTCTGTCTATCAAGTGTCATCTGTAAGACGTGAAATGTGCAATACGAGAACATGTGTCGCATACTGAGTAATGCAAGAAGGTGGGAGATTCTTCGCTGATATACGATGGTGGTTGAGCTAAAATGTGCAGTGGCTCATAATACGTCATGGCTCTAAAGGCACATTCTCTATATCAGATTCAGGCGTCGGAAATATATATGTACTTTGTTGAAAGGGAGTGATGACTATCTGTGCATAATTTGAAAGAAAATATTATCAAATGGCCTATGTTACCAATTTATTTTGATGAATATTTCTGGTTGAATGTAAGGCCATATATTAGATCATCTCTACAATCATCAAGATGTTTTGCACTTTCAGAATGAGTGTTTTGGGTTCTTGCATATATTTCCGTGAAACGTTAGTGAGGGACAAGATTCCGAATATGTGAATTTGAATAAACTTTCACGGGTGAATGAAACACTAATTATCGTTTGATATTAACACCAGTTTTCCAATAAGTTTTTCCATTCAAATTAGATGCGATTTTTAACTGTTTAATGCTGTCCCGACGTTTTCGTTTCTATATATAAAGTGACTTTGTATTCTCAAGTGGCCAGATGCTTTTTCCCTACATATTAAAATATTGTCATGTTCAGAATCTTAAGATGTTCTGTATACAGTGTAGGTGTGTGATTAAAGGATTATAAAGCTTAACACAGTATCTTCTTCCTAAAAGGACACGCTGATATTAGAGTACCAAGTTCCTCCTACACGCAAACCCACCCAGCCAATGATGTTTTATAGGTCCTCTCCCAAAGCTTGATGCTGTATGATCCAAACCTCCAGATGATGAAGAAGAAGATTAAATATTGTCAGAAAATCTGGTCGTAGCATCTCCCCCTCCAATACCATATGATTGGCAATAAAGGCGATTTTTTTACACATGTTAGTCATAAATGTTAAACAACCTCTTGACGTAATCATGTCTTATGGTCAGGCTAAACGGAATGGGGGATGCACGGGTTTTATTCCCCGTGACCTCATCGACACAAAATAAGGACGACACAAGTACGAATCAGCGTGTCTTGGCACTTAGCCATGTTCTCTAAACCTTACAAACAAGATTAAAACCATTAAGGCAGCGATAAAACGTACAATTTTAATTGCTCGCAGGGTTAGCAATTGGCGGATGGCAGGCAAATACTATATGGTCGCGGGCTGATCGTTGGAGGCATCGGACGTCTTCGACCAACACTCCTATTCTCGTTCGATTGCTAAACACTTTGGCCGTTGCGCCCTAGTCGTTAGCCCAAGATCTTTATGTGTGTCTTTTCCAGTAACGAGATAGCAGATGAAGCAACGGTCCGTTTCTTCCGATTTATGGCATTGTAGAGTCGATATTTGTCCGTTGTGTTTGCCTAACGCAGACATACTGCGCGGAGCTAAATGCTTGAAGAGCACTGTAAAATTTGAACTAAAGTAGCTATGTAACGACTGGCCTTAGGCATTTGTTTGTCTGCCTGTTTTTCAATGTAATAGAGCTACTTGGTTCAAAGTACTTGATTTTGTCAAACTTTCCTTTCGCCCTCAGCCTAATTTTGGTCCGTTCCCCCTGCCGGGCAAACTCAATAAAAGCGCGTGTATACCCGGTTTTGAGATGCTTTGCACGCTTGTGGAAGATAATATACGGGGTGAAAAGAGATAATCAGCAGATAATCAAGGGTGTATGATCAAGAGGGGAGAGTCAGGAGGGTGGGGTTAATCAGTGGGTGCTTAAACACCAGCACGTGGAGATCAGGCTGGGTGTCCTTCAGTTGAATTTTGGCAAATAATCTCAAATTAAGGAAATCATTGAGACATTTTCTTCGAGACCTGACATGGATCTATTGAATCCCTTGCTTATTTCTTTACACCGTCAATCTGTAGCCGTGATTAAAACCTCCCATATGCCTATGTTTGACAATTTAACTGAAGTTGTTACTTCAGTATTTATCTGTTTGACTTCAAACATTTAGACAGAGATTGCTAATACTAGCCTGGGGTAATTGTACGAACTTGGCCATCTATGGACTTGTAATTAACAAGGGTAGTCTGTCAACATACAAGCGTGCTGCGAACTGTCTACCATGTCGCTTGTTGAAATTGACACAAGTTAAGGCACCGAGTATTGGCACCAATTGGGTCTATTTGCTATTCACAACAATGGATACGTACTTGTGAATTGCATGTGCGAAATAATTTGCGAGTTCGATTGTGAGTTGTATCTCCTCCATGGTTCGAAAAAATCATCAAGCGAAAAAAAGCAAACTGTGCTCATGACTGTCACGAATTTGAGTGAAATCGACAAACAGTTACTCGTGGTGATAATCGGCACTTGGCCACTGTGACTGACACCTGTCACTAGATGGGGATTTCCTTGTCGATTTCACTGGAGAATACCGTTGAATAGCATGTTTATCACCATCTGTGATGTCTGGAAACAATAAATATCCAGCAATCTTTTTAAGTTATGAAATAACCACCACAAATTTTACACACTTTTCTTGTTCGCGGAAGAAAAGGTTTATAGAGAAGAGCGCCCTTCGTAATGCATGCACTGTGTATATATATATGTAATAATAGCACCTTTTACAATGAGATATTTTAAAACCTAGGGAGGTGTTTTCAACTGCGAAATATTACTCAAACATTTTTCACATCCATATTATGATGGTAGGCTGGTTTGATAAAAGAGAAGAAAAAAAACACCAACAAAAAAAATACAAAACGTAACACAAGTTCAGGTCTCTCAGCTTCCAGTAGTTTGTCATAAGTGCCTTTCAGAATTACATCGTTATGTTCCAACGGTCCAAAAATATCCATTAATCAATTAAACCTTTTTAACACACCCTTTTTATGATGAAAGAGTACTATTTCACCTTGGTTTATTGTGGTGTAATATCTAAAATATATGCAAATGAGATGTGTTATTTGCCCACCCGTTTCCATAGAGGAATCTGATCTGGTATCAACACTCCATTATGAATACTGTGCATAAATCTAGTCTCCGGATAAAGTTCATGTGTTAATATGAGGCAGGGCAGGGAAGAGAGATATCCTATCATCCGCCTGTCCATCAAACTGCTATAGAGTCTCTTCCATTCCGTCTTCCTCCCTCCGCGGCGAAACTGACAATCATGTATAACAATGGGAGATCGGTAAATGCATGCGAAATAGACCCGTGGAATCGTGTTGATGGTGATATGTACAAGGTGTTCAGCAAACACATTTGCGTGTTAACCTTGTTATCTAAGTTGGACATTTTCCCATTGTTTTGATTCACATGTCGGTTGATGTTCATTTCACTCGTCTACTCTGATATATTTCTATGTACATCTGGCTGAGTGGATATTTGAGGTTAAGTAATGAACAAATAATTGTACATCATTTCCTTCTGAAGTGTTTTAAAGGGAATTAATCACCTAGGAAAATATAATTAAACCTAAAACTGACTACATCATGTATTTAGTTTCAGAATTGTGAATTTACCTTTTCTAATAGTTTTCGTTGTGTGATCATTTTGACATCGATTACTTACTTGGTGAATGGAAACTTATGAAACTACAGCTATGATATGGACAATTGTAGGTGCAGTTATATTTGTCTTGGTTTTCATTTGCGGAGTTACACTTAATTTCATGTTACTCATTCCATTATGTAGGATATCGTTCATTCAGTCTTGCGATACTGTTAATCAAACTAAAATATTTTCACATGTTGTGTAGGGGTGTTGATACTATCTTTTCTCATATTCACGACTATTCGTTAATCTGGCTATCCGTGGATCTACTATCGCTGCTATCTATCTACAGTGGACCTGCACTCACTGGGACTAAAGGAATCATCCGGTTTAAACAATGTGCTGAGTTGTACAGCTGATGATAAATGTACAAACCACCGATGGTACTGAGATTTTATGCTGGTATTGACAGCTTGTCGGACAGGAGAGATATCGGTTTTGACAGCTTCAGCTGTATCTGTCTACCTTCCTACCTACCTACCTACCTACCTACCTACCTACCATCTATCTATCTATCTATCTATCTATCTATCTATCCGACAACTAGATGCAGAAACTTCGCTCTTATACATTTCTCACACCGTGGTGTACCTCTTTATAAACAACCTGCACGTGTCCCGAATGTTGCATATAACACAACCAAAACTGTTTCTGTAGAAGAAAGGCATGCTGTTCAACATGGTGGAATTACAATGACATCATAAATCTATACAAGATATCTTATGTGGTGCATACATGAGATTGTATGATTAAACGTTTACACGACGTAGATATGTGCAATGTTGATATACGACAGAGGACTAAATCTGGAAAAAAAACTCCGCAACACTCGTTGTAGCAACTATTATTATTTACCCCTACAGATACATCTTAGGTACAGGTATATATTACATGTCAACGCTGGAGAAGAAACTGTTGCGATTAGCCTCTGTAACAGATTCTAGTGGGTGTGAAATGCTAATCGCGTTTATCCGTCTCGTGAACACGAGCTGTTCCGTGTGTGCAAGGTATAACCAACCAACCAAACAAACAAACGACCGACCGACCGATCAACCAACCAAACAAACAAACATATTCGGAACTGCACAATGACTCTGCGTTTAGCAGAGATTTCTTATGGGTGTGGAATCGGTTTTGCTGTTTGTATTAAATGCTACTTTGATTGCTCATTGAGTTTTCACGGGGTCAAACTACCATTTTTATTTGTGAATAAATATTAGAAAGTCTAAGTTATGTGAAATTGTAACATCATTTAGGAGTTGATACACACCGTACACTCGTTTCTTGTATAAGTGCATACATTTATTCATACTTAAGCAATGTATGTCTACATATTCAAACACATCGTTTCTGTATCATCAGGTTTCAAATGTTTGTATAATAAATATATACACATATGTATGTATCTGTGTCTTTATCGTCAGCATATGTCTTTATCATGAAGCTGTGAATGTTTGTTTGTTACATGTACACGAGTATTCATATGATTCTTTATCGCTATTAAGGGGAATCTTCAGAATCACAAATCTTGATTATCAAGGTGTCTGTTGTTAACATTTTGTCAACACATGTATCCTTACATTTATTTTTAGCTATTAAAGTGAATACGCGTATTTATCATGGTATGCAGTTATGTCTGTGTAGTTTGGAAATAGATACACGTCTATTTGTATATTTTGTTCTTTGTCATGAACAAAATTATCTGTATAAATATTTTTTCTTTCTAATCAAGCTTCTAATGCTATGTATAAACATATTTCTGTAAATTTGATTCTATAATTTTGTTATACATTCACCAGTCTGTATACGTCTCTATTGTCAAGAGACTGTTGATATACATATGCCTTGCGTATATTTAAGTATGTAGTGCAATTGGTGCTGCTTCCTTGTATCAGCACAGTGGTGGTGGCAATGTAATGTGTTTCGGTACACATGTACTCCTCTGTACAGTGTTATCCAGGAGTATCTTAATCTTCGTCTTCTTCTCCGTGAACACAAACCACTCTCTTCGTCCAGCACATGTCGGCTCTCTGTGATCGTTGATTGGTGGGTGTTGACTGTCCGAGGCGAGCAAGTCGCGTGCATGTAATCAACCTCTATTGATTGACGTATAAGTCAATGTCTGTCCATCCGTCTGTCCATTGTCAATTACATTATCTGCTATTAACATCTGTCATATAGATCACTATCCAAACAATGGGAACAAATATACCACGAAAATATACACCAGTGTAATAGTGAAAAACGGCAGTTTACACCATGAGCTAAAAACGGTTTTTTTTTGTTATGTAGCTCAGCTGGACGAACCCACACCTGCAAATGGTGGCAGAGGAATGCTGCTCCTGTCTGTCTTAAATAGCGTGATAAACATATTTTAGGTGTTGCATAATAACCTTAATTATCTGGTGCAGGTGCAGCACGGGAGTCAGTGACGTAAATTATCCAATTTTGAAACAGAAATATCTTCCTTCATCTACGGAAATCTAAACTAACAATTGGAAACCCAAAGCATTTGTTTCTGTTCTTTTTCTTTTAAAACAAAATTTTATCAAATGCTATTAGATTCGACTACATATAATGTATTGTATTGAGCCAATTAGCTATTTACGACAAACGTCGTACACACTGTGCGTTGAATGATATATGCGAAAACTAGATGTACAAAGAGTTTAAACAACATTTAACCCACCGCACTGCGCCGAATAAACACATATAGAATCTCCCGTTGCAATTTACTACGTTTGAAGATCGTTGGACGAAATTAATCGTCGATTAAAACGACGGATTTATATGTAAAGCCACTGTCAGGAACGTGACTGAAATACTCGAAATCCCTTTTGGCTGGGAAATGTTGAGTGGGACGAGAATCGGTTTCAGTACAATGTGAAGCCTTTAAAGGCGCGTATCAGACATTTTGTAACAGTGAACTTGTTTTTATATTACTATTAATGGAAATTATGAAATATGTGCGACATCTAATTCTTATACAAAGACGGTATTGTTGGCCTTTGGATTCCCTATTGAATTGATGAGTCTTGACGGAACAGTCTCTATGGATTATAGAAATGACAACTTGCACGTATGAAGTTTGTTCCTTCGTGTATCAAGAATTATACCTCACCGTGGTGTAATAATTTTAAAAACCGACGTTCCTTGAAACTGTGTAAAACAGAACACACAGTGGTTTAAGACCAACTTGTCCATTTCTGCTAAAGGACATTGTGATTCATTGTTCAGGGAGTCATATTACTTTACTACTTTTCATACTCTTCATATACTATTAACATCGATCATGTCCTTACAGACTGAGTCAAATGTGATTGATTGGATGTCTATACCTAATGCATACCATTTGTTGTGTAATCGACGTCTGTTTTCAGCGAATTTGACAGCTTATGGTCTGTAAATCTTTGAAAAAATAGGAAAAGTTTATATAGGCGTGATAACTCTTCTCTTTACGCGCAGTGTCCATCATCCGATCTTTGTACTTGTCGCATCAACGGTTTGCAACAACAATATTGTGATTCATGTAATTTTGTTGTTGTTAGTTGCGACTGGTTGGACCTTGAAAAAAGTTGTCTTTTATTTCAGTATACACTTGAAATGTACTCCATCGTAAATGACAGAAACACCTTCGAAGAAGAAGATATTATTCGTCGTTAGTTGTCAATGATACGACTCAGTAACTGACGTGAAATAGACACCTCGCAGCAATATCTAATCCATTTCACCATAACGTGCAATATATACCATTGATCTAATAGTTTGTTTACAAATTCATGTCATCTAGTGGTAGTCATGTTTAATCCCGGTGTCGAATTGAGCCAACTTGAAACACACATCTGTGTTTGTGTTGTTTTAGGATTTTGTCGGATTATGACAAGTGTAAAGTATCTGATCGACATAGACTATTCAAACTGGAGTGCACACACACGCCTGAATTATTTCGAGAAAATTATTGTTGTTCATTCACACTGTGAAATATATTGGAACATAATATATGACGTTCAGAGAAAAGAAAAGTACCATAAACACATCAGAATGATGTGGATAGAATTCTTGTTTTATATACATTCTGAAATATTTCTAACGTAATAATAATTATGACGTTCAGAGGAAATAGCATCATAATCTCCCGTTACGCGTGTTTAATGTTTACAATTACAATTCCATAGTCTGACAATATACGCCATGTTACTGTATTTTGTTAATTACAACTAGCCCGTTAGATGAATCTTCCATTTATTGTGTTTCTAATCCAATGTATCATCTCTCTTCAAGGACATGTACATCCATATAATCTCGGCATTCTAAACAAATACTGTTAATTCACAAGTCAGGAAAACCTAGCATAATAGTGAAGCAGCAATTCAACATGAAACGAGAATGTGCACTGGACATCAAAGTGAGCAATCGAACAAGATCCCCAAAGTTCGATTTCACACAAAATTTAGATAAAGTGGAGGTTAATTAACCCAGCAAATAAGATCCAATCACGCTGGGACCAAAGAAGATTCGGTTTCCTCTTTCTGACTTGACGAAGCGAAACAGACATCAAAATCAGTTATTTAAACTTGTCCATTTCTCCCAGAGTGACGACAGGCATTGACAGATACAGATGGTGCACGTGCATGAAATCAAATTAAAGCTGATTTGGTATGTAGAAATGGTGCGTATCTTTGACTGTTTACTTGTTGTGAAGCATGACAAATCAACGATGTCTTGTTAGCGTGATAATAATACCTGTAAATGCTACAAACTATAAATTAACACTATCAATAACACGATTTTGTGCGAATAAGTATGAAATTCACATGTTACGATTTGTTAGCTGAATTCATACGAGCGATTAGTATATTTGATTTCAGATGACCCTGTGATACAACGTATTTTCATTATGGACAAACAAAATTCATAGTGATATCAATATTATAACCATTGTTATTCACCCAAATGTATTAAATATTAAACGTTGTGGATACACAGTTAAGATTTCTATGCAATGTAAGGCATGTATCGAAAAACACTTCCAATGAAAGCAATCGTTTTGGGTTTTTTGTTTATTTGACACGCATTAGCGCATGAGCTTCATTTTGAATAAGTTTATTAGAAAGTACAAGAGTTAATTTAACTGTTATTTAAATGAAGCTGCCATGTATTAAAATTTATCATACATATATTTTTTTCATTTGGGGAACAGTTTCATTTTTCCCTCCATAATTCTACAATCATTTCGAAAATGATAATGAATATGGGCTTCTCTGTTTGCATACGTGTAATATTGAAATTTAATTAAGAATTTACCTTACCTCTGTGCTGAAAGCCATATTATTTTTTTCAGTTTTATTTTTGGAAATGTTTTACCAAAACTGAATACAACCACCTACTAAAGATGCTTAAAATGTATAAGATAGTATAGAGTTGTGTAGTTTAGAAATATATGTATAAGGAAACAAGAAGGTTTCAGTAATTGTCACAGTGTAGAGAACACACTGGGGCTTTGCTAGCCTCCACACGTGACTTATGTGTGACAATTTCCCGCAAATTGCCTCTCGCTACTGGTAATTATTAAGACATAATCATCAATAATTTCCTCTCAGCTGGGCTGTTTCAAATATTCAATTTCTCAGCACCACTCATGGTTCGTGTAGGTTTCAGGTTCACAAGAATGTGTAGTACAATGTATATAATGTTAATTTCTATGAACTATATTGACCACTTCATGCTAACGATCCTTGTAGAAAACAGAACATTCAATTCTTAGGACAGTAGTTTTAAATGTAAAATTTTGCGAACTTACTAAGAAATCATCCATCTATAGATTTAAATCTTTGTTCCATGAAATCAATTTTACGGCGGTTCATATCGCAGTTTATGATCAAATGTAAATCATCGCTTGCTATTAAAGATTCGAGTTCAATATTGGAACATGGAATACTAGTAGATGTTTCTCTGGAGCTTTTGTCAATGACGTTATGCTGTTCTAAATAACTCCACAATACATTCCACGATAAAATTTCAAGTTGGTATTCACTTATGTATGTTCACATCTGTTACCTGTAGTTGAAATCTACGGTTTAATATCTTATCGTGAATTAATCTGAGATAGAAGAGTGTAAGACTTTGTACTGATCTAGACGTACACACAACAACGTGTTCATGACCTGTCATGTACATTTCAGAAATGAAATGAACACTTGATTTTAAAACATGTCCTATTTGAGTCATTATGAACCCTCATGCTACTATGCTGAAACTAAGGGTAATACGATGCTTAAATACGATCATCAACAGCTGTTATGAGCAAAACGTGGCTCTTTACTGCCTATTATTCCCAGGGTATAATTTTCATTGAAATTGACAAGTATGGATTATCTTCAAGGTAGAAATATACAGGCTGTTGTTGATAAATACCATAATGATGTGTGTGTATCAACGTTGGCAGTGTGCCCTTCTCTATGGGGTTCAAAACAAGTAATACGACTCCGATGAAAAATAAATGAATGAAAAACACAAACTGTCAACACATGTTATTTTCATTTGGTTTGATGTCTATTTCTACCATTGTCTATGTTTACTGAGCACTAAAGAAATTTCCTTGAGGGACGTGTTGTATGATGATGTCGGTACAACTCTACAGCGCCTAAGGGTACCCGTTATAATATTGCTGAAAGCCTCGAGGAAAAAATATTCAAATACAAATCCTTGACTGCCTTGAACACATAATACTGACGCAAAGTATTCGCTTAACCGACAAACAAGTAAACCGAAGGTTACTCAGATGTACATTTTAACAAACATCACCTCAAATGCTGTTTAAATAACTACATCAACTGCTACCTGTTTGAATATATTTGTTTTAAAATATTTGTTTTCTAATTAGTGTTGCTGACACTGTCATACCAATAATTCAAACAGTTGTTTTGGGCACCGAAAAGGGGATCTGAAATTTAGATTTTAATACTTTCCTTCGCGTGAATGGTTTATATCCATGAAATCATACTTCATGTTGTAGTGATCCATGTGATATGATCTTGACTAATAATTGTTTCACTTTGCCTATGATCATATCGGCAGCCATGATATTGTATGAGGATCATACGTGTGGAATGATATTCCTCCCATAAACTCACATATACTTGTTTTGAATATTTTAATTAATGATTTCCACGGTAACGTCCAGAGTGGGCGGTGTTCAGTGGACATGCCCGTGGTCATGGTCCATGCTGCTTTGTCGTATTCAGTGCCCTTGCAGAATTTCTGTGTAAACAGACCAAACATATGATCCACTTTGTTTGGTCGTTGAAAATCGCAAACATATTTCCTCATTTACATATAGATACACCCACTTCAGATATGTGTGTTTGTTTGTTTGTGTGTGTGTGTGCCAGTGTGTCCATGTGTGACAGTACGTCAACTTAACATAGAATTGGAACTATGTGACTACTTGTTGATGGGCTGTAAATGATATGCATGTTTACTTTTATTATGTGTTTTAGTGAAACAATGAAGTGAAATAGAATGAAAAATGTAACTATGCACATTGAAAATCAAGTTGGCAAAGTCACTTGCAATGCGTGTGAGATAATGTCGGGACGTATGTAAAAACCAAACGAATAAACACCAATCCCAACCTGTACATATCAATGTGAAATATACCTGACATCAGTTTCACTGTGGCGGTAAAAGTCATTCATCTGTTAGCTTAGAATCGTGAAGTCTATATTCAAGAGAAAGACAAATATCTTAATTTGCAATGAGTGGGTGTCAATCACGTCTTGATATAGTATTTAATTTATAATATAAATCACTGACACTTTGTATATCGATTTGCACTAAGCCCGACAAGTGGATGCGCTTGATTGCCCTCAAAACAGAGGGCCATGAGACGGGGTGGTCACTGTCACGGTTCAATACTTCCTAGACTAAACAGCCTCTACAGATATTCACCACTTTGCGAGCGATAATGAAATCTCCATAAACATTCAGCTTGGTGTGAAAAACAAACACACTGACGAGAAGAGGAATCCCAAACAATTAAGTCTTATGCACTATCACCCAGCTTCATTTACATGAATAATGGGCGCCCAATCACAAATTTCGTCGAATTTCATGCTCGAAATTTCAATCAGTCTTCAAAGTGGAAGTCATACCTGTCACAAAGACGTCTCGATAGATATTCGTTTTTGGAGTTAAATTGCCTTTGTAATACCACCCTGACAGCTGAGAAACTGCAAACTTTAAGACTTAACTTTGAGTTTGTGTAATTTAGTAGAAAATTGAAAACTAACAGTGAAATAATGTCTTCAATTCAGTTGGAAGTTCTCATAAAATATAAAGTTTGAATATATTAAATAGATCGTAAAACAGCCAATTTGATTGAGTACAATATGAAATTCATTTTATCATCATTTTGTACGTTGTAAATTCCTGCATTTGTTTGTTTCATTGCAGACTTATTACAGATTTAGTCTCGAAATAAATTGTCCTCAAAAAGTTCAAACGAGTGCAGCTTTCAATTAAATTGCCTCTAGTAAAAGTTCTGCTTTTATAGCTACCCGGTCTTAACGAATGTTTATGCCAGCGGTTAGAGCAATAACGTACGGTTTGCCGATGAAAACTTTCGCTTTTCTGCACTTTTTAATGAAGGATGTTTGTAAGTGACAGGCACATGTATATTTCAAAATCTCCTAAACTGATATGAACAAATAAATCATCTACCCTTTAGCAAACATGCAACAGAGATATCCCATAGGCAAATGTACAAAAGAATTTGAAATATATTCATATACCCGTCCCTTGTCTTTAAGATCTAAATGTACTTATGTCACACGGAGAATGACATGCTTTGGGGAAGCGAACGCAGTGCGGTTGACTGTTCATGATAAGCTGGCTTCATATTTTCATTTTAATCCATGAAATGTCAAATGTTTCAAGAACTCACTGAAATGGATAATTTTGATAAAATTAGTTTAAGTGATATTCTCTCCAACACACATAAAAGTAAAATGTGATAATATGATTGTCAGCGCTATTGTGATACGATGCTGGATAGGAAATAAACAGCAATTAACATTGATTGATTTGCAAATTATTAATAATTCATCCATCCGGGTGATAACAAACTGTCGATACTAACACATTTGTGGAATTATTGAGTGTTAGAATTAGTCACGACTAATTGCGCATCATTTAGATAAGAAGGGCATTTTTTGTAACATGATCCTTTTTATTTAAAAAAACCCTACGGTTTGCATGAATCACTTGATGTCACTGATTGTAATTTTTGTCTGGATAAGTAACAATTATGTACATTTTAGAAAAAGAAAAACGCTTTAAAAAATACAATTCAGGAGAGTTGATACGTATTCCTGTCGAAGTCAAATCATTTAATCACCCGCGGCCACGGGAATACTCACTAGGCAAGTGACAACCAAAGTCGGCTTATTAAATTTGTGAACACAATCTAATAATATTGAGCAAACTCTCGCTAATGCGACAACCACATCAAATGACTCTCTCCGGGTGTTTGTTGAAGAAAATAGCTGTTAATTTCACACATTTCTTTGGAAAATAACGTTTTATCAGCTGTGAAATTGACTGATTTGAAACTGTCACCTTTTGATGTGCAACGTACAGGTTAATTGACTCCATTATTAAGTTCAATAGAGAGAAATAAACGAAATAGCCATTGTTATCTATCGTTTATTTTACTTAGCAGTGGGTATATATTTAATACAAGCTGTTATTTTTTTAAGTGGTCAGTGAAAATAAACTTGTAACATCAAGCTTCAGCTGGTGTTGTTTCAGAAAATGATACTGGCATATGTAGATTTCATAGCCACGCTTGAGCGGTGTAGGTGTTAAAGAAAATAAATGATATATATTTCAAAAGGACGTGAAATAGACCCAAATTGAAAAACAACAAGTGTTTCACTCATTACGATCTTTATTAGAATGGTGTTCCACGACAGGAAACGGTCCACGAGCTATTAGGCTCTGATATAACAAATGCTTACTTCCAAATCCATTTCACAATATCATAATAAACCACCGTTAAAAATCGGATATAAATGTTCATTTCTGAGCTTTCAATTTCATGATTGACAGTAACGTACACTGGAAGCTCGTGGTAGAATGTAATGAGCAGAATTTGGGGAAAAAATTCAACAAGAAATAAATAATTATTTTTGTCTCCATTTGAAGACTCGGAAACTGAACTACGTATCAGTTGTTATAAAGGTCAAATTTTGATCGGAACTGCGAACAGAAAGAAAGTGAATCATTTTGTTTCTTAATTTACAAAGTAATAATTAATAATTAAATATTATATCTGAACCTTGTACATAAGTTACAACAAATCAGTGAAATGATTAACTTATGGAATGATAATAGTGATCATATCACGTTGAAGAAATTGACATGTCTACAAATTCTCAAGAACCTATTTCATAAAACAGTGTCAGAACAGATGACACATTGACAGCACAAACATGAGAGTTGAGATCAACCCTAGACCTCATATTATAAATTTAAATACTTGTCTAACGCTACGTATCAGTTCTGAGCACAGCTCTATATTTATGTACAAAACCTCGGCATGTCACAATAGAAACTTATGGCACTTTCATATCGAAACTCCGGTACATCGCTTTGTACCGTTCACATTTTGCTGTATATTTTGCCTGCTGTTTTTTAAATTAACAGCATTTTGAAAGTGTCATATTTATCAAAGTTCGGCAAGAGTTAAAGCACGAGTAATACATACCGAAGACTTTCCTTTCTGTGGAAATATCTAAACACTATGATTGACGTTTAACGTCAAACATTTACCGCAGTCCAGATGAAATTAGCACACAACGATGTCCATTTCAGTTCCACGACTTCCGACACTGACACACCCTATCCTTGGAATAAATTCACAAAGTCGCATGATAGAGAGAGAAAGAGTTTCTTTGTTTTGATTATACCAGTTTGTATCTCTCCGGTAGCGTTCTTTTCTTCATTCACTCGACGAAATGAACAGCGCACAATGACAACGACTCTGTAATTGATTCAGAGGCGTCAATTTCACATCTGCAATATACATCATAATACTATCCCATAGTTGCGCCTGAGAAATGACAGTCCTGCGGGCAAGCTGCCCGACCCCCCCGGGCTCAGTGAAGCGGCGGAGAGTGGGTCAGGCCACGAGTCTGTTGGGGTGGGGAGTGCTGAAATTGATGGGAGAGGGATTGTGATAGTAATGAGTTCTGAGAGAGCGCGTGAGGGGACATGTTCATCACAGGTGACCCCCCACCATTATGAGACAGGGGACTACCCCCTGGGTGGTGGATGGGACTCCCGTGTCCCCCATGCATCATAGGGGGGCTGCCGTCTTCACCACACATCATTAGCTCACCATTAGGACCAAGAGGTCCAGGGGGTGTCATACGTTTTTCCTTCTGCCGCCGATTACAAAACCATACTCGTACCACTTCTTTCTCAAGTTGCAGCTGATCTGCTAGTTGGCTTATCTCCGCCGCGGAGGGTTTAGGTTGTTTTAGAAAATGGTTTTCTAGTGCCCCCTTCACAGTGACCTCAATACTTGTCCTCTTTTTCCTCTTGCGACCCTGAGCAGCAATTTTGTCGATACTAGTCGGAGACCCGGTAGTGGAATCTGCCTCTTCTAACCATTTTTGCAACAAAGGTTTAAGTTTGCACATGTTTTTAAAACTTAGCTGCAGTGCCTCAAAACGGCAAATTGTAGTTTGACTAAAAACATTACCGTAAAGTGTCCCCAGCGCAAGTCCGACATCGGCCTGTGTAAAGCCTAACTTTATCCTCCGCTGCTTGAATTGCTTGGCGAATGCCTCCAGGTCGTCCGAGGTAGGAGTGTCCTCGTCCGATTGGGTTTGGTGATCCAGTTCGGGCTCTGGGTCGTGAAGATGATCGTGCATCGGGTCATGTAGACTCCCCGGGTGCATCTGGTTCATACCCATCCCGTTCATGCCCATATACGCCGGGTGTTGAAGCTGGGGGGACCCGTTCTGAAGCTGGAGATGGGGTGGGGAGACGGGCGAATGCCAGGAATGAGCTGGATGCATTTGTTGTGGTGGACGATGGTGTAAGGTACTGGTATGCCCGTCCACGAGGCCGTTGCCGTGAGAAGGTTTAATATCCTGGGTATGCATAACACCCATCGTATGCCATCCTTGGTCCAGCGCCCAGGGGTTGTGGTGATGGTTTAGGGGGTGTCCGTTTTGATGTTGGGGTGGCATATACTTCATCTCGGATAAATCTCTCGGCGAATATTGGGTAGGTTGGCTGACTGGGACTTGTCCCTGCATTTCCCTCAAGTCCCTCATTGTATGGTTTCCGACACTCTGGTTTCCCAAAGACGGAACACTTGCAGACAGATAAAGTCCGGTGCTAGTAGCGGCCATACTCACTATCACTAATAAAACTACATAAGGCTGATCACTGAGGAGAACTCCGGCCTACCACGCTGTCGGTTATTCATGTATGGTGAACAGCGATAGTTTAGCGCCAGACATCATTTGCGATGACGGATGTCCTCTACGCTCATTGGCTGACGCCGCGCGGATGAGTGACAGGCATTACGGTCGAGTGAATTATCATGTTAATTTCTCATAGCATCTGATTGGTCGCTGGCATTGACAACACCGCACCGCTGACAATACATTCGGCCTCGATCAACCGAAATCCGTGGCATTAATACAAGCCTTACGCTACTTCTAGGTTTTGTTTGCTGAGCTGCACTGCAAAACAAACGAACAATGTGTGTCAGTTTGGAGTTGGAAAGGTTTGCGAGAATCGGGAGAGTTTTAATACAGGTTTATGCCCAAGACGCGATTGTTTGTAGGCGTGGTTCGGAGATCAGCCGAGGCGTTAGCTTTGAAAAAGTGGGCGGTGAATGTTTAGATCGTGGATTAATTAGATTTGTCACTCGCAGCCCGTGGACATGGTCTCTTAGACACATACGTCGTTGGGATGAATAACAACGGTATTTCGCGGTAAACAAAATAAATATTAGCAATCATGTCTTAGTTTTTGCGTGTCTCCCACGAACCGATTGTTGAATATATGCTAAAATAGCCAGTCTTTTCTCAATACAAGATGAAGTCTGCGAAACGTTCCTTCGCCCGCTTGCTCGTCAACTTACAGTCAAAGGGGAGGGAAATCTATCGGGAGGCCTCTCGCCTATTCTCACGTGAGAGGACACTCGTGCGTGGCAAGTATTGTACATTTTGTTTTGAGAAATACAATTTCAATAGACCAGGGCAAAGTCGCGGTCACTAAAAGTGGATGAACGCCTGTTTGTAATAAGAGGTTTTACACCCACTAAATGGACACCTGACCACTCGAGTGGACAATCGCATAATGTATGGCCATGTTCTCATGTCTATCCTCTTGGAATTAATACCGCTATTGATATAACCTGAAACATCAGTCACACCTAATACAATGAAGTGTCCTATAAGGAGAGAGCATACATGTTATGAAAAAAATGCACTTACATCTCACAGTCTGGGCTATATGAAGCGGTGTGACCAAAACATAGCATTTATAGTGTGTTCTCTTTCATCCACGGTGTCCACTAAAACGTTAACACTTTGTAATTATGTTTATTGTTCGAACAACAGAAATATACACGTCGTCATAATCATTCTCTTAATTTTAACCAATAAACCAGCATACAGCTTCAAATCTCACAGGATCAACCAGTGTCAAATTTGTCATACCGATGTCTCAAAAGATCCCCATGTTTTGTATCCTTGGAGGGAGACATTTCTAATGAGCCGCCGTCGACAAGAGGCTGTCTAAAAATTAACTGTATCGGGATAAATTGTATCACACTTCGCTTCTGAAGCTTTAAAAATATGTCCCATTGGGGGTTCGATATTGCGAGGACGGTCGCATAGAAAACTTAACAAAATACCTCTCCAAAAGCTCGCTCCAAATGTTATTTCATTCAGGCAATGGCGCTTGTTATTGTTGGTGAAGTATAAAGGTTATTTTGCAACTCGACTCCCCTAGCCACGGGAGCCCTATCTATCTGTCTTCAACCCTAATAGAATCTGAGGGCTGAAACTAACTTACCACTAAATGTCTTGGGAGGATGGCGTCTCGGTTGGTTGAGGACTGAGCGATTCCCGATACAATACTGGAAGGCTATACGACTTTGTAGCTCCCCATAGTCTTGCCGTGCATTACGCCTGGTTGACTGACTATGTACACAAGTGTTCTTTAGTATAGTGTATGATGATATGAGAAAAATGTCTGAATAGGTTATGATGGCTGTTTGTGTGCTGAAGTTTGGTAGTAAAAATCACACGAGAATGAATTCACAGAATGGCAATTCCAGTTGTTTATGTACATAGGTAACAGTTCGTCCCCACTGTTTGTTTTGAGAAGGAGAACAAGGACCCTATGTATATATAACTATAATATACATACTACATCTATGTATTTTAATGTTTACAAAATATTGTTAGGTTCATCAACATCTCTGAAAGAAAAGGTTTTTGTTCAGTATTTTCTGAATGCTGATTTTATATATACACGGACAACGTCTTTGAGAGGCATTTAGAAGCTAGGGTAGTAAGGGAGGATAACAATATATGGATGAACGACTTTGTCTTGTGAGACCATATCCATATATTGTTATCCTTCTTTATGCAGAGATAAATTTTTATATATTTTTGTGTGTATGTTTAAGGGGGGTTGGGGGTGGGGAATGCATCTTTGTAATTAATGTATATGACAAGCCTGTATCTATGGAAGTGGAGTCATGGTGCCCAATCTACTCATTATTGTCCTGAGGGCTATTTGAACCTAATCACATCTTGTCATGGCACTGACTTTTAAGTTTTTCATTTATCTTCATGGTCCAATAGCTATGTTCACGTGCATACACTCCAGATATATCTAAACTTGAAATATACTGCATATTGATTGAACATAATCATTTATTTAAATACATATTTTCTGTAACATGTTTAACCAAATAGAATATATTTGCAGATTTTACCGATAAGCCGCACCTCTTTGAACAGCTCCTAACAATATCTCAGCTCGCGTCAACACGAGAGCCATAGATTGAATAAAGATAGGGTAGAATTTGGTGACAGTTGAGCCAGCATGAACTGATAAACCTCGTCATATTCATTTATACTGCTTCCTATTGACCAGGAGCTTTAGAAAAAACATAAATATCAATATATCTGTATGTACCCCGTGCTAGCACTGATGAATAGCATATGAACACACGCCTAAGGGTAAACGAAGTCAATGTAGTCATTATTTTAAGTGGCATAAGTTCCTATTGTTTTGATGATATCCAAATTCGTTTACTTCACATTCCAACATGCGTATGAGTTATAATTCTAAATCACTGAGTCTCGGATGTTAGGCTTTGTGAAACTGAAAGTGAAAGACCTCGTTTTTCGGGTTGGCTCAGGGTTCTATGCAGGGCAAAGTATAAATTTTAAAGTGGGGTTAACAGGTTTGAATAAATGTTACGCTTTTATGAAAACATAAAGTATATTACATTTACAGATACTGCAATAAGTGTGTTTTTTTATATTTAGTGTGTATGTACACAATGTTGTTTGAATAGGGTTATTATATTCAACAGCTTCGCAGAGCTTTTAAAACGGTTTTGTCACAAAATACACGCCACGGGGAGAACATGCCCATCTGTAAAACAGTGACATTATTTTGACTTGTGTCATGCGTTCCCATTCTTGGTCTGAACGATTTATTTGACTTTGCATGTGTTTGTGACATCGGTGTGACAAGAATACTTTTTAGAACATTAGACACGTGGTTATGTTTTAGTGGGAATTGTGGCCACTGACTTTCAGCATGTCTTGTTGCTTTGATATAGGTAGTTCTAGAAATGAAAGCTTGGATAGAATTAAAAATGTCATTGTATACGTACATGCAAATCTAACTTTCAACGTTCCAAGTTTTCAAGTTTTCAAGGTATTTGAACACACACACACACACACACACACACACACACACATAAAGATATATCTGTATGTAGATATATATAAGTTCTATTCAAGACATGTGCCGGTTTACACGTTCTACCGTTAAAACGTAATTTAAATCATACCCATCACTGATCACTAAATTATGACAGATAATATAAAGAGCTTATAGTTGATATATGTGAATATAGTATTTGTATTTGCACCTCAAGCGATTAAAAAATATTTCAGCGTTATCATAAAATGTTTGTGTATTTACTAAACCCAAACGGCGACATTTGTATCTTGCAATGACCACCCATCGAACAGAATCGTACCATATCTGTATAGTGATTTACATATTGACAGGAGAACGCATCGCCTTTCGCAGTACAACATACTCTGTTATCTAAACATGTCATTGCGTGGAAATGACCATTTCCAAAATGTGAATATAAGATGTATTTAGCTCAATATAAGTCTTCCAAAAATACTACCCGCACACGGAAATAAAGCGGAAAATGGCCGCTAAATGGCACAATAGATGTCTTTCTTGGCCCCCCGTTACCCCCACCACTAACACATAAAGTTTGAAATAATCCCAGACTGTCCGCCATCCACGTTTGTCTGTTTAATTTATTATCAGTATACACGACAGGCTGCCAGTCAAAAGGCACCAGAAATTACTTTTATACAATACAATGTACATTGAATGATTCTAACACACTGCCTGGACACATACTCCTCCTATACTTGTCAAACATCGCGTCACGTTCGGTCATGTCTATCTAGTTCACTGTTGTTAATTTCACTTCACACTGCAATATACATCACTCTCAACTTACGGCAATAAATATACTTCAAATTGTAAGGGTACAGATACGTACAGATATAACGTTTAGTCATTTATATGTATTGTCTTCATCTCATAAGCATCCTCAGAACATCTTCTGTTACGTCCTTAACACTGTTCCCTGTGTCACCGCAGCGAAACAGGAGAGCCTCTGTTAGTTACGTAAACATGTATTATTTTTTTCATTACATCGAAATATCGTTTCCAGTCTGACGAAGCATTGTGAAACAAAATCTAGAGCTGTCTAACAGTTGTTTAAATGTGAACAGGTCCTTGAAATGTACACTTTCGTTTATATGTTTTGTAAAAAGACATAGAAATCCTTTCAGTGAAGTGGGTACGCCTGGTAGCATACGAAGTGTGTGGAATACATGTATGCTTCTCTCACCGTATTTCTGTATGATAAACAGCAAGAATATGGGTTATTCTTTTAGGTTGCTGGATATCGAATTAATAATACATACATACATGAAGATATGAGCAGTTTTATTACTATGTGTTCCTGAAGTAATTTTGGCTTAAGTGAAAATCCCGTATCGTATAATAATATAACCATTATAAGTTATATATTTCCATGCATAAATCTGAACCGAGTCTTATGAAATATGGAAGTAAAGCAATCAATGCCAAATAAACGACATGTAGTCAAAGGTATTAGACCGGTATTAGCATTTACATACGTTTTTAGAACAACAGGTTGTCTGTGTGATAACAATTTAATTGTGACAGAAATTAAATGAAATGTACACTTAATAGCACGATGTATAAAATCAAGAACAATTGGGGCACATATGTCGCTCAAAATTCTCGTTTTCTGTGATTGTTCTGGATAGAGTTCTGTGATTTCTTAAAATCTCCTTTCTACTGCGTGAAGAATACGTGTCTTCTATTAAGAGTATTTTTTCATTCCATTAGGTAATATTTTCAACTTGCACTGAGCTTTTGTATCTGTTATAAAGCGTTTTTGCACCTAGTGAACAATTCAGTATAGTTATAGGCACACCTCGTTATCATCGAACCACACTCATGCCTACACGCACTCGATGTGGTGTATTCCTTCCAAATTTCACTGATATCAAAATAATATTCCATGTAAGCCATAATGTGCTAGTGAAGATAAATATTGTTTCAATCCATCGAGTAGAAATGCTTTCTGATTATGTCTATACTGGATTTGATGGCACCATAGATTCATGATAATGGTATTTTTTCACAAAGAGCACATTCCTAATTGAATCTCTTATGTTAATAACGCTTTTTGACAGAGGAAAAAGACACCCGACCCTTTTCATATGACACTAATTAGATAACAATGACAGGATACGCATACGATAAAAAAAATATGTGCTTTTTAAATTCTCTCCAGCATTATGTCTTACAAGTTGATAGATACTCAAACAGTTCATGATCATATTCTTCCTGCAATCAAAGTAAACATAGAGCCACTTCATGATTTGTTAACATAATGTTATGTTCTGTAGAACTGCCTATTGTCTCATGCAACAAAACAGCATGCATTTAGCAACATGCATTCATAAAACGAAATTAAGTTTCAAGGTTATGAGCAATTAAATTGTTGATTAAGGTCCTGGAACATATGTCATATTTGGGATTTCACTTTCTTAGTAAAGAATAAATTCAAGTACTTTTATAGTACCATCGAATCCCGGATGGGACTCAACCTAAAAAAAAAATTAAAAAAGAAAAAAAAGATAGATTTGGTCCTGTTAGATCACGTAACAAATTCACTAGGTTCAATAACTCGTATGTTATAAACAAAGAAACTATGTGAGGTACTAGCAATCCAAAATTACTTCATGAAGAAGAAAATAACAGTACAATTCTCTTATGTAAGGTTATACGAAAGGCAATATTTGATAATGATATATTACACGCGAAATAAACATCCAAGCAAGTGTGTATATATCGCCCAAAGTGACAATCGACATCAATGGCGCGTACTTCTAGACAATAGGCACGTGGCGTGGTGTGTAATGTCACGCTGTTTTCGGACGGGCGGGTGGCCTCCCCGTGTGGTTTGGGAGAGGGGTAGTTACGTCATCAACCGCCGGCTAATTACAGGCTGGATCTGCAATGACAAACGAAGCATGAAAGGTATAACGGGTCATTGATCAGCACGAGGACTGTTAGTTGTCACTCATCGTAATGATTGACATGTCAGTGTAATTAACAACTCTTGTCAATTTACCGCTGGTTTTTCCCATGATGAATGGAGTAATAAAACGCTCGAGTACCTTTTGAAGGTGTTTATGATCATGAATAAATGAATAGATAGTACAGTAATATCTGAAGAAAGTTCAAGTATCGCTGCAGGATCGTACGGATTATCCAGAAATGACATGCTGCACTTTGTAAGAACGAACCCTTTGACACATTATGATATTGTTTGTCGGAATCATTAGCCTCTATCGAAGTGTGAAAGTGAATTTGGAGCACATGAATAAATATTCGTCACAAAGTTACGTGAGGTCAACAAAAAGGTTCCGCTTATATTTTCTGTGGCAAATGCAATATTAAGTCAAAGAGCCAAGGTATGATCTTCCCTTTTGGTGTACGAGGTATGCATGGTTTATTTAATGGAAATATTTAGTGTTCAACGAGGAAGTTATCAGATTGATTCATATGAATGTCAATTTTCATAAAGTTAAACTGTGTAAAATATTACCCACCCCCACCTCCCAACACACCTCCCACCCTCCACACACACACGAGAGAGGGAGAGGGGAGGGGGAGGGAGGGAGGATAATTCTTGGATAACTGTAGTATTATTATTTTACTTTTGTCATTCACTTCATACTCACATGTCATTAACAACTTGGGAGTTCAATGTCAATAGAGATACCTTTTAAAGATGTTGAAGCACGAGACGCTATTGACAAGTATAACGAAATAGACATGAAATCTACAACGACGTCAAAAGCCCAAGTGTAAATATACCACCCAGCGGGCGTCAAGTGATTCTTCTGTGCCTTAGAAAACACTGGAAGAATAGAAGAGCTAAACACCAACCACCTTCACAGAACGATGCTACGTTTAATGATATGTACATTGACATTTAATTGCACAACATTTACGCCTCGAAGCTAAAAAAGTGCACAGGTGAGCTAGACTATATATTTGAGAGGAAAGCATCCTTTGCCGTACTTACTGCACGCATGTGCCTCGAACGGCGGTAATTGCAGTCTTTGTAAATTGACTGACATTCTCATATTGCACTTGAAACATTTTAAGGTTAATTTAACAGAATTCTACTTAGTTTATAAAGGAGCGAGTGTTGTGCGCAAGGCAGTGATAAAGAAGGTGATGAGATAAAGGAGGCGGTATATTTGAAGTGTCCCCCTTCAGTGATCAGCGAGATTACGAATGGATGGGATAGCAGATTGCTATAGGAAATATGTGATGTACTTTCCTTTCAACTGTCAAAGGTGACACGATGCTTTCTATACAGATAGCTCCCCTTTTACGTTCTTGCTTTCTTCCTCCTGTACTTTCTCCGTCTCTACACTCCACCTGCCTTCTCTTCTCTCTATCCAAATGTCATTGTGCATCTCTCGTGTTCCAGCCGTTTCGTCGCTCAGTCATTTCCTCAACAAGTCAATTCCCCGCCTACGATTTCCTATCCCAAACATATATTTCAACGCCATCCGTTCTCTCTCTCCCCCTCTCTCTCTGTCTTACTGTATTCTCTTTGTCCATCCCATTCCTGTGATTCTAAGGTTCCTCTCACGTCCCTATGGCTCACGTTTCTACTCGTTACATCACAGCTGATCACAACAATAGACGGAGTTTGTACATAGAATATTATAATTTGTTTCTCATTGTGTTTGCCGATATGAAGGATATTGCACGGAGAATACATTAAGATCATTAAACGACTCCTTATTCTCTTAAGAAGTATCACAGCCCAATAACAAACTAACCCACCTAAGACTATGCATCTGTATATGTATGCCGTGTGCGTTTGAGCGTTTTGGTACATGTACGTACTTACCAAATGCATCTTATTTTCCCTAAAGCTAAACAACAACGATGTAAATATATTCATTTGCCATACGTGTGTAGCTAAAGGCACACGCATCAGCACGAAGACAGTTAAACGGCAGTCTTTCACTTGCCACGCTTCCACGTTTTCCTAAAGCAATGTTGTAAGGTGCCCCGTGTGAGATCGGGCGACAAATATGTGATGTCACCTGTAGTTGTTTCGAGCAACAGATGATGAGATATTCTGATGCGATCTTTTACGAGAACCCAAGCAAAGTATACACTATGTTTATGCAAATTGAAAACTTGAGAGGTCGTGATATTTTGCTCCCTCGATCAGTTTGTCCTTATCCCGTATAAAGAAGGTGGGTTTTGGCGTTAGCTATTCGGTTCATGTACAGAGGAACGCTGGGTAAATAGAGTCGGTCATGGGGCTTCACCTTGATTGGAGGGTGACGTCATGCGCAACGGGGCAGAAAACACTGTTTAATCGTCTTATTTTTAAACTGGTACTAATTTTCTAACATCATACCATCTTTGAATTTTTACATATTTTAAACACCTTAGTAGTCAATAAACGTTATGCCAGAATGAATAAATGTTTATAAGATGCTGGTAAATCTTTTCTGCACTATTTTCAGTTATGCACAATAATGAATTCTACGCACTGGCAGCAACAGATATTAATAATTCGTAAGCGGTTTAAAATTTCTGTTTAAAAGGAATATATAGTCTTTGGTCTTTGGAACCACGATGTGAAGGAGTGATATACTCCATGACGTAAAATGTAGTCGTTAAAAGAAACATCCGAATTTCAAAGAGATTTCGTTACTTTATGCGCATATCCCAACACTGTTAAACATTACATAAGGAGGGTAACAAAATGTTTAGTGGGTGGAGGGAGTATCGATCCCAGCATGGGAGTCTTTGTAATAATTTACTGCCGTTATAGCGGCACCACCCCCAACAGAGCAGCGACTGGGGTGGAACGCTTGGATTAGCCGCATAATGTGTATCCGTTTATAGGGTCATTAACGCCACAAACAGGTGTAATTATAGAGGCCTATGTGGTCAGTTAAGGAATTTAGTTGGTGGAGTGTATTATTAAACTCTGTATCCCAATATGATGGATGCTTTCATCTGAACAGGTGAGGAGCTGATCTGGTACCTTGCGCAACATTGGATTTAGGAGGGTGATTTGTGTTTGAAATACTGTGTAAATGGACTTGGAAAATATATACACATTCCTCTTTCGCTTTCTCGATTTCAAATTTTCTTTTTCTGATCTTTATTGGCTCCATTTGGTTTGTATCTTCTTTAACACACATCTAAGATATGTTTACATATCTAAATAGCATTTATACTTTCAGATCCCCCTCTTTCCTCTCTCTCTCCCTTCTATCATTCCCTTTCACCACATCCTCCCCACATCCACTACTTATAACCAGGAGTCCCACTTGCCTGAATTGTCAGTCCTACATTACAGTGTACACCCTCAGTTAGATTGGAGTACGTAGGTATGTGTGTTTGTTACATCGAATGGTAAAAGAAAGTGTTGTGTTGATATGCATCACATATTTTTTTCTGACTGTCTCTCTCCTCCGCCTGGTCTTTTCTTTTCTCATCCCCTTTTTATATCTCTATCCCATCTATTCTCACTCACTACACGTTGGACACGTTCCATCTCCATTTCAAGCATGCCTTCAATTAATCTCTCTCTCTGTCTGTCTCTCTCTCTCTCTCTCTCACACACACACACACACACACACACACACACACACATACACACACACACACATCCGTTTCATCTTTTCAGAAATTTACTAACCAAAAGAGTCTAAGTATTACAATTTGGCGACAGTAGCAAATAAGTATTATTTGACTCACTGGAATGAAGTAAAGCTAAATGACAATAGAGGTAAATAACTCATTCTGTCTGAGGCTAAATGCAGTGAGAGGACCTGTGTAAGCCGAGTGCTTCACTGGTGATATTTGACAGACAGACGCCTTATATCGGAGACAGAGGAACGCTTAGCATTCACTCGGCGTGGTGTTTAAACCCATTTATGTCTGTTTTGTCTCTGCATTGAATATTAATAATAATGGGCATTTATTTGACACGAATACCATATCAACAGGTGGTGTACTTGATTAAACCCCCAGCATGTTGCATTGTTCTCCAATATATTATAAAGACTGGTGTAGTTTTTGTATCCACAGAAAAAAGGTTTTATTTAGCTTAACCCTTAAGAGATATTCAAATATTTTTTTCGTTTAACAAACAATCAGAAACCGTTTTAAAAGATGTTTATCTTTAAGTTTTCAGAGAGAAATTTAACACATGGGGTATGGACCTAATTTCGCAGGGGGAGTGTAATACATCCTTGTCGGTTGTTTTTTGCTTTTTATTCTAATTATTTTTTCCGGCATAGGGGCTATTTGAAACGAAAACACAACCAGTTCTGAACAAATCCATATCTGAAAAAAAAAAAAAAAATGTTCGATTTCTTACAGAAGGTTTTAATGTTCAAGCTGCAACGTTAACGATCCTTAATTCACCTTAAGTTCAGATAGGAAAAAATAGTTCAAACATTCACTAAAATTGCATTTCACACCTATCCTCGTAAATACTACTACTTACACCATCGATTGCAATGTTACGACTTACCAGCTTGTATAGCCTTTATGTCATCTCCTTGAATGTGCCTACTCTTGTGACCGCTACAGTTTACAGTATGGACTGTGATGCCACGACTTACCAGCATATACAACCTTTATGTCGTCTCCTTGTATAACGAATGTGCCTACTCTTGTGACCGCTACAGTTTACAGTATGGACTGTGATGCCACGACTTACCAGCATATACAACCTTTATGTCGTCTCCTTGTATAACGAATGTGCCTACTCTTGTGACCGCTACAGTTTACAGTATGGACTGTGATGCCACGACTTACCAGCATATACAACCTTTATGTCGTCTCCTTGTATAACGAATGTGCCTACTCTTGTGACCGCTACAGTTTACAGTATGGACTGTGGTGCCACTAATTGCCAGCGTGTAAAGCATTTATGTCACCTCCTTGAATGTGCGTACTCTTGTGAACGTTACAGTTTACAGTATGGAATGTGATGCCACGAATTTTCCAATATGTATAGCCTCTCATTATCTCTATGTAAAACGAAACTACCAACTCATGTGAACACGACTACTTACAGAAGCGGCCGCGGTGCCATATCTTGTCAACATGTATAATCTTTACCAACACCTCTGAATGAATGTACATACTCTTGTGAATAAAAAATAAGGAGAACAATCTGAAAAAAGCTGAAAATGTTGCAGTTCACGTGATGTTTTTTTGTTTATCATACCATATTGTATAAATACACTAAAGTCTGTCATTATTTTATATGAGTTGAAGCTGATGTCAATCTAAATTTCAAATCATATGCTGGTAATCTATACTGGTTATTTTATAATACTGTTTGTTTTACATGGGTATTTTGACACAATACTCAGTTTCATGCCTGGTTCATGCAACAGATATATTATATCTTATGACGATTTCCACTATTATTGAAATATGTTACATCAAGTTCTTTTTATAAGGAAGCGCATGCACTGAAAAGAACGTGTTTGTGATATTACGAAATCGATAACAACATATCACAAGTTGATCTCTGAAACCGACATGACATCTTTGAACGGGGTCTAAAATGCACGGGGAGACATGACAAAAGCTCTCAACTCGTCACAGAACTGTTTATAGACTGGGTACCCGATTTCTTTATGAGGCGATTGAAATTCATATTGAGCCGAAGTTTGTATTACTGCATATTTGCGTACAACACTGGGACGCCATGGAGGCGTAACAATGAAGTGTTAGATATAACCTAATACAACGAGAGAGGGTTGGATTTTGAGAATTATACCTCCTGAGTCTCGGCTTGTCGGACTAATGAGTCGTACGGGTTGTAGTATAATTTTAGATATTTTTGTCGAGGAGTTTTGGGTAGTTTCTTTAGGAATAGTCATCACAGACATTTGTCAGTTTTATCAGATATATGCTATCAGTCATTTGTGATTGAAAAGATCTGGAAGATATTTCCTTGAAAAGTACAACAACACGTGTCGTGAAGTATTCATTTCCGGACCTTTTTTCCGATTTGGGAGGAAGGAAGTGTTGATTGAGATATAAAGTGTTGAAATGTATGCTACTTGACTGTTTGTAAGCATATTCTAATATATTCATTAGGACAATAAAACTGTTAATTTCAACAGGAACCACACTTTATGGTTAACATTATTATCATTTCCCACTAAAATTTACGAAAATAATGGGAAATAGGACGAGAACACTGACAATGGGGTACACCTGCTTCACCCCGACTTCCATCACTGCTATCCCACCCACACTCCAAACACACCTATCTGTACATGTGGGTCCTCATCCAATCCAATTAAAAATATATCTAGAAATAAAACATGAATTTGGTAATGTGTACACTCGCCTTAAGACCTGACGGCATTGCTTCTCTTTTCGCGGTTGTTACTGACTGATATTCATTTTGGAAAACACCAAATATTTACTCAAATACTTGATTCAGCAGATTTTGTCAGGTAAATCATCTTATTTAAGATTCAGTGTCTGTTATATTTGAAGTACCGGTAAATTCACATCTGATTTATTTTCCCAAGTCTTGATAAACAGACCACTTCAATTTAAGCATGTATCCTGTAATTTGTCAACCCTTTCCAAATTACTTGGAAACGAGTCAAAAGAGGAGCACGAAAGCAGATATCATAGCTTCACTAACGCTCCTGCCCTTTTTCTCACAACCTCCGAATCAGCTGTAACCAACACCACAAAGTAATTTTCTTTTGAAGATTCGGTCAATAATTAAGATGACATTAAGTGTACTAATTGCTTAATTACAGATCAAAACAAACAGGATGAGGGGCTTGGTTAATTTCCCAACCTATTACTCAACGCGATCCCCGTTGTTCATTTCAGTCGAAACTGGTGCGTTTTTCGCACTTGACTGGTTTGGTTTGCCACGTGGTAATTGCATTGTCAAAGGCGGTAACGAAAGACCAATAATTCCGGCAGAACGGCATGAAAAATGCCAAATCTGAGCCTCTACTTTTAATTCAAAGTGAAACTGTGGTGTAAATGTTGTAGTTAACGGTGTCTGTTTCATTTCATCGGCTTGATAGGCTCGTCAATTTGTGTCGATTTCAGTGAAATCAACAACTGTTACGGGAAAGGGAAATTCTTCACTGAGCATAACCTGTCATCACTTGAAAACTACCACTGCAGTTACATTGAGGAGATTACAGAACAGGGGCAGACAAACACATTTCTTGCCCTTCTTCGTCTATTTCATTTTTTTGAAATTGACAAGACAATTATGACTTTTTTCTTTGATCTTTACTGAGAGAGTGAACTCGACAAGATATTGGTATTTAACACAATGTCATGAGAACGGGCACAGATAACTAACATTTTGCAGATATTTCGGATATCTTAAACAGATACATGCGCAATCACTATCCTTTGGGTGTTGAGTGAACGTTTGTCCTTTCCGATCAATAAACATATCTTCATTCAGAACAAAGACAGATTAAGCTGTAACCATCTCCCTCCCTGAACTTGGACAATAATTATTGTAAGCGTTTTAACCTAATCAAATCTTCCTTCCTTAGCTCGGACACTTGTAAACGTTTTAACCGAATCAAGTCTTGTATTCTTATGCAGGACTGTCTTCAACACGCATCTATACATACTGCGATGTACATTTCACATAACGGTGATACTACATGTTTTATTTCACACTCCTGACACATATATTTACGAGTGACTTTACCTCATTGTAAGACGGAAGCGTTATGAAGTAACATGTCGAATTATGACGATAAATTTTAGGTAGATGTTCGATTAACCACTAGTCTCTGAAATGAACATATTTTACTGACAAACTATTTCAAAATAAATAACAAAAGTGAACCACAATGAAGAGGAATCGGTAGGATTTTGTTTATTTTCAGAGACTAAGCCAATCTTCAGAGGGATAATTTCTTGAAATTTCACATGCACTCTGAACCAGTGGAAATCTAGACTCGCATCATATTCTAGACTTGCTTGGGCTTTCTTGGATATATTTGTTTCAGGGTCTCTACGACAGACCACGCAGATGTAAACATCTGATATTCTCATGGTATTTGCATGCTACAGAACTAAAGACCTTTTCGAACAAACAAAGGGGTATAGATTTGGAACAATCTCGAATTAAAGACAGATCGATTTTAGGATTGCTGAACTTTTGACATACACCGAGTTGGAGCATGTAGATAGTGGCTCATCTACTCACACTGTTGGCATATTTAAGCCCGTGGTGTCTCGGTTTGTTTACATTTTCTCTTATATTTTGTGTCCGTGGTTGCAGTTATTATATAGGGTTCCTTTTAATCCGGTACCTTTAATTTTCTTTTCAAAGTAATTCTTAGTGAAGATGATAATTTATGGTGATAGCTCAAAACTTATATTACCGTCTTCTGTTATGATGTCCCTGACCTTTTCAGATAGAGCGGAGAAATTACAAACCTGCCACCGCTGAGAGATAATTCTCAAAAAACATAACCCTTTATTACCGGTTTTTATTCTCTCCAACACAACCCCACCACCCACACATATCTATAAGTTGTACACGTGGGCAATGACGTCGTTGGTGACATTGATTCGTTCAATACGACATTATCGATCTGGGTTAGAACAGAAACCTCGCCTGTTCACCTTGTCCGAGGAACCAATCTTCTCTGTACCTACATTTTCCTCTAGCCATAATTAATAATAAAAATGTATTCCCGTTCTTCTGTATATTAAGTAAATTCAACCCGAGAACTGGATTGTCTTGGTAACGAGTGTAGAACGGTAGACGGTAAGGTATATATATCTTATCTATATCTTATTAATTTCTCTTAATGTATGACCAGATTGGTAACATGTTATTGTTCATTTTTATTATTTAACTGTTCATGAATGTGTAACACTCTAATGTAAAATAACTGCATCAGATGGTTATTAGGGATTTTCTTATCCCACCTTCTCCTTAGAAATCATGTATTTCATTTTCTAGTTTTGTTTTAAGAGGTTTTTGATTTCGGCAAATTCAAAGTAATTTTAATTAAAGGTTCCCAATCTCATTTTGTTGATCAATATTATGTCAATGAAATTTTGTCATACATGTCTTCGTTGTAAACAGGGCTTTCATTGTGTCCAGAGTGAGTGATTATGACTTGCGATAATTTTAGCATTTTCCAAGAAAATATCACTGCAGGGAAGCCTCATATTGTAACCACCAAACCCGGTCCTCGGCGAGACAAGCGAACACTTGAGCCACCATGCCACCTTTGCTTTATCGTGTAGACATAGATTGCAAACGGACACCGGAAGAGGAGCGGTGGGTAGTCATGGGTGGTACTGAACAAGTAAAATGTTACTTTGTTTACATGTGTAGGTACAGTTGCATGGGGCGCTGTGAACCTGTGAACTAAGAGCGGGGTTGACAAGGTGGTGCATATGCATTATTATGTGAGACTGCATGCGGTGCACATTATGCCAGGCATCTCACTTGCATGTATGACGTTCAACTGTGCATCGACTTGATTGTTTGAGCATGAGCATCCTGTGAGACTGCAGCTTGGCTTAGTTTGTAAGTAAGGGAGTGGATGAAAGAGCGAGCGGATGAAAGCGCGGACGAGAAAACAAACGTATGATGGAACGGGTGAGATGAAGTGTGGATGAGACAGCGAGTGGATAGAGAGAGAGGGGCGAGAAAGAGTAGATGTAAAAGCGAGCTTGTAAGATCGCGAACGGATGAGGGCGTACAGACGAGAGTGCTATTGGGTGAGAGTGCGAGCGGATGGAAAAGCAAGTAGAGAGAGGGGTGAGAGGGAGAGAGAGTGCTCACGAGTGAGCGAACGGATTAGGGCGAGCGCGCATGAAAGAGCGAGTGAGCGAGTGCGGATGAGACAGCTAGTGGATGGGAAATCGAGAGTGCGAATGAGAGAACAAGTGAATGAGAGGGCGAGCGTATGAAAGAGAGAGTGCGGATGAGAGATTGAGAGAACGAGCGTATGTGAGAGAGAGAGTGCTGATGAGAAAGTGAGCGGATGAGAGCGAATGTGAAACCGAGTGCCTGGCTGGGAAAGGGAGAACCAGGAGAATCAGACAATGAAGGTAGTGGCTAGAGGAGGTGTTTTCTAGCCTTTCTGACATTGGTGGTCAATAGAATGAGCATCAAATATACCCACGTCACGTTTGTGATTCATTAATATTCTGCAATCATGTCACACCCATGGCACTCGGAGCCCTTGCCATAGTTATGTCACGTTCGTGTCATATTTAATGTGCAATTATATTACTGAAATTTGGTAACTTTGTCAGTGTCAGCCATTGCACTAGAGGGAGAGGCAACCACTTAGGCCAGAAAAGGAGTAGTCCGCCTTTGCACCCCAACATTAAGGTTTATCGAGAGGCCAGTGGCAATATATTGATGAGACTAGATCGTGCGAAGACAATTCGTCGCCATCAATTTTCCCGAGTGCGTAGATACTGACCACATCTGGATTGAGGTCACTCTGTAGGTAATTGTCCTTCATCATGGGTCAAAGCAAGGGCTGCCATTTCATCGTATCTTTGACCAGCAGACCAGGACAATTCTAAGACAATATCAGGAACACTGTCTCGTCAAGCCAAGCGGGTGCCATTTCTCAAGGACATAAACTACAGCATCGACCACGATTCCAATGAGAACCTTAGTATGTGTTTCACATAAAGCCAATAAACTGTCAGGAAATATCGCTGTAGACAAAGGCAATGAGTCGCATCACATAACACTCACAGTACTATGTGAGTCTCCGAACCAAACGTTTTCGTCTCATTTCAAACCAGTGAACTCCAGTAAAGTTACCTTAAATAGACATTCCCACAAAAAACAAAAGTAGCCATAAAAGCCTTACTCGTAGTAAGAGTGCATGAAGTATTACAGTGAGCCATGGGATCAGCACTGAGGAGTCTGAAGTGATAACGTGTATTCAGTTTTTCAGTGATAGATACAATGTATTTACAGACAAATATGTTCGATTGAGTTGGCATTGCATGTGTTTGCGACAGGCGTCACCAAGGGAGCAGGATACGTTTGGCGAAAACCTGGTTTCAATGCATGTTTACAATGCACTCCGAATAGTACACTGCACTTTGCTTTCATTGGAGCTATCTTTATGCCTTATGTATTACGATGCATCTTTTCGTGGTTGTCCATGTACCTGTTAAGAAACCATAAGTGGCGTGTGATTTTCACATCTAAAGAAGATGGGTACAATGCAATTAAAATTTCAATTGCCTTACAAGGGAATGAAGTACCTCCACAAGAGTGGGGTGGGGTTGGGGACACTATCTATGTTCGGCCCCTCGAAGCACATTTAAAAAATCACATATACTCTAAAGATATACAAAAATGATAAAGTATGACATAGTGAGATCCCACCACCACACGTGCTTAGTTCTGAAGACACGCTGGCTTGTTAGTCGAACGATAAGCTTGAATAACAACAAAACTATAAATCATTTTGAAAGCATATCTCAGACCTAAATACTATGCTGGACCCCCTCTGTTAATGGTTGCACGTATCAGCTTTCACTGTCAGAACGTCTGGGCAAAAAATGAAATACAAGTCAAATATGGATACTTATTAAACAATAATGATCTATTTCATTTTCGCAACTGAACGATGATTTCTGGTAACCCTATACAGTATCATTTCTAGAAACAGCGAGCGACGTGTTGCATAATGGAAATTCTACAATCAAGTATTCATCACATAAAACCGCGTGATTTAACCATCTCACACAAGATCGCAGTTCTGGTGTGTGAATGCGATTGCGGGGACGCCGAGAACTATGGCGTTTAAAAGTCTGATTGTCAGCTGGAGGCGAATAGCTGCAAGATTTACGAAACGGCTGAAAACAATACCAGCTCGCATAGTAACTGGTTTGGTTGTTGTTTAACGCCGCACTTAGTACCATTTCAGCTATGACGGCGATCTGCAAATAATCTCGTATTGTGAGATTGATCTTGAAATGCGTGTCAGTTTATAAAGATATAAGCAGATATATTGACACTTTTTTTGTTTAAAGTGAGTGATTATATCTCTTCTCGGGTACTGTGAGATTGCTGATGCAGCCTTAAACAGCACTTACTCACGAGGTCTTTTGATTGTGTGCCTGATATCGTGTAGTGAGTGAATTTAGTTCTACGCCGCGTTTAGCAAGATTCCATCAATATCACGGCAGGGGACACCTGAAATGGGCTTCATTGTACCCATGTGCCCATTGTACCCATGTGAGGAATCGAACCTGTGTCTTCAGCGTGACGCGCGAACGCTTGACCTCGATGCTATCCCACAGTTCCGCGCTTGATATCAAAACACACCCGCGAAATAAAGATTTGTTGTTGTAAAACACGACAGAAATATATAAAAGCGATATTTTATGTTTGTTGAGTTGCATTTCAAGATAATTCTCAATATGCGATATGTTTTCAGAGTCGTGCAAATGATGATTTTTCAGTGGAAATGTGCGTAAGAATTGGACAAATATTCACATTTCATTCACATCAGAAAAGTACATGCATATGGACTATACTTCGTTCTGTTTGCAGAGTCCAACGATGGTATATACGTTCCTCTTTCACACTGATTAGATCACTAACGCCAGTCGCGTTGATCGTTATCTATACCATGTACTAGCAGTTCTGTGTTATAACAGTGTTATTTTGGTACATTTCACATGAGGTGTAAGACATTCACTTTGAGCATTTGTTCAAGAGTGATTAACAAATGTAAGTGAATCGCTTCTTGTCAAAGCCGTGTACATTTCAGCCCAGTTAAAAATTATATAATTGTATTGTATTGTTTAATATCAACCCTATTCATCGATTCAATGCCATGTGTTGTGAGCTCGCCTCTTGTCAATATCTTGTACATTCCAAGTGAAGTGTATAAAATCCACTTTATGGAAACTGTTTAAATGTCAACCATACACACTGGTTCACTACTGTAATCGGACCTCATGTCAATATCTTGTATATTTATATTTAAGCGAAGTGTATAAAATCAACTGCATGGAAAGTGTTTTAACAAATACAATGATTCACTATTGTAAGCAGTCCTCGCCCGTTTTGTCATTATCTTGTCCATTTCACCAGTATGGTAGTCAAACACTGACTACAGGAAGTGAACGCAATTGCAACAAGCCATTCGCTCCCATTGTCAATATCTTCTACATTTCCCTGATCACGGTATGCATTTCAGTGGCGATGACAGGCTATGAGACATATGTCATGCAGAAGGGACAACGGTAAGAGGAGGGGACAGCCCTTCACAGTGTTCATTTCAAGCTCATTTCATCCATCCGGCAATTTAGATGATAAGGGCCAAATTATATTGACAGTACAGTTACGTATAACTGCGATTGGCTATTGTTTCCGAAAAGCAATTACCGATTTCTGTCCTCTTCTTATCGGAAGATCACCCCATCTGCCATAACTCAGGTCCAACTGCTCTATTTCGGGACGATGTTCATTTCGTTCGATGGCTTGTCATTGACTTTTTATCCCATATTGTGTCACTCTCGTTATGAGAGTAATCCTTGTCTATATCTGATACATCGCTAACGGTTAGGGAGATATAGCGGAGATAATTGGCCGGACTGCGGTAGGATATATAACAGACGGTCATGTCTCGAACTTGTGGGCTCGTTGTTTAGGGGCAACTGACCAACTTGGGTTTTATTTCAAATACAATCATGTAACGTTCTTCGTGTAAGATTTCATGTGTAGTCGCATCTGACTAAATGGAAAAGAAAGCATGAAATTTCTAGAGGATTGCTCAATTTATATTTAGACGTGCACCATCTGAATTCATACTGTAGGGGATGAAATATATTACTGGAGATGTAGCATCTGTGTAACGTGAGGTGACTTCTGAAGCGACTTAAGTCTCACTGAATATATATGAAATATTGTTTTTCAGACAAGTATTCGTGGGTTACCATTACTGAAGCTAACTGAAAAATTGACACATTTAACATCAGTATGCTTGTGTCGAACAATGGATTTAGCTCAATTATTTGTAAGTATATTAAATGTCACGTTCTTCATTAAATAAAATTAAATTCATTAAATAAAATAAACAGCAGATGAGTTTTTAAAAAACAAATCAAGGTAGTCTTATGACCTGATTAATGTTCACTTGTCAATGTTTGAGTTGCGATATAAAGCAGTATTTTTACTATTCGAACTTACAAAGCCCCACTCACTCACTGATTCACTCACTGACTCACTCTCACTCGCTCATCCAAACCCACTCACTCACCCACTCACTCACCCGCTCACTCAGGACAATTTCGTGAAAGGATATTCCGTATCTTGTTATTCAGCCGAGTTATGTTCTCCACTGAGTCGATATGATCCTCAGGGCCTCCAGCTCTATTGGGGTAGCTTATAAGTGACGTGGTGTTTGGATAGGAACGCTAGTTAGTTACACGAGCCTTATACGGAAACAATGGCCATGGTTGGCTAGGCAGTTTCTGTGGAGGTCCAGACAATTTTACGGGTGCCTTCTGTGAAAACGAGACAGCAAGTCTACGTAGTTGGTACGATCGAGGAAATAAAACCAGTGTCAAATGGTTATTTTTGATAAAATGGCCCAAGCATGGCGGGTATTTTAACTGAATAGTATCCTCCTAAATAATAATTTAGACCATGTTTACTACGACTGTACACTTCTGGCCAGTGGGGTTTTATGAAACTGTTCTATGAAATTGAAATCTTGATTACTCAAAATCATTAAAGATGGCAGCAATGACGCTTTCGAATTTAGCAGAGAAAGTAAATCTTAAACTTGCTTCTACGTTCCTTTAATGCCGACCAAGGTAAACATGTTTTCATAATTAATAAATCCGGAACATGGCATCAGATGAAAAGATGAGGTTTCTAATTGGATCTTTTCGAAAACTATCATATCAATAATATTCCAGGTATCCTCACGTTGCACATTTCACATCCTAATCTTCAATTTAAACTATTATTGGCGGTATTGTTGTGCTCAGCTTGACGGCCATCGACATACGACGAGGCAGCGGTGTTCTTGTCATGTTTGTTTTAGGAATTGCTAAGAGCAGGCTAGGACATGAAATTAATCAGCCGTTCCACGTGTGTGGTCTAAATCAGATCGAATGCATGTATGCAAGCACTGACAACATGACGTGCTAGTTATGAAATCGACAGCTTCCCCAGACCGATCGCATCTACACAATGAAGCTGAACTTCATGGAGTTAAATTGTATTTCATATCAAACTTAATGACAGCAAGTCAATACCATGGAGAGAAATTGAAACATCATGTACATGTCTTGTACATATCACCGTCATATGAAATGTACAGTAGTCAATTTCAATCCGTAAACGAAATATGTGGCACAGCGATCATTGGAGTCAGCTATAAATGTCTATATGGATTTTATAGCGGTAATTCCGTGTTTGGAAAATCGTTGGTCGTTTTTCTCTTGCCTCTAATCAGCGACAATGAGCCATTCACCAGTGATATATTTTAGCTATAAAGAGATTTTCTGATAGCCGAATGAAGGCGCGGGCCCTATTCTATGTTTAAAAGCGTTTGGACGGAGCACAATACTGGCTTGCAAGCCATTTCAAAAGCGATATCCTAGCCAATAACCCCCAATCAATGGTGGGCATTGAGAAATGATTTAGGGGTGTAATTGTACGAGTCACACAAAAAACTAATCAAAATTTACTTAAACGGGGATAAGGCCGGGAACAAAATATGGAAACTGGTCGTCATTTTGTTAGAGCTAAATGCTCCAATGGCCTAAAGCTATCGACTGGGGCACGTCTATAGAATCCGCCTGCTACCAGTTTGTTGGAGCAGAGAGTCGGTAAGAAAGAAATACTGTGTCTGCCAAAGTATTGATAGACAGTATTAAATCATTGGATTTTGGATTACCGGGTGCAAAGCCTTTTGGAGGCATCATAGAATTGCGACACGATATTTTAAAGAAAACAGTCGTGATGGCATCGACAGTGACTGAGGCAACCAGAAGATATGCAAGTTCAGGAATCAATTTAAATCGGTTATGCGATCGGTGCATATGAATCAATTATTCGGATACAAAAACTATTGATTTCGTAAGACGCCTTCTGAACAATGGAGCGAGAGTTGTGTTACCGTGACCTGCGAACTGTTGAAATAATTATTTGGAATATCCAAGAATTGACGAGCAGGTACAAGCTACGAACAGGTATGGTGCCACGCTGCCTGATGGTATTCTTTGGACATACGACTCAGTAGTGTGCATGGCACTTTGTTACTGTTACACCTCTACTGAGGTGAGTGAGTGAGTGAGTATGTGAGTGAGTGAGTTTTCTGTCACGGGACTTCCCAAACGCTCAGGTTCACCTCTTTGGTGATGTCATGCTATTGCCAAAATATAGTCCAATAACTAGGATGAACCGGGAATCGAACCAACAATCATAGGCTGCTGTTGCCCCAAAGGGAGGCAACTCAAAACTGTTCCATTAACGGAAGACGTTTTGTGTTTTCAAGTATGTCACCATATGAACATTGCTGTGTAATATGTGTCACAATGGTTATTTTACTTGTTCTATATTGGGTCAACAATAGACATTTTGTGTGTAATCGGTATGGGCGAGGCAGCCTAGTGGTGAAAACGCTCGCTTGTCACACGTAAGACACGGGTTCGATTCCCGACACAGGTACAAGATGTGGAATCCATTTCTGATGTAGCCCGCCGTGATATAACTGGAATATTGCTAAAATCGTCTCACTCTCGTGTATATGATCAACATGTGCGTCAAAGAAGAACAAGGAATATGTAAGCTCCAAGTGTTATTGTATCGTAGGCTTCATACGAAAGATAGCTGATATTTCTGGTTATCCGCTGAGATAAGCGAGTTTGAATTCATTTCAACATAAAACTAACAGTTCAGGAATGGACAAGGGTTGTCTGCATGTTTACCAATAAAGAATAATTCTTCACATCTATGTTTCATATGTTTACATTTTTTTGTCATGTGCCAGACCCCCACAGATACAGAGGAATATGATTCCATCACATGCGACCGATCCTGCTGGTTTTGGAAGGTCAGATATAATTTGTTTGCCAGATTGCAGTTGCAGAAAACTTCTGATGTCTCATTTATGACCTGATTTGGTGTTGGCCAAAATCTATTTCCTCTACAAGGGGCACTGTCAAGTGTACATCGAAAGGTTTTATATACAGGAATTCTTCATTTATGCACATGCATTTTGGACGTTTGGTTCCAGAGAGACGAGTGTAATGGCCTCCGATTTGCCCTAATATCTTTGTGGTACGTTGTTTAATCAACATTGCATATTCATGCTACGTTTGGCTTAGGCTGTTTGTAGCCCGTGTTCAAAAGATTACCCTAGCTACAAATGTTTGAGGCTATTTGTGGCCCACGTTTGAGGCTATTTGTGACCTCAGCTACATATGTTAAAGGCTGTTTGCAAACCGTGTTCAGTAGATGACCTCACCGCTACGTATGTTTGAGACTGTGATCAACGTTCAGCAGATGACCTGAGCGCCACGTTTAGCTGAGGCTGTTAGTAGCATGTGTTCAACCAGGGAGCCTATACAGAGTTGTACATTATCCCTAGTATGTTTGAGGCTATTTGTGGCCTACGTTCAAGAGATGCCCATAGCTACGTATGTTTGCCGGTGCTAGTGGTCCGTATTGAACAGATGACATTTGCTACATATGTCTACGGTTGTTTGTGGTCCATGTTCTACCGACCACCTTAGTTTCGTGTGTCTTAGGCTCTTTGTGGTCCTTGTTGTGTTTAACTGATGATCGTAGTACTACGTATGTCTCTTGTTGTATGTGGCCCGTGTTCAAAAGAGGACTTAGCCAATACGTTGTCCTAAAGTGTGGCCCATGATCTTCACTTGACCTCAAAATTACGTCTTTCGATAGGCAATAGTGGACATATGATCAACGGGGATTCAGAGCTGCGCCTGTTACAAGGCTGGTCTGTTTACCTTTATTGTTCTCGTATGTCCGCTTCGTGCTAAAGCTAAAATCTAATGAAAAAAAGTGGCAACTGTGTACCTTAAAGCAGGGAAAAGAGGTATATATGGGATAATATAATCTTTACATTAAAATCGAAAAATAAGATCAGCGAAAAAAAAAGAATAAGCAGATAATATGTGAAGTGAAAATAGAAAACTAATACTTTCTAAACGAACTCATTATCAGCAAATCTTATTATGAATTAAACACCATTAATTACAGCTGTCTGGAGCTTTCACTTGTCACGAAACTCAAGAAGCTTTTCAAAAGCCGTGCTGTTTCTTTTATAACAATCAACAAGACATACTGTCTAAAATGACATCCTGGAAGTGATACCAATAACGGTTTTAATCAACAATAAATATGTTTTTTTAAATTCAATTATCTGTCGTTGATCCAAATTGCATGAAATACGTGTTCGGGTCCACCTCTCGTATTTGATTTATCTACATAGCTGTGTTACATTAATCATCCCATAGTGTTGCCGATAATCCGCAGATTCAGACCCCGTATTATAGTCTCGTCTTCAACGCTATAGAGTTTCATTTCCGCCCCATTTGAAATGCCCCTTTAGCCCCTGTCTGCTCGTGGTTGAAGACATGACTCGATATCTAGGTGTACCCTCTTGTGTTATGTGTTTTCACACTTCAAGTAGTATCTATAGACCCCAATGCGAATCTTTTGAAGCGAAGCCTGTATGCGTTGGTGTCTAGCTTTCCGAGGGCTTCCCGTGGCGGAAGAGAAAAACCCGTCGTGACGCTATTGCTGTGAAGCTGAGAGATATTCTATACAGTTCTTATAGTATCGGAGTTTAGACAGGGTGGCTATCGGTGGACGGTGAACCTGTGGCGTTTTATGGGCTCGCTGACGTTAAAGAATAAAAGCACGGAGCTTAGTTTTGTGTGCAGTGGATTAAGGGTAAAACCGCCTCACACCCCAGTAGGGATGGAGCTAAACGCTGGAGAGCTTTAACCACCTTCCCCAGTTTTGTATCTATGGTTTCAAGCCTGACGTCTACAGATCAGCCACAAACATGCTTAGCATTTTACACTTAATGAAATTTAAACAAATTGGGAATATTTGAAATCATTGCCGCAGCACAGCAATGTGATTGACACGTGAAATGTAATTTAAAAGCAGGGGCATTGACAACCTTTCGCAGGTTCGGGGCTGCGATTTACAACTTGTACCCTAAATCTCGAGCTAAGTTGATGGCTTGTCCGCTCCCACCCTTGTCAAAATATTGACATTCTCCCCAGCTGTTAAATATTTACCATTCCCAACCGTGACTTAGTCAGACCTTTCATTTAAGCAAGATTCTGAGCGATACAAAGTCAAGCGATATATACGTGGATTAAAGAATCAACAATAATAGTGAAAAAAGGAGCGATTTAAAGCTGCAGAGCCCTGAGATAAAACGATCTGATAGTTGACTCATGTCCGGATTGGAAGGAAGTGCTCATTTTCTATTTTGACCATAATATCAACAGATATATGGCGCTTCAGCCCCCGATAACCAGGTGCGCCATCAGTGCGGGAATAAAAATGCTTGGTATTTGAACTGTTTTTAACGCGGAAACAAAAACGAACTGAACGAAATATTTGTACACCGCTCTTGTTCCAATATACTTTTAAGACCCCTAGTCGTCGGTGGCAGTGTCTAACCGTTTCGTCCCACATCCATGTCTAGTTGAAACCTACATGACAAGTTGTCATGAACATGACACCATGCCAGAGATGTTGTTTCTATAAACAGTGTAACATTTTCTCCGTGTAGCATGGAGCTAGTTTGTAATGGGGTTTTGATTCGGTCACACATGCAGTGCTAGTTAGTACTCGCTGTATAACCCTTGCCTTTGTGAAGGGGATAGTTGCAGAAGGTTAAAGCGAAGAATAGTTGCGAGGCAACGAGTGGTTGGGTGGAAGTGGTATGAGGCAGTATGGGCACACTCCGTTACAGAGATTTCTGTACGACGGTTGGGATTCGAACAGGTACCCGATCGAGAAAAAAAAAACACGTTGTTCTTGTGGCCGCCAAGTGGGTGAGTGAGGTTTTGTGTCGCTTTTAACAATAATTTTGCAACGTCACCAAGGGTCGCCACTGATGGGATTCAGACCTAGGGTCTTCGAACTAATCATCATCATCATCATGATGATCATCATGATGATCATCATCATGATCATCATCATCAGCAGCAGCAGCAACAGCAGTAGCAGCATCATCAGCATCAACATAATTATCGTCATCGTCATCATTGTCGTCGTCATCATCATCATCATCATCATCAACATCATCACTGTGAGTCTCTCGGTGTCTCAATGTATTCAGCACTTTAACCTGACGCATGCTTTAAAGGAACGCTTCTCGAAATGTATCGTACATACGTTCAACGTTCGTATATAAATTTAGCTGTACATTACAACAACCACATGGGTAACACATATGTGTACCTTCCTCAGTTTTATCAAGAGTAACAAAAATAACAAACGACACGTCAGGTGAGGTGAGGTTGATTTTACGCCGTAGTTAAGACTATTTCCCTCTTATAACAAAGTGCATTCATGTGTGTGAAGCTGCTTGTATTAGTCCAGACCAAACTGTGTTAATGGTGCCAGGTCACTAAGGTACGATGCCACAGCTAAGCATGAATACCCCACTGAGATACATTATCCAGTGTCCAAACTTACCAACCCTTGTTATAGCAATAAATACTAAGAGCATTAATTTTTTAGATCGAACGAGTCTTCAGCTGTCTTATGGGACGTCCTTACCACAACACCACGAAGACGGTCTTGCATGCACGTAAACGTGAGTCAAGTCTTTCAAATAAACCAGTGGCTGATGACATAAACACACACGTACAGACGTACATAAGCGCCATCCTTGTAACACATTATAAAACAGCGATCTTTCGTGTCTTCTCAGTATAAAAGAGTGGGTGAATGAGTGAGTATGGTTTTATGCCGCACTGATCAATGTTCCAGCAACACGAGAAATAGGCCTGTCACATTGTACCCATGTGGAAATTCGAACCCGGGCATTCAGCGAGACGAACAAACGTTTCACTCACTAGGCTACAAGAATACCGGGATCTCTGCTCGAACATGGGATTTCTGTAAGTTTAATTGTCGCCTAAATAGAAATAGCTTGACGAGTCACTTCACGTAATACCCATGTCATTACTGCCAAGTACCAATTATGATCTAATATATTCACTTTTACATGTCACTTGTGCTTACACCTTCAACGTTACCCCTTCACTAGTTCAGTTCAAATCACGAATTGGTTGCAAATTTACAATTAGGTAAAACATGTAAATTTAGGTTTACCTAAATTTTTTCAAAAACACAGAATGCCGTTCTATTTCCTTCAAAGTATTTCTTCAGCATAAATATTTTTGGTGTACTTCTCACTTGATGCCTGCGAACATGTGGGCATTGTCAAAATACCATGAATATTCATCAACATGACGAGGATTACAGACATGTATTGTCACCTGTCAGTCAAATAACACATGCTTGTATATTGCAGAATGAAATGCGCATGTATGGGGAATGTCACTTGGGATTAATGCGTACATGCCAGATGCACACACGCGATAATTTCTACAATGTTAAACGTGCACTTGACACGTATTTACTCTACCCTATAATATATTGGAATTAACGTGAGGTTTTCAAGGGCCAGTTTGGGAAAGAATAAATTAATCTCGTTGTATTTCCAGCATTTACATATATTACCATTTCCTGTCTTTGATTTCACTCGACCATTGGTGCTAATACCATTCAGAGTGTACAAGACAGTGTCAACGCACGTTACATTTGGACATGTTTTTCCACAAAAACACAACCGTACTAACATGAATATCAGCATCACTTCAGGTTACATATATATCATTTTCTTTTGGTCAAAGGAATCACACACACACACACACACACACACACACACACACACACACACACACACACACACACACACACACACACACACACACACACACACACACACACACACACACACACAAAGCTTCTGTTTTGGTAAAGTTAATTCATTGCGGATAATGATCAATGCTAGAATTTCAAGTTGACATGCATTTAAGGATGAAAGTGACTACATGTACTTACATGGAAACATATTAAATACATGATCAAACTCACACAAATCATTAAAATAATTAACATGATAAGTTGGGATTTACAACAAAATGTTATACATTTCGTTACAGTTCACTTCGACCTGAATGTGAACTTGAATCTGAAATCATAACTTGCTCATGATTCTTCAACTGAACAATGGCTTACTAAAGCGATTGAGACTCTTATTTTGAGTATACATGACCTACATTTTCAACGAATACACATTCTGTAAACCATCATTGGTTCTATTTTAATTTGAAAATTACTCAGAACATTTCCTTGCACCAGAGATAATCTACAACAATCTTTCAGAGTTTTCCTGCTTGCACGATACCAGACGAAGAAACTGAAGTCACACTGGCATCGACAGAAATTCTGCATAAAATGGAATAATGGAATATCCAATTAAATATTTAATGATTAAATATAATATTCGTTTTGAAGAAAAAACATCATTATATTCTAACGAATTCATTAAAAAATATTAACCAGTGCAGAATTTGGCTCCAAATGCAAAAAAACCCAAAACACTACGATAAATAAATAAACATTTCTTCTTTAGATGTATTAGCTCCAGTATTATTTAAAGGGGATACGAATATAACAAGGATTTTTGGTTCTTGGTTCTTGCAGCCGGACCTTAACATCAGGGTAACCACTGACCTCGGCCACCCATGGATTATGTATGCATGGTCACAGTCGGACATTCTCCGTTAGCTAAGGGTAGTTTGTCCCCTAGGTCAATCAAGGGATCGACCAAACTGCATTGTTTATATTCCCGCGTATGACAATGCATGAGGCTTGTACATTACAAGTGTCAACGGAAACTTTGCTACAGCTAGTGGAATGTGTTACGTCGAGATGCGAGTCCGTTGCATAACCGACCTGGCCTTTCCACACCTTGTCGATTTCAGTTCGAATGTGTATTTCATTCCTGTCAATAGTTTAGATTACAGAATCAGATATTTTGATCGTTAAGTGTATTCATGATAGCTTATCGAAACACGTTAAAAGTAGACAACAGCTAATCACCACATCACAAACATGTTTGTTTTGATTGTAGTCACCAAATCAACGCCTCCTATCAGTATATACAATAGCATAGCTAAAAATCATCAGATTTTGTTAGATTATGACACAGATTTGATATTATTAAACATTTGTATCGGTATGCAAGTGAAAAAGTTTGAAAGTTTCAGAAAAGTAAACTATGCATTAAATGACAATTAGTTCATTGTAGATTTCATTCACGTCACAGCTGCAATGTACCAACGACCCAATATTTTAGTCATGTCTATATCAATGTTCCATTGCAATGTATTCCATTGCGTCCTATTTATAAAACATATACCTAAAAGTACACATTATACAATTATTTTGATCGACGAAAGTAAACCGTAGAAAATGAACCGACAACCTGTCAAGTCCCACTCGTAACAAATTATACAACACTCATCTTTGAACCCAAATGGCAAAATACATTTAATATTCACATGTGTTAATTTCTGCGTCATATATTCATTGTACGAACCCTGATTTGAAAAAACAACAAAAAAAAAAACAGCAAGGAATTTACACGTTATATTTTCTTCTTGTCTTATAAACCTCTGACGTATGTTTACATGATATGTACTTTTATTTAGTAAGAGTACACATGTGCAGTGAGTACAAATTATATGACAGTATCTTTGCGAGGCAGGTAAAAATTCGCTACACAACTTTCCCCTACATATTAGAAGACGGGAGTAAAGTTTTATCTTAAAATGATAATTTATATGGCATGGGTTGAACATTATTATCAAAAGGTAGTTTGTTTTGAAATCGGAATTCATCAACGGTTACACCTGACTTTGATATGACATCACCCACTGGGCTACGAAGGGGAAGACAGTGGGAAGATGTTGTTATCACCGCTCTTATCATTGCGTATTTGACTTTCAATTTACATAAGAAATCTTGTCAGTCATGAGCTAAGCGTAGGTGAGACACAACAGAAATGACGTTAAGAAATCAAATGTAAATACTTACAATGCAAACACAACCACAAAACTCCATGCAAGGTTACATGTGGAGATTCGGCGATTGTACGTATAATCCGAATTTCTGAGTCCCCATATTCTCACTCTCTTCGTTTATCCTCACTAGAAATGAAATTCTAACTTGGTAGGCTAGGGAATTTATACAGCGACGAACTGCAATCCAAATAGACAATAATGAACAATGAGAAATACAGGCAGATATGCACATGAATATTTCGTACACACGAAAAAATCCGAATTCGTTTGTGCCTTCAGCATAATTTTCAAGTTAGGATAATTGGGGGACCGGTAATGTATGAATAATCACAGTTCATGAATCGGCAAATCATGATTTGTGATGCAATTTCATGCAAATCAGAATTCTCCCCATCTTTTCGTCTTGAGTCCCCTAATTTTACAAGAAGCTGATTAGATTTATTCAAACGGAACAACTCTTTGGTATAATTAAATGCTAAATTCCCACAAACATTTCAATACTTTTCCCGTAAACCGCAAATCTTTTTCGTTAATTCTGACTAAATCGCTCATCGAGACTTACTAATAGTCCCTTCCATTTTAATATTCATAAACAAATCACGTATTCCATATCCCGCCTGATCAAATGCATATTGAATAATAAATAAAACTTAGGTATATATGAGGAACAGTTTATGCTTGTCCTCAAAGCGTCAATGTAGACGTCTTCTAAAAAGTGTTTTGCTCTCTGCCCACCCCCTGTTTCTGTTGGGAATCAACGGGATGTCAGTTCATCAATAGGTGCAATGCTAAAATAATCACTTTTTATTAAATACGTTTCTGTTGAAGGATTAAACAGGATTTTAAATACATAAGGAAGCATGCACAGCTTCCTGAAACAGTATTTTAAGCAATTCCTTTTGCACGATTAATCGCCTTACGTCAACATGTTTTAAACACGTTGCTAGTCGCTTATATTACAATTTTATATAGTATATAGTGCGAACGATCCGTGAATGATTATAATTAATGTTTCATTGATTAGGGGATAAAACTATACTTGGACATTAACTATAAAATGTCCATTCGTGACGAATAGACCAGTTTAGCCACGTTTGTATTTTTGAACTTGTATTAACATACTGTAGTCATACTTGACAAGAGATCAGTCGTAATAACGTTATCTATTCGCAATGATCTATCCAAACATACATTTTATGTGTGATGATTTTTGCCATAAGCGATTAAATATTCTGGATGTTTTGATAATGAAAGAAAGCACACGCTTGAACTCGCCTGATCACACTTTCTACGGCCGCCTTTGTTTGGAAGAGCAGTATTTAGCGAACCCATGCAGAAACACTATACAGCTGTATGCAGGGTTGAGAAATTCTTATTCAAAAGGATTAATAACACTGTCACAGATGTGTTTAACAAAATGAATATAGTGTTAGAGATAAATATATAGAAAAAGTTTTAAAAAACCAACATCATCATGTGTCAAAATATCAATGCCATTTCTATAAGTGTTTGAAATTCTGCGGGTCAATATAATATTTAGAAAATAAAAATAATCAGCTGCAATCAAATAAAATATGTTTTACGATACATGTGTTGTTGTAGATGTACACTTAACGTTAATATCAGATTACCCAAAGTTGAAGCTGAAACGGAATATGACATATTTCACTCGTTTAACTTGTTTTCCTTTCACAATGTAAACTGTGCTGGAACAGACTCGGAGAGGTAGAACAGTCGCGCCATGCCTATTCCAAACAATACAACCAACATATGTTTTGATCCCCCCAAACCACCCCCCAAACCACCCCACCTCCCCAACGAGCTCCAGATATGTTAACTGCAGACATGTTGCGTATATGTGTGAAATTGTGAAATAACTTTTTTCAACATTCAGACTGAAAAGAGAGGCGTTTCCATATCACATGCACTCCACATGCCAACGACTGAGAAAGGTTACACACAATTCAGGTGAAACCTCGCCACTGTCAGTTCGTCCTTATGAAAATGGTGTCACAGATTAAATAACCTATATCTTTTGTGAGAACAGACTATTTAAAACTGCCGGCGTTTTAAGTGTTGTTATCGTTAATCTTTTCCAGTTGGATTCACGCCATTTTTGAACTATTGTCATATTTATGTCTATTTCAAATTAAAATATTAAAAATACTTCTATGACTATAGAAGATATGATTTCTTGTTGTTTGGCACTGATCCAAAGCACAAGTCAGTAACCATATCTAACACGCAAATTGTTCGTAATGAGAGTTTTGGTTTTGCAGATGTTCCAAAGAACGATCCTGATACATTAATATCAATTGCATGTTGGTTTCAAGTTCCGCTGAAATGTACATCTTGTGTAAATATGCATGTTATAATTATCTACTCAATACTTCATACATATAGCTCATGACTAGGTAATCAAACTTCTTGTATTGTATTGCTGTGCGCTATGTATGTTATTGCAGACAGTTGATATCTAATTCTCAGCAGTCGGAATTCGCAAATTACTTGTATCGCACATGTTGATTGATGGGCACGTGGTGTTGGTCATCTTCTCTTGGGTCAGGTGTTTAAACGAACGCCACTGCTCCTGCGTTAACTGCATCCAAGGAACATATTAAATCTGAAATTATCTTCTCAAGAGACGAAGCTCAACAGATTGTCACAAATTCGAGATGCCTTGCCGTATTTACCCATCCCATGCGGAGCGAAGAGGAACCACCCTCTTTATACGGAGTGAACTCGCTGCTCGAGGAGCCTTGTTTGTTTTAACGCACTGAAATCTAGATGCGGATTAATTGAGTCTAAATAGAAGCCTACCATGCGGGAGCGATTCATGTAGGAATTGCATTGTTTACTTTCAGTCATACTGTAATGTTATTTCTATTTTTGACAAAAGGATTTAACTTAACATGCTGTTGTGAATCACTGTATAAAAATAAATAAATTTTACATGTCAGTATTATAGTAATACATCGTAGTAACATTATTGATGTAACGATGGGTAAAGTTTAAAAGTTAAAATTAAGTTAATTAAATTTAGCAGTGTTTGAGGACATGTGAAATTGATAAGATTTAACAAACTGCAACAGAGGGATGTTCATGGTATGTAGGGTGAATATATATGATTCTCTTGCGTTTGAAAAGACTTTGCATACATGTTACATGGATATAGAAAGGGCAGTCTTTAGTTATTGACATGGCGTCCATCACCAAGTCATGTAATGTTCCTTTTGTGCTGCAATGCAGTACTTTTCGATTTTAACGGAAAATATTATTTTCAAAACATAATAATATATTTTCATAACCCACACTTATTTGAATACATACCGTATTGTCTATTGCAATTAATGACTCCGGCTGATGACGTTTTAGTAGGACATTGAGCTATGGCTTCACGTGTATGACAAAAAGGCAGGTTTGTGTGCATGTAAGCACATGTACTGCTCGAGACAATGACGTGATATAATTCTTCTGAAATTGACAAGTTATGTATTAGGAAAGGGTGGGGTTGTAACAGAGAGTTTGTTATGAGGAGAAACCACGGGTCATCGTCACATACCTTACACAAGCGGGTTGAAGGCGGTGCATGAAGTCATGGGGTAATTTGTCTTTACAAAGCTTGTACTGATTAGTAGGAACCTACTTCTCCTCACTTACACATGGCTTACCCCTGCAAGATTCACTTAAACAAGGCTCACCGTCTACCGTGTTGCGCTTACGCAAAGAGTATTCCCCTTCCCATGACACTTACGTATGGCTTACTGCCTTGTCAACTACACTTTCACAAGGCCTACCACTCCCTGACTTTGTCAATGGATTACCACCCGTTCTGCTTTACGTCCACGTGGCTTATCACTCTCCACCCTGCACTCACACACAATTTACCGACCTTCCCGCTATACCTTATGCATGTCTTACACCCTACCAGTTGCACTTGTACGTGGCTCACGGTCCTCCGTTGCTTACCACCCTATCCGTTACACTTCCTTATGGCCTACCCCCTGTCAGCTGCATTTGTACGTGGTTTACGGTCCTCCATTGCTTACACATTGCTTACCAATCTATCCACCCTCCCACTATACTTACACAAGACTTACTGGCCTGCCTGTTACATTACATATGCCGAGTCACCCTCCCACTATACTTACACAAGACTTTCTGACCCGTCTGTTACATTACATATACCTAGTCACCCTCCCACTATACTTACACAAGATTTACTGGCCTGTCTGTTACTTTACATATGCCTAACCGCCTCCCCACTATACTTACACAAGACTTACTGGCCTGCCTGTTACATTATATATGCCTAACCGCCTCCCCACTATACTTACACAAGACTTACTGGCCTGCCTGTTACATTACATATGCCTAGTCACCCTCTCACTATACTTACACAAGACTTACTGGCCTGCCTGTTACTTTACAGATGCCTAGTCACCCTCCCACTATACTTACACAAGACTTACTGGCCTGCCTGTTACATTACATATGCCTAACCGCCTCCCCACTATACTTACACAAGACTTACTGGCCTGCCTGTTACATTACATATGTCTAACCGCCTCCCCACTATACTTACACAAGACTTACTGGCCTGCCTGTTACATTATATATGCATAACCGCCTCCCCACTATACTTACACAAGACTTACTGGCCTGCCTGTTACTTTACATATGTCTAGTCACCCTCCCACTATACTTACACAAGACTTACTGGCCTGCCTGTTACATTACATATGCCTAACCGCCTCCCCACTATACTTACACAAGATTTACTGGCCTGCCTGTTACATTACATATGCCTAACCGCCTCCCCACTATACTTACACAAGACTTACTGGCCTGCCTGTTACATTACATATGTCTAGTCACCCTCCCACTATACGTACACAAGACTTACTGGCCTGCCTGTTACATTACATATGCCTAACCGCCTCCCCACTATACTTACACAAGACTTACTGGCCTGCTGGTTACATTACATATGTCTAGTCACCCTCTCACTATACTTACACAAGACTTACTGGCCTGCCTGTTACATTACATATGCCTAACCGCCTCCCCACTATACTTACACAAGACTTACTGGCCTGCCTGTTACATTACATATGCCTAACAGCCTCCCCACTATACTTACACAAGACTTACTGGCCTGCTGGTTACATTACATATGTCTAGTCACCCTCCCACTATACTTACACAAGACTTACTGGCCTGCCTGTTACATTACATATGTCTAACCGCCTCCCCACTATACTTACACAAGATTTACTGGCCTGCCTGTTACATTACATATGCCTAACCGCCTCCCCACTATAATTACACAAGACTTACTGGCCTGCCTGTTACATTACATATGTCTAGTCACCCTCCCACTATACTTACACAAGACTTACTGGCCTGCCTGTTACATTACATATGCCTAACCGCCTCCCCACTATACTTACACAAGACTTACTGGCCTGCTGGTTACATTACATATGTCTAGTCACCCTCCCACTACACTTACACAAGACTTACTGGCCTGCCTGTTACATTACATATGCCTAACCGCCTCCCCACTATACTTACACAAGACTTACTGACCCGTCTGTTACATTACATATGCCGAGTCACCCTCCCACTATACTTACACAAGACTTACTGGCCTGCCTGTTACATTACAGATGCCGAGTCACCCTCCCACTATACTTACAAAAGACTTACTGGCCTGCCTGTTACATTAAATATGCCTAACCGCCTCCCCACTATACTTACACAAGACTTACTGGCCTGCCTGTTACATTACATAAGTTTAACCGCCTCCCCACTATACTTACACAAGACTTTCTGGCCTGCCTGTTACATTATATATGCATAACCGCCTCCCCACTATACTTACACAAGACTTACTGGCCTGCCTGTTACTTTACATATGTCTAGTCACCCTCCCACTATACTTACACAAGACTTACTGGCCTGCCTGTTACATTACATATGCCGAGTCACCCTCCCACTATACTTACACAAGACTTACTGGCTTGCTGGTTACATTACATATGTCTAACCGCCTCCCCACTATACTTACACAAGACTTACTGGCCTGCCTGTTACATTACATATGCCTAGTCACCCTCCCACTATACTTACACAAGATTTACTGGCCTGCCTGTTACATTACATATGCCGAGCCGCCCCTCCCATATACCTCAATCTCTAGGCACATATCCATACACCTAACCAACCAGACACATCTCCATTCACCTGATCTACTTGGCACATCTCCATACACCTGATGTACTGAGCACATCTCCATAGACCTGATGTAAAAGACACATCTTCATACCCCTGGTCTACCAGGCATACCTTCATACACCAGACTCATAGTGGTTTTACTGTTCGTTCGTCATGTCGAAGGCCCGGGTTCGATTCCCACATGAGTACAATGTTTGAAGCACATGTCTGGTGTCCCCAGCCGCGATATTGCTGGAATATAGATATTATCCACGTAAAGCCCAACTTGCTCACTCACTCATCCTAAAGTGATGGGATTCATCTTGATCGAATCTGTACACATTGTTAATGCATGAATTAACCTCTCCACTGAACACGGTCATAGCTGTACACGTGGTCATGATATTATATCTGCATATCGCTCGTGCCAGGGTTACAGTATTGAACACATGTAGTTCGTTACGAACACGTCATTCTCAAAACCTTTCTACTAGGACGATTTTGGCAGGACACATATACGAATACACAATGATAAGTATATTATTAATACATTTTTCATTTGGGGCGAGGCAGTTTGGATTATCCAGGGATCTCTGTATGTCGTTAGTGTTCATTTGGTACATATACTTCAGTTTACCTTAAGCAACTGTCATCAAACCATCTGATAATACAGACTTATGTACAATCATACAACCACCAGGTGCTTTAATATGTTAATTGATGAATGGCAAATAAGATGATCTCATTCTATTGAAGACTTGACGATAAAATGACATGGTACATCCTTTAAAACATACCCATACTTTCATTATACATACATCAATGGTTTGGAACTATGCACTTTCGTTATTTTCAAACGCTTTCAAAGGCTTAAAATGTGCATTTATTTCCACTCATGAATTACCTTCAAACAATTTAGTGTTAGATTTAACGACTGATTAAACATCGGCGCTACGAATACCTGCCGAAATATTATCGCAAGAAACAAATGTCACAGGAGTCGATATTGCAAATTTTATTTTAGGGATTTTTAGTTTGAAATTCACAAGTACAGTAGCTTTTTCTTGACCAGTTTAACATATTGTTTTTGATTACAATACATTATTTACAGTTCGATGCGTCAACACATTGTTTTCCTTGTCATTACATATACAGTTAAAGTCAAATGTGAAATGGGATATTTTGACAGCGGAATATATTTCAATAATATCACGACAGGTCGACACCATATGAAAGAAAAATGTTGGAATTGTTTATGAGCGTTATTGTCAAAATGGGTCTTATGACGCAAAGACAAACAAAGCATTTTTTAAAAAACGTTTTAAGTCTTGGATTTTCGAAACGCAGTTATCTTTTGACTTGTATTTCAATACAGATCACACTTTGCAATTCGTTTGAACAATGAACCAGGCATTATTCATTTCTAATTCCATATCATTTGTTTGAGCGAAATTTTGGTACAGTTCGAATTCGGAAAAGTTGAACATTACAGTTTCTTCCTAAGATTGCAGTGTCTAAAACTTTAGTGTATACTGCTTTACTATTTATCGTGTTCATTTTGGCGATACTGTGTCTATTTCATGTTGATATCATGTACATTTCGTGGCCATATTGTACTTAATTTTGTCAAATGCGATGTCTGTTTCTTGGTTGATATCATGTCCATTTAGTGACCATAACATACTTATTTCTTGTTAACACTTTGTCTGTTTCATGTTGATATCATGTACATTTCTTGGTCATGCCAAGATGCTGTGGCAATGTCCTGTTGATAAAATGTACAGTTCGTGACCATATCATACTTATTTTTGTCAAATACGATGTCTATTTCTTGTTGATATCATGTACATTTCGTGGCCATACCATACTTATTTCTGTCTATTTCATGTTGATATCTTGTACATTCCCTGGTCATGTCATACCTATTTCTGGTTAACGCAATGATTATTTTCTTGTCGATACCATGCGTATTTCGTGTACACACCAAACGTATTTCGGTCAGATGCCATGTGCATTTCTTGTTGATATCATGTACATGCAGTGGTCATACTTTGTGCTTGAATTTAGAGTCGACTTTAAACAAAATGATGACAGCCTATCACATTTCAAAACCTTTCCCCACGATTACCGATACCACAGCCCGTTATTTCTATATATAACTGAGGCTTAAGAGATAATTGCTATACCTTCACACTTTATCTTCTCACAAAGGGTTCTCTAAAGGGACGTACTTTATCACAGTTGTTGTGGCGTACCTGTAATTACACGCAGTAGCATTTATCGCCTATTGTCGGAATACAATAGATTCCTTTGCCATTTGAAAGGCCCTGCATCAGATTCCGAATGAAGACAACATCTGTCACGAAGCTGGATGGATACAACTTCGGTCCAGTTTGATCATGAAATTTATAGTTAGATTAACTTGAGTAGAGTTTCAAATAAAAGTCAGGGACACTCTTCAGAGACGGAGCTTGTTTCGGGTCAGGGGTATTTTTCAGAGGCAGTGAAACCAGAGAGAACGCTAGCAGCAACAGCTTTTTCTGAGAGGTTTTCTAAGGGTTGTCCATATCATTCCTCATGTCCTTTAACAGCACGCGACGCATGTCAGTTTCATTGTCCTCGGTCACTTGATAGTGTTTCGGCGCAGTCCCTGTAAACAAAGAACAACGAGAGGGGACAGCAGGAAAATGACCACGAGATGACCAGTGTGGTCATTTTACGCCATATTGGTCGACCGGAGATTAGGTTTCTTGACCAGATGGACATTTGGGGGCTGTCATGTGGAACAAGGTTTACTTGGGCTGTATCCAGCAGGCCTGATCTGGCATAAGTAATGGAGGTCGAAGTGTCAAGCGTTTCGAAAAATTAACTCAAAAGTCACGCGTCCCCGGTAAATTTCAGGAAACGGGGGTCGGTGGGGAGAGTTGATGGGATAGAGGAGAGGGGGACGCTTTGAAGAGACGGGGTCATGAGCAGCGATCGTTTGGCTGGGGTTAATGTTGTCTGTGTTTGATGTGTCTGGCGACGTGTTAGAGGGGTGAGAACTTCATGCGGAGGGGATGGGAGAGGGTATGGCCTTAAGGAGATGTGTGTGAGAATGAAAGGTCTTGTGGAAGAAGATGGTGACGTGGTAAGGCTTTGAGGAGAAGGGATGGATGAGGGTATGGCCTTAAGGAGATGTGTGTGAGAATGAAAGGTCTTGTGGAAGGAGATGGTGACGTGGTAAAGCCTTGAGAAGAAGGGATGGATGAGAGTATGGCCTTAAGGAGATGTGTGTGAGTAGGAAAAGTCTTGCAGAAGGAAATTGTGACGTGGTAAGGCCTTGAGGAGAGGGGAACTGTGAGTGCAAAGGCCTTGAGACGATGTGAAAAGGAAAGGCCTTCTGAAAGGGGACGGTGATGAGGTAAGGCCTTGAAGAACTGAAACGATAAAGTGGTGAGGCATAAAGTGGGATCTGTTAGAAGAAAGGGTTTGAGGAATTGGCCATGTGAAAGGGCAAGGTATGAAGGAGGGAGGCTCGAGAGGAGGTAAGACCTTAAAGAAGATGGGTGTAGAGGGATATAGAAGGGGATTTGTGAAGGTAAGATCCTAAGAAGGGTGGGGTGAGAGATGAAAGCCCTGAGGTGGGGATACCTGAGGGTGAATGGCAAGGATAGGGGTGACGCATTGGGGTTATGTATGAAAGCTAAGCCCCAGCGGTGGGACGTGTGATGAGGAAGGCCTTGATGGCGAGAATGGGTGACGGGGTAGAGACTTAAGGAAAGTGTTTGTAGGTAGAAAGGTCCAAAGGAAGGGTGTGTGAGAATAATGGGGCTTGGGAAAAAGAATAGTTAAGGAACAAGGCCTTAGGTGGATGGATGAGTGAGGGGGACGAGGGGGACAAAACGGTAAGAAGTGAGGGCGGTGATGGAGAGTAAAACATTAGTCGGGCGTGAAGACGAAGTTTGGTGGGGTACCTTCTCGAGTTTTCTCAATACCTTTGCGTATCATTAATATGGGGTACATTTTGCAGAAGTATTTGAAATAATTTCGCACACATTAAGACAGTGCTGCAAAGCAGGTGAGCTCCATCAGTCCACCCGTCAGTGGTTGAATATTACAGTAGCTAAGTGTTCGTTATATCTCACTAGGGAACCATGTTTACATCCACCCCAAGTACAACCGCCATCCCACCATTCCTCATCCTCAGTGTGTTAACTGAAACAACACTCATCACTTTAATTCCACAAAAAATGAACTTCAATCATAGGGAAAAGCAACTAAATGTTCCTTATGTTCGTAGTTGTTGCAACAATTC